>NW_020897689.1:14868369-15359847 GCF_003984885.1 Neopelma chrysocephalum
AATATAAAATATATTAAAATACAATAATATAAAATATATTAAAATACTGATAATAAAATTACTGTAACTTTGTTGCTTTCACTGAAAAAAGTAAGCTTATTTTTCATATAAAAACAACTGTCATGCTAGTTTTGACATGTTATGTTAATGATATGTAATAAAGTAATGTCATTTCAACAGAGATTCTAATTAGTTGTCAGTAACACAATATAATCATGTATAATTACAAATTTTGTGTGTGAGGAGAACTGCCTTGTTCTCATTACAGGGACTAAAACCGCAGAGCATCACATTTCTCCGTATTCTACGAGAGGAATATAAGAACAAACTCATGACTACATTAGAGAAGGGCACATAACAACAGAATTAGTAACAGATAGAAAATGTGATGACACTAAACTGCAGAGTATAATTCATCAATGGAAAAAGCCCCCACCCTACTCCTGTGCTCACATCAGCCTGCAGCTCTCTGGCTGTTGCACAGCTCTCAAACACTGGGGCAGGTATTTCTTTTCTTCAACTAATCAAGCCAGCATGGGAAGTGATGCTATCAGGGAAGTCTAGATCAGAAGGGGAGATGAGAAAGATCTAGCAGATCCTATAGCACACAGTAAACACTAGGGGAGAGTGACTACAGGAGTCATTCATTGCCTGTTGCATGGCTTTCTCCTTTAATTCCCAGGAGCTAGAAAATTCAAGAGAGGACAAGATTGCTGAGTGTGACTGAGTATCACCCAAGCCAGCTGAGTTGCAGTGTGGGAATAAACCCAAAAGCTGTGAGTTCTGATTTCAGGGTCTCTCCATTATGAAAGTGTTGTGCGAGATGCAGAACTAGCTCAGAAGCACATGGGGAAAATGACAAAACAACACACCTAGTTCTCAAGAACTAGACATAGTCTGGATTAGTAAATTATTAACCCAGACAGTAGTGTATGTTTTTTTTTCTGAAAGAAAGTTGCTATAGCCTTTTTTAAAGATGTAGTTACTTATTGTTTTCCTCAGAAAAGATGGTCAGCTTTACAAGGATCTTGGGAACAGTAAAGGAAAAAAAAGAAGGAATATTAAAAGATGAGCATGAGCTGAATTATATGTAGAAATTAATAACTTGCTGTTTAAACAACTATGATATATCAAAGATAAATTAATCATAATGTTTATTTCATGCTATCTTTTGTATTTGTACAATTTTTTAAGTACTAGGGCAGGCTGCTTATACTGAAGCACTTTGCAATCACAGTAACATGCTAATATGACAAGCAAAAGTCTTAATGAAAGGCTGAAGTATAAGGTTAACACATGAAATCTTGTATTGCCTTTATAGTTATGTACGTGTTTTTTCTCCTCTTTAGTAAAGCACTCTACTAGTAGGAACAGATGCCACTTTCTCAAGAACTTCATCTGCAAGAATTGCTGCCCTGAATCAACTCTTTCCCTTTTTTTTTTTCCAGTTTACATGAAGAGGGGTGGCAGCAACACTCCCTGCAGAATATGAAACTTCCTGACCTTCCAAGCCTTGCTTTTTCTTCCTCACTTGGCTTCTCCGCCAGGAATAGCTCATCCAACAGCACAACAGGCAGCACAACATGGCCTTATACATTATCTAGCCCCAAATGTGCAATACCATGCTGGCACTCACCCACAGTGTTCCTCCAGTGGAGCTGCAGGTGTGCAGGCACTGCTACCACCAGGACCTGCTTTGAAGAGTGCACCAGATACCCTGGCAAGGGGAGGTTGGAGGAAAAAAAAAAAAAAGAGAGAGAAAAAAAATCAATCCATGTTACTGCATTGAAGCTACTCATAAAGGGCTTCACCCCCACCCCAAGTTATCAGCTCTTGCTGCTCATAGGTATCTGATCATACTTATAGAGTGCATGTGGGTAGTGACTGTGTCCCTTTCTCTGTTGGCTGTTCTGAGAGCTTCTTTTGACAGCTGATACATGAAAAGATTTGTTGTTTTTTGAAATGTAGTGGTAGAGGTTTTATACTTTGGGCCAGAGTGTCAGTGAGGGTTCTTTAGTGATGTGTGCATTGGAAGTGACAAGCAGTGAATAACTGACATCAGGCATAAGTAATGTTTGTAGTCTGACTTTGATATGTTATTCTTTAAAAAAATCCAGTCTGTAAATACAGTCTACATTTGTTAGCTTGAAAGGAAGGAAAGGGGATAAGTGCAAATACAGAAGAGCGAAGTGAAAAACCATAACAAGAAGAAAAAGCAAGCAGAAATAAGCTGATAAAGATAAAAAGGAGTGAGAGTATTAAAAGAGAGAATATAGACATACAAATGGATCAGGACTAATACAAAATTGCTGAAAAGTGGAAGAAAAATTGAAGATGAAAGGAATCACAATGTAACAGATCAGAAAAAAAATAGTGTTTTTAAACTCTAATCTGAATTCCTATATACAATCAATAAGGACTTCAGCACCCTGTGAAATAAATGTGCTTTTGTAAAACAGGTATGTGATGAAGTCCCATTGACTGTGGGACACTCTAGTTTGCAAGTAAAAACGATTCTGTGAAGTTATTTAAAATACACATCAGGAGCAGGTGGGGTGGTTGGTATGTGTAGTGTAGAAGCAATTTGGATGGTGATAAAGTCACACTGTAAAACAAATATTATGTTTAACCCCCATAAGAACAATGCAGTGTTTCAGCAAGAAATGAGTTATTCCAGGGAAGACATTTGAATGAACTTGTGGGCTCTTTCACTGACTTCAGTGAAACTCATGATTGTATTTTCATTCAGACATTTTGCTTTTTTTTGTTAATTATCTATAGACTAGAAATGGCAATGAGAGCAGTAAGCCATAAGGTGGTATGTACTTTTGCTGAATTCTTTGTTCACATGTTGCCCATTATTTTCTTTGAGAGTAGGAAAAGTATGATCTAGGAGGGAACAAATCTTTAAAGTCATTGAAGTATTTTCCAAAAGGAAATATTTTACATCAGAAAACCAGAAGAGAGGGAGATGAGGGACTTCCAGGATAGATCAGTGGCTGAAGCAGAATATCAGCTCCTACTTGGTGGTCTCATTATCACTCCCAAACAGCACTTCTACATAGAAGAGTTGTCAGATAAAACTTCACATCAGTCAGCACACTTTTTCAAAGTACTGACCGTAATAACAGGAAAAGTATGCAAGTCAACATGTTTAAATAGCATAAATCATAGAAGAGACACATTGTCTATCCACGAGAAAAAAAAACAAACAAAAAAACAAAAAACAAAACAGATTTTAATATTGTATTAGGGAAGTGGACCATCAACTACCTTCTTTCTTTTCTTGGCTGCTCATAGGACTTAGTAGCAGCAGAAAAGCCACACAATAGGCTTTTAGGAAGGGATGGAGCCAAGACTGCGTAGGGACTGCACTCAGCTCTGCTTCCAGAGAAGCCACAGGTGCTAAACAGCTTCCAAATGCTTGCCTTTCCACAGCTGTGAACAGAGATGCTACCTTTGTGCTTCTGTTCTAGGAATTGAATAAATATTTATTATCTCCTCATTTCACATGACCTCTTCAAAATTTTGTGATAAAGTGTGTAAATTGTCAGAAGATCTTGGCTAGAAGGAACTAACGCAGCTAGGCATGTAGTGCCTTGTTATCTAATAGATTAACTAAAGGAGTAATAAATTGCTTAGTCGATTGCTAAGTGCAGCAATGCAGGAATGTATTTTACACCAGACAGATCTGTTGTAGATGTTTTTGGAAATGGCAATGTCATCTAAAATTGTACTTAAAAGGGTGTGCAAAATAACTATAAAAGAGTGGGGGTTTTATGAGGAAAACAACACTGAAAAGATACGGTGTGGCATTATTGTTGCATTACAGAATCTGAAAGTATAACTTACAAGAAAAACTTGCCCATAAAAATTTCATTTATTCTTTAAATAAATATATTTAAATTTTTAAATTTTACCTGTTCTTTCTTGTCCAGAATTTCTGGAATTATTTCTAAACTCATTCCCAGCTGTTCAAGTGGGAGATATTTTATTACAGTTACCATATACTGGGATATATCCTACTTTACTCAGCAACCATTTGTCACTAACAACAAGGAGATTTTATGTGAATGAAATGATGGGAACTGTTGGTGCATGTAAAGAAAGATTGGATTCTTCTGGTTTATATCCCATTAAAAGAGCCCTAATACAATTCAGAGCTTCAGGAAAATCACTGTGCAATATTTAATGGCATATTGTCACAAACAATATATGGAACTTTACTTACAATTGTAATTCCTACTTTTACAATGTTTAACACAGATACAAAGCACAACCTGAGTTCAGAAACATGAAACATCCCTTTTGAGGGGTGCCTCCAATTTAATTTGTGTTTAGTTCATGCTGTCAGTGATAGACTTCAGCTACCACTCAAGCATTTCCCTGATTTTTGACCAGGTATATGTAATATTCACAGTCTATTAACAACATGGACAGAACACTGTTAGTCTTTAGGGAAATATTTGTTGGTTGTTAATGCTGCAGATTTAAATTTTAGCATATATTCAGGAAGTACATTCACCTTCAGGTTTAGTGCTACGTAAAGTTTCTTCAGAGATATGTAAAGTAGTTAAGAAGGCTGCATACAGCTGATTTCAAGGAGAAACATGAACAAATATTCTTGTCTATTGAAGTTTATGACATTTATTATCTGCCTCAGTATATTATGCTCTACCTTACTTAGTTTTGCAAAGCTGTTATTAATATGTTTTATTCATAAAAGAAAGTGTCAAATCTATGTTGCTAATCCTCCTGACTCCATAATAAATCATTACTTGTTTGAGGTACTATAATATGTATTTTTAATAATGCAGAAACAAGCTTAGGTCCTTAGGCAATAAAAGTCTTCATATAAAGCAACTGTTCTTTTGCAAAACAAAAAAAAAGGATCTTGTATCTCTCTAAAATCCCTAGCACTTTGGAAACTTTTGGGGATTTCATGTGTAAGCTTTGCAGGTGCCAAACTTTTTCCCCTTGTACTTAGCGCATTGTTGTGCAGGGTCTTCGGACCAGCCAGGGACAGCTTGGTTTTGTACCCACAAAATGAAGGATGTGGGGAGCAACATGTGCTGTCCTCTGCCTTTTTGTTAAACTTGAGTTGATTTGTAGCAACATCTACTTTGTTTTGCTAAAAGGAATTTAAATATACCAGGCAGGAAAGGTTGTCCAACTGTCAAGTATATTCTATTTAGTCCCCAGTGAAGTTTTGAGAAGCATGAAGCACATTGTGTTAGAACTGGATAATAAACTAAGACTTTTTTAAATTTTTTTTTCTTGTTATTATATTGTACATATGGAGTATGTTAAACTTGAAGTGTGCTCTTGCTAGAGATACTAAATGTTCAAAACACAGTTTAAAGTAAGAATCACTCATCTCTGAATCACTGTCCTGCATTATGCTACAAATTGCTATTGTTCGTAAGAAATCTTGTATTACGAACAACTACCCTCCTAGGCCTCCGGTAACTTTTAATGAAACCATATATTCCCTCTGTGTATTCCCTCAAATTTCCTGCCGGATGTTGTTCTTCACATTTTGAAAGTTTTCCTTTTTAAAACTTCAAAGTATTTTGCAGCATTGGCTGTATAAGAATGCTTGCTAACTTTAAATTATCCATATTTCTAATGTTAAGTCTTTGTCATTACATGTACCACTAGTAGAAAGAGTGATGGGAACTCTCTGCACTGAATTGTGTTCAATCATAAGAAGGTGCTAAATCTCACTTGACCAAAATGGACTACAGAGTACATTTTCCTGCACAATGATTCCAGGTCTGCATTGGCATATCACCTGAGTTTTTCTTGAAGGAAGGAACAGAACAACCATCTCTAGGAAAACAGTGGATCAGATATAAACTGACTCTGCCCTCAAGCAAGTAGTGTTTTGTAATTACCAGTAAAATTTCTAATGCTAAAAAGATTTTACAGGCGAAACTGTCGGCATTCTGCTTTATTACCCAAGAAGCACCTGGATGTTACAGTGTGCCTGTAACAGTTCCTACCTCTTTAGTCAGGTCCTCTAGAAACACTGTAGATAGTTTGATTTCCTCTTCTTTGTTTCCTCTCTCTTAAGAGAGTCCCTGGTAAGAAAACCCATAAGGAGCTTCCCACATTCCCCCAGCATCAGAGCTGAATTCGCGCTGGCAAACCTGTGTCCTCAAGCATCCACTTGCATGAGTCCTTTGCAACTCATGGTGTAGCTGAACAAAGTGACACTACAAAGCCAGCTGCTGGCCCCACAGGAGACCTTATCACTATGGCAGCCCAGAGCAAAGCAAAATAATTAAAGAGATGAAGAAAATGTTTTCAGCCTCCATTCCTCTGGAAAGCAATTGGGAAGGTTATACCTATAGTTAAAGCAAGAGAAAGCACCAAAACAATACAATGTTCCTTCTGAAAAATCACAATTGTATCATGGCAAAAAAATCAGAGAATGAGAAAAATGCTCCTTTGCATATCTTTTCTCCATACAGTATTTATTGTCATTACAAGCTTGAAGAAATATTTTTTTCAGGAGCTACCATGTCAACTCAAGTTCCAGTGACTTCTTGGTGCTTAAAGTACTTTTGAAAATGAGACTACATAATAGATTTTCTACTTGGGGATTTAAAAAAAATGTTTATTAGGAGATATGCATCTGAGTAACGTAACAACTTCTGAAAATTTTACCATGAAACAAAGAGTACATATTTATGAGATTAGTTCACTTCTCTTAACATACCATAGTTCTCCTTGGATATCATAAGAAATCTGAATTCCATAATGTTGTAAACAACAGAAACTGCAATTATTGTAGAGCTAAATAAATTCTTTATATAAATGTTTACTTCCAACATAATATGCAGTATAGCTGGTTTGTAAGTAAACAAAAGTGATGCATGTGTGTGTGATGCTTCATATCTGCAGCTAGATTAAAAGATAATATGTGAAATATGCTAATATTGCAGGAAAACATTTTCTAACAGGAATTATTTTTTCTCTTTTATGGAATGAATGTAGTGTATATTTATCATCATTAACCTTTCACTGTTAAATACTGTAAAGAAAAACAAAAAAAAATCAGCACATCAAAACAAAACCATACTTGCGTGTTTCATTCAAGATTTCTGTTTCAAAAGACGGGCTCTGGGAGTTAATGAGTATACTTTCTTCTTATCTGAAACATTAGTCTGAGACTTGTTATAGGAGTATTTGGGGGGAAATTACTCCATAATAATAAAGCTGTTGCTAGGAGGCCTAGAGAAACCTAAACCAATTTGGCTTGGAGAAACAGATAATCAGTGTCTTAGTACTTTCTTTCTAAAGTGCCCTCGTGCTTTTCCCCAAGAGCAGGAAATCAGTGACTGGAGAATAAATCTCCATTCTGATTGTTTACAGAGTATAATGAGGGCCTCAAGCAAAGAAATGCATGATTTGCTTTATACCTGCAGCTGAACTGCGACGCATCCCACTTAATACCCGCTGAATACCATTGCAGACTTGGAACAAAAAGCCATCATTTTAGATAAACACACCCTTACCCTGCAAGGGTATAATTCTTTGGAGGAAAGTTTAAAACAGTCCATCTCGCAAAGCATTTCTGGTCTTTTAAGATTTTGTGACGACCTCACATTTCAGTTTTCACATTTTCTTGTTTGTTAACATCTGATCCAGATGTAATTTACTGCCTTTATTTCTGTTGTCTACCCTTTTCCGGAATCCTGCTTCTTTTCCTTTTTGTCCAATCTATGTCTCATTCTGGAGAGGGAGAACTGAGACTTTGACAGCATCCCTTCTCTCCCAACTCCATAAAAAATATGTTTCCTCTGCTTTCATCTGTGATCACTCAATAATTGCATTTTCCAGGATTAAGCTTCTCTTGGGGCCTCAGTGGCTCCCTGGGCATCTCCAGATTCCCACCCTGTATTGCTCACCACTCCTTGCTTGTGACCTGGTTTATTCTCATTTTCTTTCTCCTCTTGGTGCTTCTGAACCTCAAATTCAAAATCTTTTTTTTCCCTCTCAGCATGTTGTGCCTACATGTGTTTCTCCACTACTGTCTCTTGGATCACCTGTTGTTTCTTAAGATCAAGCCACTCTAAAATGGAACTTATCTTACTTCTTCCTAAAATACCATTGCTTTATCACCAGTTTTCTCTGCAGTGTTGAAGCTCAGTATTAGGTTTGATCTTTCTCAGTTTATTCTCCTCCTCACATTAAGACTTCCACTAATTCTTTTATTTAATCTGGAACATTCAAAATAACAACCTTTTTTTTGGTGAATATGTGACAAAAAATAAAAGCCATGACAGTGATCATCTCATAACTGGCATTAAACCACTTCCTATCAGCCTTCTTTTTTTTACCTATACAATATATGCCATTTCAAGTTAAACTTTACCCAACCTCAGGTTCACTCACCGGAGTCCCCATACATCTTCCTCATGGAATTCAGGCCTCCTTACCATCATATTTAAGACTCTTTGCAGCTTTTATCTGACAATATCTCATCTGACAATACCTCATTCCCTCTACCGTCCTCATCTCTCTCTAGATAATGCTTAAGATTTTCCTTTATCCCTCTTTTTCATGGTAATCTTCCCTCTCCAAGCAAGTTTATTTTTTCTACCTTCCTTGTTGGCTTCCTCTTTTCACCTCAAACCTCTGAAGTTATAAAAATTACTTTATATTGGAATCAACAAAACAAACAAACAAACGAACAACCCCAAATCTGGTCAGATGTATGACTTTGACTTCTGATACTTATAGGTCAAAAGGAGGGCAAGAAAGATATTTGTTGCATTTCAAAACAAGAAGAAAATACATTGCTGTTTGTCTGTTTTTGTACAAGATACAAGGTACCACAAAGGATTTCTGTAAGTGCAAAATTCCCTACAGTTGAGTCCCATCAGCGAGACTTTAATTTCTCTGTTGCAACAGTAATTTTCTTAAAGCCTTGATCCAACAAAATACTTAATTGCTTGTGCTCAGACTTGTGAGTGACCTCACTGCAGATACCGGAATTGAGCACCTCATATACTTGCAATTAAGCACACGAATAATTATTCTACTCAATCTGTGCTTTAAGCTATCTTAGTAGTTTATATTATGTTCATTTTGCATCCAGGACATAAAATAAATCATTTAGAGAAACACATATTTTGCAAGATGCTGAATTTAAGCAGTTTTTTCTGGTTTTAAAGTATTTTTAGCTGAGACATTGACTTTATTCTTCTGACTAAGACATTAGTCTTCTGATTTTTATGGAAGCTCTCAGGTAAAATAAAGAGTATATTAAAAAAATGTGAAGTCTCCTTGTACTAACACCGAAGGATGAAAATGATTGCAATATCTTCTTCTCTACCTCACATGAAAAATGCTTTACCATAATGACACATTTTAAAAGGATATTCCTTTTAATGAATATTGACTTCCTCAGAAATAAAGATATGGGTAAATGAATGTGGAAATGTAAAAACATATGCCATAAAGCATTTATTGATGAAAAAAAGGCTCGGTGTTCTTTCACAGATACTACTCTGAGTTATTATGGCATTAACAGTGGTGCAAATACTGCAAAATCTAATTGCTTTGTGTCAGATTTTCACTACTCCTTCCAGATATCCTTCTCCAGAAATTACTGCATTAAAGCATCAGAATCTCCCACTGTTTCAAAGTAGATATGACCCGGAGACAATAGTTCTCAAGGTCACTTCCCAGAATCTTTTCTGTTGATCAGCACTAAAAACTATTAGATGTCTGGCTGGGTGAATGCCTGTTAGGCTACTGCTAGCAGCTCCTGAGGGTTTAGTCTGTTTTATGGATAGCACGCATATAAATGTAGGTCTTTCTCCTCCAAGTATCCCACCTCTACATTTAAATATTACATAAGATATGGGCTGGGAGCAAACCAGGAGATTTTCTCACATGGTGCACTGTTAAAGAAGAGTACAAAAAGCTGAGCTCTGCATGCCCTGAGTGTGCTGGACGGGAGTCAGCACAGCTCTGTGCAGCCAAGATAGCCCCTTTCATGTGTGAGATCAGAGGTTCAGCCTCTTTGCTGATCAGACCATTACAGCTTTTAGCAGGGAACTTTGGATTTACGTTTACAGTTTTAAATATCTTCATCTGTGCTTGCTGCCAGGTTAGGAACAGCTCTGGGTAGTGGGAGGATGAGCGTTAAGGAAAGGTGTTGAATTCTCACACATGTGAGGAGAGACGCTGGTGTGTGTCTTCTGCCCTGTGCAGGGGAAAGCATTGAGGACAGTGCTCTGAGATCAGCCTGCTGTGAGCAGGCTCCCTGACCAAGGCCAGCTGCCTAGAGATACTCTTCTCCCAAATCAGTTTTGAAACCATCTTCCCTCTTGCTGTGGTGATGGACAATGTGCTCCTTGGAATTTCTCAGTTTTTGTCAGAGCAGATGTTTCCGTGGTGCCACTGAATTCAGGCTGGGGGTAGTTGGCACTTCTGAAGAGGAACTGTGTATGATTCCAAAGATTATCTCTGTTCCCATTACATGGGGGGGGAAATGCTGTGCAGTTAGCTTTTCAGAGCAAGGATTAAAAACTGCTGGCTCTGTTTTCTGAGCTGGGCCCCAGTTCCATCTATACACGTGCAACTGACACTCATGCACACACAACTCACTTAATTGAGAACTGAGTCATTCCCTCCTACATTCAAACCCATGTTCCCAACAGCTGCTCCACAATGTCTTCTGTAGCTTTTAGGGTTTGGGTTTGGGGTTTTTTTGCTGGAATTTTCTTGTCTATACTGTGTATTTCTTGTTAAATCATGGTCACAGCCCTCCATAATCTTGACATTCCCAGTTTCTACTGGCAGGGCACCAATAGCTGTTCTTCCTGTTGTCAGTTCTGCTGCTATTGCTCTTATAAAGATGTTTCTGGGAGTTTTGAGCGGTTTGATTCCTTTAGACAAAGACACCAGCATCAGCCTGGTTTCCATGGCTACCAACTCCTCAATCTCTCCTCAATACGGACTTTTCAGCCACTCTCATTCAAAAAAATAGTAAAATAAAAATTCTTCCCTTATCTCTGGACACTACAAGTTAAATTTCAGCTTCCTCCTGTTATTCATGCCAGCAGCAAGAAACCCTAAAGAGAAAACTTAAAGAAACACAGGAGTGTAAAGACTCACTTTGACTGTTGCATGCAAGGCTACTGCTGTCACAAGCACATCATACAATCCTGTACATAAATCTGTCAAGCTCCATCATAAAATAAATCCTAGGATTTTTTTTTATTTTTTTCAGCTAGAGGATTGAGTGGATAATTCATTTTTTAATTTTCCTTGACTGCTTGGTTAAAATTTTGGCACTCTCAAATCAAATGAGTAAAATGAACAGTTCAAACCAAAATGAGAGTATTCTGTTCCCTGTTTTCACATTGAAGAACAAGGCATGCCAAATTTAAAACATTTTATTTTCAATGAGGGCAACTTTAACAAATGCAAGTAATAGAAAATGGAGATGTAACTCTGAGAACCATTCACAGAAAAAAAAGAGAAATTTAATTTCTATTCTTTCTTCTTTAGGCAAGCCAAAGTCCACTTCCCTGACTCAACTAGAGTTTTTTACCTTGCTTCATTAAATCTTTTAAGGACTTTTCACAAAACCTAACTCAGCTTTAACAGTTTTCTTCCTGCTTCATATAGTGTTCTCTAGTGGGGTAGTTAAAGCAGTTTCCTGAAGTGCTCTTATACCATGAGAAAACATCAAATTCAGGCTTTTCAGTTCCAGAAAGTGTCCCAACCCATTAACTGTTCAGTGAGGATTTCTTTACTTCTTGTTTCTAAATCTAGTCATACACATGGGCAAGTGTACAACCGGCTTTAGGTTGAACAAGCTTGCATTGTTATAATTCAATAAAGCACTTTTAAAGCTCTAGTATTCTAGAATTTTACCAAAACAGCAGTAGAGTTTCAGAGGAGATGCAAATAATATCTTACAGTCATACATTAACATGTTATACAACATGTCCCAAAATACCTGATTCGGGTGTAATTGAAACAGAAACAAGTCTAGAATGTCTGTGGGTTTCATGCTGATTTACCACTGTATATATTGCCCAAACTGCACAAAACTGTAGAAAACAGAAAAGCTTCTGGTGGCATAATATCAGTGGCAGCTGGTTGAAACATAGGTTGAAACTGTCATTTTACAAAAAATATAGTCCTTCTTTTGAACTATGGTTTAAAATAGAAGAAGTGTAAATAAAATATTGTGCCTTTATTTTTTTCTTAAAGCTGATTCAAAATATTAACTGAAGTGAGGAAAAGTAGCCAGATTTAGATGCTAAAAATTGATTAGCTAACAGAAAATATACGTAAATTCAATTATTCTGGCAGATCTTTCTAAAGACACAATTACTTTTTGGACAAATATGAGGTGAAATTTCAGTGTGTAGGATTCCTATATGACTTTCCAGTTTGTTCTTTGTTAGGACCCTGGAATAAATCAACCCTCAAAGTACTTTTTCTGCAGTGACACAGCTCTATTACACCAAGTGTCTGCCATCATGGTAGTTTAGCTCACTGATCCCTCTGAGGACTTGTTCTCTTAGTGACAGTAATGGTAGGGCTATCTAGTATCTGGATTCCCCCACATACATTCCCATGGCTCTCTGAAAGAGCTGCATGGTGACATGTAAGGAATGTGTACATTTGCCTGGGATTTATGGATAACAAAGAACCAGGCTGGAATAGTTTTTTCATCACAGGTTTCCTACTATGTGAAGATCAACTTTTCACCATGTGTGTGACAAGGCTGATGTTTCTGGAAGGCCTCAAATCTCCTACATATGTGTGGTCTCTGTGCACATTAAATACACAATCGGGGTCACTGTGGACCATCTGTGCAGAACACATGGGGAATCTGACACTTTCTGTCATCATTAAGCATATTATTCCTGCAATACTCTCACAGGCTTAAATAATGGTCAGAGCAAATAAAACAAATGTAATCAACCCACAGCTATCCACACTCGTTCCACGCTGGGCTCCTCCTGAGAAATCTCTTCTTCCCAAAGCTGAGAGTAAAGGTGGGTTTCATTTGACCATTTGACAAATTCATCTTGCCAGAAATATGTATTTCTGGGCAATTCAACCCATCCTCAGCAACACATTAAAATAGGTCAGATGAACTGCTGCTTAAGACTGCCTATTTCTCTATCTTTTTGACAGAGAGCCTAAAATGAAAACCTCAGCAGTGAACATCCACCTGCCAAAGGCCATTACAGCTGGGTGAGAAGCATCTCACTAAGTGTATTTCAAAAAGCTTTCAGCTAAATCTAGGTTCTTCTAAAATGCTTTGTGCCTTTCCAGGGCTGCCTGCCATTGCATCCATCCTGCCTTCAATCTGCTTGCCACTTGCAGGAGGACCTTTGGGCAAGCTGGAGGCCAGCAGCAGGAGCTTACTCCACTTCCCCTCTGCATGACCATCTGGCTTTCAAACTTCTGCGTTTTACACCCAGACCTTGTATACCTCTTCAAGGTCTCCTTAGCAAGTCTCCCCTCCCCAGACCTGACTGTTTAACTAACAGTTCCCTTCCAACTCCTGCTATCAGCACCATGAAGTGACTGCCTGGGCGCTTGGCATTCCTGGGCAGAGCTAAAGGAGAATGAATTCAGGAAGAAGTTAAAAGAGATGGTGAAGCTGGTTTGTGCTATTGAAACAGGGAAACTAAAGACTGTACTTCTAACGATGAAATATGTCCTATGTTCATGTTAAACTTCCATTGGTGATGCTACTATGTTTCCCCAAATTAAAAGGAATTTACCTTGGAGGGGGCTATTTTGCCTACTGTCAGACTCATGGATCTGGACCTTGGTTTGAATGTGATAATTCTACCAGGGGCTGTTACACCAGCATTTTCTCTGGGAGAAGTGGAAGTGAAATTTCGCTCATAAGTCAAGCATGTATCAATATGCAACTAAAAACTACTCTCTCAAAATGAGCATTTACACTTTTCAAATCTTTAACATTCCCTTGGATACCAATTGCAGTAAACATTTAAAATGACAGTTTTTCTCAGAATTTTCATTACTATAAGGTTTAACTCAAAGTGAAACTGCCTATGATTTCAGGCAGATTAGTGAAATCCACCTTATGCCAATCTATTCAAGAATGTACTCATTGAGTACAACCGAGGGAAAAAAATGTTTAATTCTCCAGAATTAGGCTTCTTAAAATCTTTCAGGTACTGCAAGTTAAATTTTGCTTACTGATCAAGAACAGACCTCTTTCCTGCTATATTTGTAAACTCTACTGAAGCTTTTCATCTTGCAAGTGTGCAACTGAAGTTTCAGTTAGATTTATTATGTCTAATCTCTGTGCAACACAACAGGAAATTTTTCATGATCTCCATGGCAAAAGAAGTACTAAGAAATCAGCAGAAGAACTACTCACTACATTTCTGAAGCATGTTTTATTATCAAAGATATGTTAATCATAGTCTGTTAAATTTGGCAACAACTAACCTCCCATTTAATCGTTCCCTCAAGAGTCATTGTTCTCTCATATGGTCACTTAATAAAAATAATGTACCAATGAAGTAATTAATATGTGTAACACAATGTTTATTTATAAAATGTTGTCTCTATAGTAAGCCATTCTGATATACTCCCCACTCTGAAGGTCTCATGAATTAGTAATTAAGGAGTATATATTTTTAGAGTTCTTCTTGGACAACACCTTCAGGCACATGGCGTGATTCTTGGTGTGTCCTGCTCAGGGCCAGAAGCTGTACTTGATGATCCTGATGGGTCCCTTCCAACTCAGTATATTCTATGATTCTGTACTGATAATTTTCCCACATCTCATGAACTTAGCTGTGATTAAACCCTAAGAAGCTCTCACTTCAAGGGCAGAAGTCTCTGTTTTCGCTGACAAGTGGGATGTCAAGGCTGTTCTCCACCATAGCCAACAAAGCTGTACACATGGGCATGAAGAGCAAAGAGCACAGTTCAAGAGGGGTGGTAACTCTCCATGCTCTTCAGTAGCTCCAGATGTTCTGGGAGATATTTTATGTCTTCCAGCTGCCCATCTCCTCCCTAGGGATAAGCAGTCCTTGCTTATTCTTGAATCCTATTCAACCCCTGAACATCATGACACTTTGGCTGGAGCGGACACTGTCCTTCTGTGATGGCCTTGGGTGAAAATCACGTAGCTCATAAGAGCTTGGTTGGAACTCTGGTATTTTTCTTGTCCTGATCTATTCCTCCTTACAACACTGAGGCGACTCATAAATATTCAGAAACCATTTATATGCTCCAAATTTTTAGTCTTCTGCAACCAATTGAGCTATATAATGAAGTTTAATATGTTAACTTTGGGGAACCCACTTTTTTTCCCTAAATTTTTTCTTTATAAAGTTGACATATATCAGACTCATTTGTATTACCCTTCAGCTCCATGGTGTTTTGTACATTTCCTGTACTATATGTTAATTCAAGATCAACATCCAACCTTGGTGTTTTGCCTTAGAAGAAGGCTGACACAATAGCACTGAACCTCCCTAATATCTGGGTTACAAATACCAGAATTTATGGGGCCCCTATGGTGTAGTGATCTCCTTTCTCTTTCTCCACTGGATGGTACGTGCACATTTGTACTTGATTAATCTTCTAATCCATGGTGTGAGGTTTAAAAAATGTGTGATTGCTCAAGAGGTTTGTAAATGACAGGTAACACTTTCAGAACTGAGATTACATTGTTCACCACCGCCACCATACAGCTTTGCATTGCTCTACAGGCATTCACACATTTTTCTTTCTATATTCGCCATGCCTCCATTCTGGCCTATTGGTTTATTTATCCAATGAAAAGCATGTTATATTTCAAAACTGAAAAATTCTGTGTGAACAACTCTTGTTTTGATCAAACTTTTCCTGACTTCAAAAATACAAAGAGATTAACTTGGCTAAGGTATTGGTGGGAGAGGATTTTGCATCTCTCACATTTTGAAGATTTGTGTGATTGTTACTTTTTATTAGAATGCAAGTGTTATAAAAACGTTTGTTGAAGAAGCTGTTCTGGGTTCTACCTCATTGCTCTGATGGTGCCTTCCACTGTGTGAAGTTGTATTATACCCACTGAAAGACACAAATGGAGCATAAACTAATATAGCAATGATTAAACAGCCAGGATGTGGTTGCCTGAGAGATCCCATCATATGTATCCTTGATTCACTGACACAGTAATAGTCAGGCGAGATGCTGATGTTTGACCTCCATTTCAATAGGACAGAGTGAACTCCTGACAGATGTTGACCTTACAGGCTTGCAAGTCTGCAGTGCTTTCCTACCATTTGCCCAGAATAGCTTTGATTAGCTCAGTTTCAGATTGTGCTTCCGTGCCTATTTGTTTTGCCTTCTTCTTGACAAAACACAGTATGATCAATCTGGGAAACAAAAAAAAAAATCTGTTCAGTTGTCAGTTAAGTAATTGGCAAACAGTTGGATTTTGCACACTTTTTTACTTAGTGTATGAGATTAAGAAAAACAAACACATCACTTCATGATGTTATTTTGTATATATTCTGCATTTTTAATAATCTTTGAAACTGAAGCTCCTTCTTTCATACCATGATTGCAATAATCTGGATTTATTTTGTTCCTAGTAATGAAAGAAAATGGTGTGCGAATTCTATTCCCAGACCAGCCAGATTAACAACTGTAAAACCCTTGAACCCTCTAGTTGGCAAATGATTTATTGACGTGACATTCAAATGTGTTTTGCTTCAGCATTAATGACAGGAGTTCCAGAACTTGTCACTGAGGTGATAAATGGATCCTTATACGTACAGCCTTGAAAAGCTGGGAACGGTGCCATTTTCCCCTTCAATTTATTAAAAATCACATCTCTTTACATTTACAGGAAGTAGCAACTTTTTTTCTCCTTACTGTGGTTATAATATATCACCATTTTGTTTATGAACAGTTAATTACTTTGTTCAGCCTAGTGTTATTGAGAGGGTATAGGTTAGTACACAGGAAGAGCACACTGAAAACAGCTGTTGCAGGACTGATTTTTTTTGACCTTGAAGAAGATAACTGGAATGAATAAAGCAGCCTAATCAAATGCAATAGTAGTAAAACCGCTATGGTCGTGAAACGCACTGATGGTACATTTCCTTATGTGTCTGGTTTAAGCATATCTGTGCAAGCTTATAAAAATGAGGAAAGAGGTTCCCAAGGACAAGTTGTCCCTATACTGTGAAAAAAAATTAACTTGCAGTCTATAGCAGTTGCTAAAATATTTATAGAGATGAAAAATAAGAGATTTAATCATGTTGTTATAAAAGTTGGAGCTCTCTGATTTTTGCAAAAGAAAGACAAGACAAACAGAGAGTTTCACACTTACTCAAAGAGCAAATAAAAATTACATTTATTTTTTATCAAAAGCTTTTATTCTGAAGACTCAAGAGCATTTGTGAAAAAGGAGCGATTTTAGTGAATTTGTTTATGGGATTTGGTTTTGCAAAAATGTTGTGAATTCAACAAAATTAATTCTATTTTCAAACCAAAAAATTCAGACTGTTCATTCTGTGATGGCTGTTATTTAGGCATATTGATTTAACTTGTAGGAAAGAAAAAAGAATTGTACAATGTTTAAACAAAAATGAAACACTTTTGTGGTGAAAGCTTTCAATAATTTCCATTCTTTCTTGTTATTAACAGTGACCAAGTTGATACAACCTTCCTTATTTTCTGTTTGATCTGGTTTGGGTGAGAAAATTGATTTTTAAAAACTCTGTGGTTTCCAAGGACACAAAGACCATTCTCATTCTTGTGTCTTAATAAAATTTTGTGACCTGTTAATATGGGTATTTTGAAAATATTTTGCATTCAGATGTCCCTGGTAGGTTCATACCCTTTGCTGGTATGGCCAGACAGTATTACACCAACAGGGTATTTCACAGCTCAGTCACTGCACAGCTATCCTGGCATGCTGAAAGGATCCAGGTGTTAGACTGCAAGGGCAGGAGAAGACAGGAGTGAGAATCAGTGTTGACTGCCCCAAATTGACTTCCTTACAGCAGGAGCCATTTCAGCCTCCTCAACTCACTGCTTTAAGGTGCCTAAACTGAACTGCTGTCATTCAGATGAAAATTAAGGCTGCTCTGCCAAAGAAAGCAGGAGTAAGCTCAGTGTGAGTGTATAACTTGTTCTGATCTAATTTTTGCAGTACAAAAGCTCAGTACAAAGCACTACCCAGACTAGCAACAATGTCTGCCTCTCTAGCACAGACCATCTATTACAAACCCAACAGTCCAGTTACTGTAACTAATACAGTGCCAGTCCTTTTTAAATGCAACTGTACTTTATCACTGCTCTAATGTGAAAAATTGGATTGAAACTCCTGGGAGAACCAACTTCCCTTCCTCCAGTGAATCTGCAGCTCTTGTGCATAGCAATCCTCCAATATTCATGCATCTGGAAAAAGGATAAGATGAAAGCAGAAAGTACCCTTGTATGTAAAAAGCTTAAAAGTAGCAGGGAATTAACTGAACTTTGATGTACTCTGAAAATGTTTAACGGGTGAAATCTCTCAAAACATTTTTTTCTTAAACTTTTTTCCCCATCCTTCATAACAGTAGCATAGCAATAGCTCTTTTAATGGCTGTTCTATAAAGATACATCTTCAGCTTGGACAAAATCAATCAAATTCATAGTTGTTATATTTCTGAATGCCTGTTTGTTCTGGAAGATGAGGGCTCTTCCCCAGGTAATTAGATTTCCATGTAAAACTATCTACTATGATTCCCAGGAGCTTTATTCCATGTGAAAGCTTAAAGGTAGGTTTTCCAAGTCTTATAGGAAACACTCCTACTGTTCAATAGTGCAGGATGCAAGTTAAGGTCACCATTAGGCAAGAGGGAAATATGAGCTGTTTTATACTTCAGCAGAAACCACAAGCCTTACAAAATACCAGTTAAGTTTCAGTGCTGTAAGAAAAACGATGATGCATTTTTTGTTGTTATGAAATGCCCGATAAAGACTGAAATACAGTCATAACAGAGATTTAAATAAAGTTTCTATTACACTGCTTCCTGGCATTTAATCAAATCAGATGGATGTAGACAAGGTACAATATTATCAACATCAATCCTACATTCAGACTCTCCAAAGCATCTGAAGACATCTGAAGGAGTGCATGGAGTTTTTTTTGCTAATTTTTCAATACCTATGGTGTAAACTGGAGACATAATGATGCTCATTTTGATAAGAGGTAATGTCTTACCTTGCTTTTAGCCTATGTTGCTCATCGTTGGCACCTTTAAGGCTGGCTTTATTTGAAGTGTCAGAGAAGTGCTGATGATTCGGTGTGGTCCCCAGCAAAGCTGGCTGTTGTCTTCTGTAGCCTCCTGTGACTTGTTTTCAAAAAGAAGAGCAGGTGGAGAAGCAGTGATAAAGAGAATGGTTAAGATCAGGATATGATACATCAACTTGTTTAGGTGTATAATGTTTATTATGTATACTCACACATGACTTGGAAGGAGGAGTGATCACAATGAAAAAGATGAGTCAAGGTGACTTAGGAGAACCAGAGGGCTGAGGAAGAATTCAGACCTCAGCTATCCAGATTAATGATGGTAAGTGAATTTCATGCCTGTTGAAGAGAAAAGTATGAACTACCCAGACATTGGAGAATTCTCAATTAACCTTATCAGCCCAGCAGAGAAGCTGGGTTCTCACACAGCGTCATTAGGGCTCTGCTGAATGCAGTCAATAAAAGGCAGGATATGCTGCAGAGATAAGAATGGGATGATAAACTCTGCAGAAGGTATAATGTAGTAACCAAGTGTGCAGCCCCATCTAAAATACAAGGAACAGCACGGGAGAGAGGAAAAGAGCAAGTTCAGGAAAGAGTGGTGAAAAAACTGATCTGCAAAGTGGAACTCACTACAACAGAAAGACAGTGAAATCAGGAATATTTAAAGGATTTAAAGTGATTATAAAGAATGACAGTTGTTTTGGGAAACAGTGAGAAAATCTTGTGCATAGGCTAATCTTTATTGGAACAGGAGAAGATATAATAATAAAGGACAACTAACCCACCTAGACTTACTGAGAAGTTCTTAAATCCTACATTGAAACATCTGTTGGGTGGTAGTTGAAATTACTGGACTGGATTTCTAGTATAACAATTCCTGCACTCATACATTGGTTGAAAATTAAAGAAGAAAGAATGGAAAAGAGTCACTAATATAACTGCCCACAACTTTAGCCCCTAAAACACCTAAAAATTATTTTTCAGAGCTCCTTTGAATTTCTTTGGAAAGTTACTGTGCACATGACATGCTTCCTTTGTGCTTGTTCAGCCATAATAAAAAAGAATCTTTCCATCAAAAGATCAGTGTAAGACCAACCTCTGAACACTAACCTCAGAAAAATAGTCTTGTGCTGCTACAAAATTAAACACTTCTGTGTTTCTGCTGTGAATAAGTTGTTAACCCTCACCCTTTTCCCAGCACTAGGAGAAATAATTATTGCTACTTATCATTGTTACTCATTGTTTTCAAAACACATGGTTAGCCCATGTGTTTTGAAATCTTTGCCTTCAGAAGATTCTGCAAAAATGTGGTATGCACAGTTGAAACTAAAGTAGTTAATAAACTGCAAAGATCCATTTGAAATAGGACTTTTAAGATGTGATATGAACACTATGATAGAGAGCACCTGACGTGTGAAAAGTACTAGGTTCAAGAAAAAACATGACAAAAATAACGATAGCCCATTAGAGAGGGAAGCACTGATGTCTTTGTTCTATACCTCTACGTTAAAAGTTAAATTATTTTTTAATTCTACTCCCACTGTAATCAAAAGCCAAACTTTGTATATTTCCAATTGATTTTCCTTTTCATGGTCCAGTGAGACTTCCGACACCTTATGTTCAGTGCAACTTCTGAAAAGTGCTCACATTCACAGTGTCTAAACTGGGCTGGGTTTGAACCCATGTTCTTGGGTCTGAAGAATACCTATGTTTGGCCAGGCGCCCTCTGACAGGAAATTGCTGAAGGTAAGCAGAACTGAGAGTTTCTTTGGTTTAAAGGGCCAGGGTGACCCAAGCTGTCTAATCTAAGAGCAGTTTTTGATCTGTGAGTCCAGAGGTAGCACTGGTTACTCCATTGCATCTCAAAATTAGGCCAAACAGAGGCAGAAGTAAGCAACTGTCTCAGCATTTTCTAAGAGCTAGTTTAGGTATCTGTCACCTCGGTGTGCTTCCTGTCCTGAACCCCACCTGAGACAGCTGGCACTTCTCAGGCACTGCAGGGTGAGCTGCAGTGTCCAAGCCAGGATATCAGATTCCACTTGAGGAAGCAGAAGACACTAGGCATTGCAACATGTCCTGGGAGGCACAACTGCATTCCATCCTCTTTCCATCCTCTAACTCAGCTGGGAAGAGCCTGATGGGAATCTGCCACTTCCTTGGACTTTTGAGAACCCTTGTAATAAATAACAACAAAAGTAGAACCAGGAGTCAACATAGCATCACTTGCATGTTTTTACCAACCTGGCATACAAAGATCATGTAGTCCATAAATAGTCTGATAGAACAGAAGGAAATATAAAAATCATGTGGTTCAACATTCAGGACAACACATGTCAAAAAACCTCAGTGATTTCTGCATAAAGATCAAAACTTGTGGTTGGATAGAGGAGGACAGATCCAACCTGCTGTGGAGACTTAATGTCTTCACTACATACAGTGGCACACTGTTCCAGTGGCTAATTATCCACCCTTGCTGCTGGGAATGTGCTGTTTCTGGTTTGATTTTGTTTAGCTTCTGCTCCTATTTCATCTGCTTTTTTTTCTTTCTTGTTTTCTTCTCTCTTTGCAAAATTAAAGAGACAGCCACAGTCAGTAATTTTTTCTTATGTTGGCACTATTAGACTGAATCTGAATTATTGCTTAGCCAAACTAAGGCTATAACTGCTTAGCAAAATTCAGGCTGAACACCTCAGATTTCAGTGTCTAAGTCAGATTTTCCAGGGCACAAATAATTTCTGTTGCTCTTTCTGACTCTGCTTTTATTTGCTGTGACACTGGGTTATTCTTTCTGACACTGGGATTGAGCTGTTCCACTGCTGGACTTAATTTTCTTGTACACCTCTCTCTCTGCTGTAGCTGCTTATTGACCCAAAGATCCCACTTGGCAGGATGAACAGTTTCTCTTTAGTCTACGCTGAGTTTGGTGGAGTGGTGCCATTGCAGAAAGGGAGGGAAGGGATAGAAGTTTGCTCAGGCCAGTGAAGAAAAAAGAGTGGTTGTTCCCTCTGGAAGAAGGTTGGGGATAGAGTCCAATATGCATGGGACAAGGCACCTTATCACCAGTGTGGTTGGGCACTTACAATTACTGTGCCATGGGATCTGCTGCCTGTGAAAGCCTGGGGTGGGAGATCAGGACAGCACAGCAACTTTTGGCTGAACAAACCATAAGGATGCATCACATGTGGTACGGGACCTTCACAGTGTCTCTAGCTGGTCTGGGCCATCCTCGAGGGTCATAGTGCAACCAGAGAGCATTCTCCCCAGAAACACTTCCTAATAGCAATCCTATCAACCCTCACTTGCTTACACTTTTTCTCCATCTCTCATTTCCCTAGCTCCTTCGTGTCTAACCACATCCACACGACACACAGTTTTCATCCTTCTGACTGCTGCAGATACCCTCTCGATGAACGTGAGAGCTGTACTGGTTGTGTAGTGGATGGAAACAGCCAGCTTTTCACTGGATGAATGTCTGTGAACTTTGATAACTTATTGAATTTGGAATGTCAGTGTTGCAAAATGCCTGTCTAACCTTCAGTGACAAGGTACATCAACTCCTCTTGATTTTTGAGAAGAAAGGTAATGTGACAATGTTTTAAGTAAGTGCCTCTGGATTAGTACCTAAAACTGCTTTCTATCAGAATTGAAAGATCCTTTATAGTTACAGTCCTTTTGCCTCCTGTGCATTATCTCAGCTATATTTTTAAATAAAAGTATTCAAAATTGTTCAACAGGTGTTTTCTTCACATATATTTCAAACTACTGCTTATCTAAAGGAGAATAAAGAAATGAGATGTGCCGTCACTTTTCCTGAGGTATGAGGGTAGTGGGTTACTTAAGTAACCAGCTATTACTTCCATTATGGGATTGAATGAATCACATTTTTATAAACAGAAGGAAATAAATCCAAGAGATTTCCAGATAATCTTTGTGGTCATTAGAATTAAGTACCTGGTAGCATTAGTAATTTCACTGTGTGTTATCTGAATCTTTAGGCTTTGAATCATCTCTCGATTTGTCTGTATGTGCCTAAGCCAATTTTAAAGAAGGAAATTAGGCTCCTAACTTTGAAAGCTGAGTGACATCAGGGTGAACTAGGCTATAAAATCTGGCTTGATTCCATTCACTATCTGTACCACGATTGCAAGACAGTATAAGGCAGCCATGCCTCTGCGAGAATTTGTTGCTTCTTATTTTACATTGAAAAAGTTCTCCTAAATACACAATATATTCAGCCATGAAATTTGCTAAGGTATTTATATGCTGTTATGACTAACATAGGCATTCTTAATTAATAAGTCACAATTTCTTATTAGGTCCCTACTCACTAAGTCGCATGTGACTCAGTTAAAAGGAAATCATGAGGCGAAGCTCTGGTGACTGCTTTAGAAATACTGTAATGGCTGCACTGCAATTAATGAAGTGTTAGAGATAATCCATTGCCATCTGTCTTTATTTTGCTAAGCCACTCAAGTAGAGACCATATTTGAGGGGAGAAAAGAAAATCCAGAGCTAGAAGAATACTGCAAATGAGTATTCGCCAACATTTGTTCCAGTTCTGAGCAGCTGTTCAGTGTGATCATGTTCGTACCTCCTTTTATTTGCTATTCATGATCATTCTCACAAATGAGGTTATTCTTCATACAAATACCTAATTGCAAAGGAGCACATTGCTATTCTTCTATTCACAGTTCTTTTGCCTCGCAGCCAGGAACCCAAATCAAACTGTCTGACTCCACTGGTCGACAGCCTGCTGCTAACAACGACCTGTGAGCAGTTCTGAGGTGAGACTTGCACAAAGGGCTTTGGTGCACAAGTCCCCAGGACTCCTTGTTTCTGAGCCTTAAGTGAAAGAGAGAACAAATGCAGAAATGACTGAGATTGTCAGGAACAGCTCACTAAACCTTTCAGCCAGCTGTAGAGTTTCCTAAGCTCTAAGCTGGGCTGCAGCCCTGGGGGCTTGTAAAGACTGGTCGGAAGGTAGGAAGCTCTTTGTCCTCTTTTTACCAGTGAAATACAATGAAGGCAAAGATCTTTTCAGATGACCATACACATATATGCATATTTATATGTACAAATGTGGTGGCAGTGCTGCATGAGGGTACAGATGGAGTTCCCTTGTAGCTGTGCATATCAGGAATCTTAAGTGATTTTTTTTTCTGGTTCTGCTTTCTCCCCCTTGTCACTGGGACTCACCTCTCTGTCCTATTTACCCACCTTGTTTTCATCAAATACAGATACAGTTCAATCATTAGGATACTTGCACCACTCTGAAGACAACCAAGCCTCTTTTTAAAAAAAGATAAATTAGTGTTTGTCTGGAACACTGACCTACCAGTCAGTCCTATTAATCCAAACAGAAAATGCACGTTAATATTTAGAAGTCTGAAACTCTCTCCAGGCAATGATTTTTATGATAATGAAGCCAAAAATTCTGGTAAAATCAGAAAATGGTCAGATAGCATCTTTAAAACAGTGTGAAAAACACTGACCTTTATGAGTGTTTATTCCACTCGTTAAAATTGTGCAAATGAAACACTGACAATTTTGTCACCTAGTGGACTGTAATAAACCAAAATTCAATATTCTTGTTTCAGTACAACTATTATTTTGGAGGATCTTGAAAGATGATGTTGTTCGTGTCCAGAAACATAAAATGCAGTATTCAAGATACACCAAGCAGTTTGCCAAATAGATTTTGACAAAGGTGTTTCATCAGTATTTTACTGAGAATGAAAAATGAACATCTCCACTTTATTTATTCTCTCAGGAGCCTAGCAACCTCTCACTATGCTTCAAGGCAAAACTCTGTGCTTCTGAAGTGATAAAGTCTTTCATGAAATCTTTTAAGAAGGCTTCAGTGCCACATGTCCTTTAAAATTCATTTATTATTTTAATGGGAGCTTTTCCTTGAACTCATATCTGGCATATTTTTGAGTAGTAATCATAGCAAAGCAGTGCCTTGGCTGCATAGGTATTTATTCCTACAGAGATCTGCATTTTGATTTTATCTGTGTGTGAAATGAATTCTGACAGCTCAGCCTGTCAGTAAAAATGAAGGCTGCTTTTAAAAAATTGTTCTGCTTGTGTACTCCCCAGCCAAACATGCTACAAAAGTCTAAGAGTTTCAGTAGGGAGAGGAAGCCTCCCAGTCTGCTGGTCTCCATTTCATAACTTTACTTTACTATAATGGGTGAAGTAGTTCAAAAAGCTGAACAAGGAATGAAGACCTCTTGTTACTTGATGATAGCCAGCTATTTCCACTGTTACTGTTGATGAGCTTTTTATCCCTGTTTGATTCCTTTAAGGGAAATATGTGCACATGGTGGAGGGACAGATATTGCCAATTACAGGCAATTGCAGAATTGTAACCTAAGTGCTCCGAGCGGCTCCTTGGTAGTTCCTGTCTCCTTTCACTGACAAGCTGGGGGAGAGGACACATCAATGGAGATGAGGTGGAAACCTTCCTCTGCACCATGAAGTGGGCCATTCTTTGGAAACCACATACCTGCCTGCAGAGGCACTGGCTATGCTATTTGGGGCTCCGTAATGGCAGAAAGTAGGACTTATACTGTTCTTTCCTTTCTGATGGCCAGAAAATATCCTTTGACTGACCTCAGTCCCATTGCTGTCAGTGATTTAATTTATAATGATACCTCTAATATTTTGCATAGAAAAACATACAGTATGCCATAAACTTCTGGAAAGACTGAACAAACATATGGCTCCGGTCAAAAGCAGGTTTTGGTGCATCATTCTGCAATGGAGATCTCTCTGCTACCTCTTTTTCTGTAGTATTTCTCTTTAAACATTTTCTCAGTGTCAGCCTGTTGGTCATTCCATCACAGAAAAGAATTTCCATCACAGAAAAGAATCCTCATTTGTAACGTGTGATAAAGCTGCAAGAACACATAAAACATCTTAGATCATAGAGATTTTTCTCGGAAGTGACTGATAATCAGAGAGAAGAACTGACAGGGAGATAGTTGATGTGGAAGTAAGGCCATGACATAAATCTTTCAGAGGAAAGGGAATAGCTGGTTAAACAAAATGAAAAAAGAATGTCAGATATTTGGCAAGTTGGAAAAAGTCTAGTTTACAGTGCACTTGCACATACAGAATATCTGCTTTGGGAGGACAGTGTGAATAAATCAAAGCATCCAGTCTCCCAACATTCATGTTTCAGTATTGTTTTGGTGTACGTTCATGGTTTGACAGGGTTAGCAATTCATTGCATCTAAATGCATGTTTGTCTCCTTCAATGATCTTTCATATCATGTTTACTTGTTTACTTCAGGACTCAGATGCGGATGCATCTCTGTGTACCCAGTGAAAACTGGCTGCTGTGCATTTTGATGTTACAAGATGCAAAGCACTGCACATCCCTGTATCTGAGGGCACAGTTAAGCCCTCAGAACAGCTGAATTGTGTCTTTGTACAGCAGGGGATTTGATAATTGGGCAGATGAAGCATGAAGGAATGAAGCTAGAGAGCTGGTGGCACAAATTCCAGGCTGAATCCAACAAATTGCATCATAAGAATGATTTTTTGTCTTTAAAACATCTTTATGGTAGAGCTGTAATGGAGATAAAGCAAATGTTATTTACTGCTACAGTATCATTCAGATGTCATTCTTTCAGCAGCATGCTATACTGCTTGTAAGCAGGCACAGGGCAGCAGCCCAAGAGTCTTTGTGCTGTCTGCATTTATAACTGTTCCCACTGAGCAAAATCTAAGGCCCCTCAGTGTCTGCATGACATGTAGCAGGGATATGTCAAAACATCTATCTAGCTATCCTGTTATGTTTGGGGTACAGTTAGAGATAATAATAAGTTGGCTTATAGTTTTAATCAGCAATGATTAGATACATCTCTGCCAGATATGTAGAAGAAACATCTGTAATATTCATGTCAGTGTTGCATCCGGATTCCTTAGTCAGTCATACATGGGAAAAGGCTAGTGAAGTATTTTAAAACATTGCCAACACATGGATATTAGGTTATTACTTTAATTGACTACATCAGCAAATGCACAGAAGTATCACTAACCAGACAAGTTTCTCTTGGTTAGTCTCTGATAGTAGATTTCTGTTCACATAAATGGAGTTTCTAGAGCTTCCTAAGGAAAGAAAAATGAGGAACAGACATCCCATTTATCATCCTTAGGCCACTGGGGACATTGAATATTTTAACTAAGTTTTGACAAATTGTGTGCAAGTTGGTGATCTAGGAATGAAGTTCTGGAAACCATTGGCTATACATTTGTAAAAACAAGTAGGAAATTTAATATTTTAGGAACCAGATGGAAGGAGTATGCCAATGTCATGCAGAGAGAAACTTACACTTGAGAGAGGGAATAAACTGTAGTCATAATTGCAGAAAAAAATTGGCTGTACTGGAGGATGTTTTGTCATTGATTTCAGAGAGAATAGGATTTCATCCAGAGCATGTACGAGTGAACAGTATTTGTTAGGATCATATCTTTGAGACAGATGCAGGTATAAACTAAAACACAGATGCCTCAGAGTGAGCAGTAACAGTTAGGAATAAAATTACTTTCCCTGAACAATGAACTTTGTGTATGTTTTTGTAAAGGTATTTTTATGCTCTGGAGGGTAATTTGTGAAAATATGTTTTGTTCCTGGTTTTTGTTTAAATTTGATGTTTTCAAGCTGACTTATGAGAAAGAAAGAAAGAAAGAAAGAGAAAGAAAGAAAGAAAAAGAAAGAAAGAAGGAAAGAAAGAAAGAAAGAAAGAATGAAAGAAAGAAAGATTCTAATACTTTGGCAAGTACTTGCTGCTCTAGGAGAAAAGATTTTGACTTTTGCCTTATGCATGAATATAGTGACACAGAGTGCCAATCCCTAGAAAAGAAGCTTCACATCAGCACAAAAATTGACAGTACTCTGTATGTGGATGCCAATTTTGTGCAGGGTTGTGATCTATCACCAGCTCTGTAGAAGAAGAGCCACGCTGCCCCTTCTTCCCAGACATGTCAGCAGGTCCTAAGGACACATTTCTCTTAGCTGAGAATTCCCATGGCACACTGTTAAAAAAAGCCTCTACTAGTTCCTGACCTGAAATCTCAACACAATACAGAATGCTTTTTCACAATACCTCTGTTTTAAAACCTTCAGGAAGCGTTCTCATTTTACTTGTTGTGCAGAGCTGTTGTGCGGAAAGGAAGACTGCAAGAGGAACTATGTGGACATGGAACATATTCTGCCAGTGGCAAAACAGACATTATGAACTTCATTGGGGTATAAACTGAAGTTTGTTTTTAGCAGTAGGGAAAGTACTAAGGGCACATTCTACTCATTCCAGATCTGCCTGGGGTCCCAGAGCTTCACAGACATGAAATGACAATGGTTCTGTGATGCCAGTGCTTGGGGGACTGTCTTTGCCCAGGATGACACCTCATGAAGAGGATGTTATCTTAGCTGGGCATTATCAGCTGTGTAAACTCATGACCTGAAACATTCCCTCTTCTAAGTGCATCATTAGAAATTGAGGAAATCTGGTATATACTGAGACACTTCGGCAAGTTTGCGAAGTTTTAACTTTTGTGCTTCTGTTTCCATCCTGGAAAATCAAAAGTTGGGGAAAAGAGGTATTTTACTTTATATTATAGTGTTTTCAATCCAGAAATTCAAGGAATGTGGAAAATAAATGCTCAATAAAAGAACTGATCCAACTCTGCCAGAACCTCAGCCAAGATTCAGTGCAGCTGTGGCTCAGCAAGGGGAGATGGGTCAGGAAGTCTCTGTATCATCCATATTGGTCTGGCTGTTCAGAATATCAATTCTGCTCATTGCTGTCAGATTACACACTGAGGAGAAGAGGAAAATTAACTTGCTCTCTGGAATGCAAGACAAGGAATAGTTTTTCTGCCCAGCCTAACATTTTTGAATGGTGATTCTGCTGATATCAGCAGTAGTCTGCTGAATCATCTTTCTCTTCTGCTGTTGCTTTGGTCCTCTTAAAGGAAAAATAACCACAGTAAAGCAAGATGGAGTAAAGTGCAGATGAACTTTAAAGGGACTACCATTTTTGCACCAGGGACAGAAGATCCACAAACTCACTAGTGTAATGTTCATATTACAGGGAAGAATAATTTTAACTGTGGATAGGAAGAGGTATGGTCTCATACACTGGAGTGAGACTTATTCATACAGAAAAGCCAAGGAGGAGAGATTTTTTGTAGGTTTTGGCTTCCACCCAAGTTTTCAGGTGATATGTGGCTCTACTAAAATTGATGGCAGCATTACCACTGAGCATAGTGGAGTCATAGGTTGAATCGGAATACAGATATGCCACACTTCAGTCTTTGGAGGAGTCATTTATATACAATGAGTATAAACAGATTCTGCTGCTCTGAAATGTGAGTTTCAATTGTTTTGATACAAATATTCCAACCAGAGATAGAAATGGAAGCTCCAGAATAGCATAAAAATGATAACACACACACACACACACACTTCTAAGCTTTGTATTACAGTGCCAAAGCTTGGCTGCAGGAGATTGTTAGGTCAGTTTTTCAGGCTTTTTGGTCTATTTTTTGCCTCATTTCTAATAGAATAATTTCACTGACTTCAAGAGATGTGGTCCTCCCTTATCCAAGAAACATACCACAGTTAGGTCTGAGAAGTCCATGTAACTTAGACAAATTATTTGCCAGATGCTTTTCTGCCTTCAGTGAAAAGTTAGGGTTTTAGTCTTGCCTGTCTAAATGTAACAGTAAAGATTTGTTTGCTTTCACAAATGAAAAATATTCCAAGTTATTTTCTGTGGGTTTCTGTTGCTATTTCTGCAAATATGTGTTTTTCTTCTGTTATCTTTTTTTTTTTAATAAATAGCAACATACAATATATATTACTGGCACTGTTTATTAAAGTTTACAGAAATGTTTAATCCATATCATAGTTTTAAGGCAAAATTTCCATTTAGCATACATGTAGTAGGACTGAAAATTGATAACAAAAATTGTGGATATTCTAATTTCTAGACCTACTATTTATTAATCACGACTCTGAAGGTGCAATTTCTTATTATCACTTCAGTGAATTAGTAATTCTAAGGGGAAATTCAGTTTTTTAAAAATGTCTTGGTTTGTTTGTTGTTTGTTTTTATGTTTTGGTTTGTGTTTGGTTTGGTTTAGTTTGGTTGGGGTTTTTGTTGTTGTTTTTGTTGGGGGTTTTTGTCAGTTATTTTAGATAAAATATCTATATTTCAGGATTTTGTGTCCAATCATCTTCTCCCAGCCTTTGATAATATCACTTCAGGGGTTGGAGGAGTGCTCATAACTAAACTTTGTTTAGTGTTGCAAGTGAGCACTTAGCCTATGACTCCCTGTTCCTCCCTGGGATATACATTTCTTCAAAAGCTGATTGAGGAAGGCAAAGCCGGACTTGTACTCTGAATCTGTCTCCTCAAACCCCATCCTTCTCTGTTGATACCAAGGTAATTTCAACTGCGCTTCCCAGTGGAATATTATCAAATGGATAAGCAAATGGAGGAGCTGTTTAATCTTCACATGCTTTGTGGTGGTGTCCATGGGTCTTGCTCAACTTCTGGCATGTAACAAGGTGGTGCACAAAAGCTGTAGAAGGTTCTGGCTGATGAGTGCAGGAGTGAGAGGAGCAAGTCTGGTGGGATGGCCCCAGGGTGACCCAGTGCAACTCACCAAGCCAGCAAAACCCTACTCTGTTTTTCCCCTTAGTTTTCTGATGATTTAGTGAGTTGAATCATCTTCCTAGGAGGTCACAGCAAGGTGAGAATGGAGAGGAGAAAAAAGAAGAGGAAAAGGGAGGAGGCCTGTCCCCTTCAGCAACACCAGTCTCTCCAACTACTCTCAGCCCAGTTCAACTAATTGCTTTTTGGCTCGATCTACATGACATATAGAGGTAAACTTAGAAAAACTGTTTGACACTCAAAACCTACTCATTCACCACCTCTACATGTCAGTGAACAACACTTCATGCATGCACAATTTCCGATCACTTCATATATATTTCAACACTAATATTCTGATGTCTGCATCTTGGGTTTAGTCCTGCTCAACAAGAAACAGATTCTCAGTCTCTGCCAGGTATGCAACTTTTCTATGCGGGTACCCTTTTCAGTGTGGTCCATTCAGCAGGAACTAGTTAATTTACTTGTGAGTTAATCCAGAAAACCTCTGTGGCAGTCTGAAACAAAGAAGGTTTGATGAAAACACAGACACAGCAGTCATTTATTTGGTGATGTGGTCTAAATAAGAGACGAACAGTAACGGGTTATTTAAACAAGCCTGCTTTATTGTCTTTGTGCTAACAAGATTCTGTGACATTACAGAGGGAGAGCATCAAAAGGTCCAGTAAAGTTCCCTGCCCTTTAGTGTAAAATTTCACCAATTTCCTCCAGGCAAAAACAATCCGCTGACTAGTGACATCTGTCCTGTGCTGCAGAGGCTCTTTTATGGTGAAAGAAATTGTGCTTCCTTCCACATTGCACTAAGGGCAGGAAGAATTGCTACCAGTGTTTATGTATAACACTACGTATACATGCACATACTGGGATACGTGTACGTATGTTGATTGTATGCATTATATATATATGTGTATATAAATGCTTATAAGTATATGTATGCATAGAAATGCCTAAAAATGTTAAACTAGGCTTGCAAAAGTATGGAGTTTAGAGCTGATCAAAATGTCAAAGCAGGAAGTAAATTTGTACATTTCTGCTACTGTGATCTCTCCTTGGGTCAAGTATGCTGGCAAGAGGAAAAACATCGACTTGTCAGCCTGTATCTGCAAAAAGCAAATACATTCTGGTCGATACCATCTGCCCTATTACTGTGACTTAGGCACATAGGATGGGAAATGCCAGAATGTTTTAGCAAGGCTGTCCTATCTAAGGCAAGTGAAGATATTCAGTATTTGATATGTGGAACAGTTGGAGTTATGGTAGAAAAGACCAACAGAGAGAGATCTAGAAAACATGACCTATGAGCAAAGATTAAAAGATTTGAGCTTGTTTATCCTAAAAAAAGGAAAGACTAAGGAGAAGACAAAATAATAGCCTTCAAATAAAGACAAAAACAGAAAAGGAATAAATTGTCTCTATAACCATGGTGAATCAGATAAAGGGGATAAAATCAGATTGTATGAAGGAAGATTTAGATAAGAGACTATGAAAGGTTTCTTCTGGGAGCAAGTGTGTATGTACATAGGGGGAAATGTGATTGCAAGCACTGAGGTCTTAAGAATAAAGCAGAAGAGAAACTATTGTAAGGGGCCTGGATTGTCATTTTGTGGAGAGAGCTGGAGTTCTTAAGGCTCCTGCCAGGCTCATTTTCTGACTTTTTGGTAATTTTCAAGCTATTTTGTCTGGTTCAATGCTTCCTGACTAGAAAACTGAATCAGCATGTAACAGGGACCCTTGGGATATGCTAGGGAAAGGCCGACATCTGAAGATCATGCATCTGCTACACAAGTGTGATGTGCCCAGACAAGAAGAACACAGATCATGAATGCATCTTTTTCGTGTACTATATCTGATGGTTGAAGACACTGAAGTTGGCTTTGTGTGCACAGGCAATGGAGACAAATGCTCCTTTATTTCCCCAAACAGAGAGAAATGCTTTAAAACAAATGTTCTGGGTTAGGATTAAGCTTGACAAATCCAGGAAACTGAGAGTTAAACTTCTCACTCTTTCCCACAACTGAAAGCTGTTGTGCTTGGTCCCTGATGCATAGCTTGAATTTTTGCATAGTTTAAGTAATTTAGAGGATTTAAGAAGGCTTGCTATAAATATTATGTAACAGTAACATTCTGTTGTATTAAGAATGAATACCAGGGACTTTATCAGAGACAGGAGGTGAAGTTTGAATCATGGCAAGGGGGTATGTAGAAAATTATGTTGAAACAGATGTAGAAGCAGTTCAAGCATACTAATATATGTTAATATTTTTTTTTATCTTCAATTGAGCCTGCTTTCTGCTGACCCCCTTTTCCAAAGGACCAAACTATGTTGCAAAACCAGAAAACCAGGTACTGCAAAATACTTCTTGGACCTTCTTGGATGTGTTAACTCAAAGACTGCTTATGACTTCAGTGGATTTGAATCTAATGAATGCCTGATTGCAATGCGTGGTGGTAATGTATCCAGCAACATGATTTATGTTCATAGTTTTGGAGGAGGGGGAGGAATCATAGAATATACTTCTTTGAATAGGAGTGCATTGTATTATCATAGCATTTTACCCTTTCAGCACCACTGTCTGTCATGTTTTGAACAAACCAGATAAAGCAGAGTAGGGGATGAGGCTTATACACACAAATGACAAGATCCATCAACTCTTTTCTCCCAGCATGCCCACAGATTGCTCATGAGGTTGGGCTGCTATCCCTTGAACTTTTCAGTCAGAGATTTTGCAGGAAAAAAAATCATTAGAAATAAAATCAAGTAAGGAATGTGAACATCTTAGACAGAAATGGAACAAGGGACAAAGTGAGTCTTCAAGAGCAAGACTGCTAGCAGCGGGACAGGTGGAAGCCAGTGAACTGGCTCTCCACTCACAGAGCAGTATGTGCAGCTTGTCAGCTACACTGAATGTGTGTCCCAGATCCTTGATGCTACAGGTGTTAGACACCTGCAGGGAATGGTTATCCATCAATAGAGGGATTAGCCAGGAGGTGAGGCCAACCCTGGTGTGCACAGTGCTCTCACTGATTGTCCTCTAGCAGGCAGAGCTGGGTGCTGGTAACAGGGTCCATCAACAGCCCCCCCCAAAACAAGTGATAATCCAGGATCCATTCAGGGAGACCAGTTGCGAGTAGCAGAAGAAGGGACCAAGGACAGGACTGGAAACAAGGCTACAGCACGTGTTCAAGGTCTGTCTGTGAGACTGGGCCAGAGGGAAGACCAAGCCTGAGCTGAAATGGGGCTTCTGGGCCCAAGGACAGAGGTGGGATGGTACTGTGGTGGTCACAATCCCACACGATACTGTGAGATGCTGACCAAAATTTAGAGAATTTTATACAACACTTGTTTACAACCAGGGGGAATTGTAGCCCAATCTTGAGGACACTTAAAAAAAATGGAGATTGACCTGTTTGGGATGATATGAATTCCAGGTGGACTTCCTTAGTTATTTGGTTATCCATCATTTCAAAACACTCTTTTTCATAAGGGGCACTCTTTCAACAGTCATATTAGATAATGCCACTTATTAAATGCTCATCTTCCTTTTAGAACTCAAATATTGCCCAATTATCAAAACAGATAGTTTGTATCAGCAGAAGCCTTTTACTGTGCAACGTAAAAAGGGAGGGCATGTAATGCTGGAAAGGTTAAAATGTAGGAACTAGACCCTGCTTGCCCCAGTTCTGACCTGAGAGAGTGGCAGAGAAAGGAAAATATAATTTAAAAACTACAAGTAGTGGATTTTGAGTTGCATGTGTACTAAACATATTCAGACAGTGTTCTCTTAGCTCCTTCCACTGGTTTGAACCAAGCTGTGTTCCTGTGAACTTTTCTTAGCATCAAATATCCAGCCAAAACCAAGATTATTAAGTGATATGCATATCCCTTAACCTGACAGCAAAATTAGGTTTGGATTGGCTACTTGACACTGTGAATCAAGCTAAAACAAGTGTTGCTTTGTTTCCTAATTACAGAAGTCAGAAGGTAGCACATGGTCTTGCTAAAAGAGAGGGCTATGCACCAGTCCTGTCCTTGTTTATGCTGCCAGCTGATGCCAAGCAGACACTAGCCTTTACCCTTGCAAAATTCACATCTTGGTGAAAATCTAAAATTTGAGAGCCATCTTTCTGTGGCTGCAAGCATCACAAAAGTGATTCCCCAAACAACAGTTAAACTGGTAGAAAAGCAGTCATCTGAATTGTGAGTAAACAGAAACTGAGTTAGGTTTTGGTACGTTCTATGCAACAAATATTTACATAGCTCAGTCAGTTTTCAGCCAGGAAGTTAAATGCTGTGGCCCAAGTTGTTGGGTATTTTACAGTGACAAAACACCAGCGGGTAGGTTAGATGACAACTGTGGCCACTGCTGAGACTCCAGCAGTCTGCTGACTATGTTGATGAAGCCGTGGGTTCAGCAGTCAGAAACTTCAAAAACTTCTATATATTAAAGCACTGGCTGGTATAAATCTTCCATCTCCTGTGGCTAAAAATACAAAATTAGATGGGAAGTCTTGTGTTGTCTACATTCCATGGAGAAGGCTTAGCAGGGCTCTAGCTCCTGATTTTGCAATCTCCTCATGTCTCTGATAATGTAGCAAAACCTTAGCCTAACTGTGGTCATCACAGCCTTGAGGGCCAATGAGGAGACATGTGTAAGAGAGCTGTAGTGGAGCTAGCACCCTCGGAGATTCCCTTGTGCTGGAATTCTCCAAAGGTCCAAATGGGAACAGCATCTCACCCAGGCACTCTCACTCCAGGTCTATACTTTCCTCTACATTAGTCAGAATCAGGGGCAATGGAGTCCAGTTGTAGTACAGAAACAATACTTCAAGAAGAGCAGAGCCCTTTTTATTCAAAAGGAAGATCTGTAGGGATGAAAGTTTCTTTTGATACACAGGATGGGATGTTGCACTTCTGACATTCTCCTTACAGACACATATTTCTGATTCAGCCTAAAGTGTCTGGTAGATATTTCATCAGAATTTTGTCTTAAATAAATCAGAGGAAGAAAACCTCTGAAGAACAAGCATAAACTGTCAGCAAATATTTTCTCTGACACTGAGACACTACTATGTGTTCCACAATTTCCTGTACACAGTAGACAGTGAATGTACAAGGAGCAAGCATTTGGAGTGGGTTCAGAAGCATGCCTTGCAAAAAAAGGTACCTGTAAGATCACAGGGCTCTTGTTTGTTTACGCTGAAGGAGATGGAAACAACACTTCTGTCTGAGGAAGCAAGAAATCTGTTTCACACCAGTAGTGAAAGCTGTCACCTCCCCAAGCAGCTGAGAGCACCTAGAGATGTTACAGGACAACAGCCTGTTCACACCTCCTGGGCTGGAGCTCTGTGTTGGTGGCAGAGTGCTTACTAGAAAAGTCAGTTGCTCCCACTGCCTGTTTTTATGCTGTTTTTCCTCACTGCTCATTCCTTGGCTTTTCAGCAGGCTCCATGGCATCAGAGCATGTGCTCACCTGGCACTCACCAACAGTGTCTGCAAATAGGGTGCTCACTTACAGTGAAGCTGGGTGGTTTCTGGCTGGCTCCTGGGCTCAGTAGCCACCTACGCTGGGCTCCAAGCTTCCTAGCTTCTCAATCCTCCTCACCTAGATGGGATTATGCACAGTGTTCACAGTACTTCATGCATCACTCTCTGGGCTGTGACTCTAGCTGTTCTGATGACAGCTGAGGAAGATACTGACAGGAAGATGCTGACATCAGGAAGTCACAAGTCTGGGCTAGCAGAAGGGACAGGAAGAAATGATGTTTATTTCCAGTGTCCTAGGCCATTCTCCTCTTTCTTCTCTGACCTCATGCTCAGCATACATCTTGTGGTCAAGGGTAGCAGTTTTATATTATCCTTTTTTTCATTTCATGTTGTACTGGGGCTGAAATCACCTTCTCCCCAGCTATTTCCTAGTCCTGCCTTTCTGCAGTGGCTCTGAATATGGCACCTATTGCTATTACCACTGTCAGATACTCTGGAGAAAACTTTCAAGTCCTAAAATTCCTGAGGCAAGCATGATTATTTTATAATAAGAGAGTAAGTAGTGCAGTCCAGAGAACAAAAGTATTGACAGAGACTGTGGCTCAAGGCTTCAATTTGAAGTCAGCTTCAGTGACCTGAAGCAAGTCTCTGGCCTCATTTTTTTCACCTCTTGTGTTGAGACTGTGAACTTAATAGTCTCTTACAATGTATTTGCCCAGACAGACTGTACCAGATCTTTTTTTTCTCTTTGGTGAGCCATGTAAGTATCATTGTAATGCAAAACCAAATGGTTTTATAAAGCCAGAAGAGACCACAGCAATCAACAGGTTGCCATATATAATAAGAAAGAAAAAAATAAATACGTGAAGAAGGTGAAAAAAGTTAAGTTTAATTTGCTTCCATATATGCTTCTCCCTTTGGAGTGTGTGATATGAGTCTCTTATTCCTTATTCAGAGAGGTAGAACATTTTAGAGAGTTTGAATGCAAAAACCTGACTTACTGGTACCACACTTCAAATGACACCTCAGAACTTGACACTGTGCAGCCATGAGTAGTTACAGCTGGAATATTTCACAGCACAGCAGTCATAAAGTTATTTCTTAACATTTGAAAGTTGGATAATCAAGAACATTTGAAAATATTAATGTGCCTGTATATTGTGGATCCCTCTCTCTTATGGCTGAAGACAAGATAAAAACAAATAAGAACATATGCTGATATTTCTCTTTTGAATTTAATTTTACCAACATTCTTTAAAAAAGTCTGGTCATTTCCATGAAGGCCTTAAATGGAACTCAGGACAGATATCAAAATTACTTTGACTTGTTAGAAAAATCCTTTTGAAGTATTCGATTTTCCCCATGTTTTTATAGCTGTTTTCACAGTCCTTTATAAGCCTTATAACCTTATGGTACCTTGCTGACCTCTTGTTCAGTGGATAATTAAAAGGCCATCAAGTTTCATTGGCAATGACTGTCAGATGTCCTTTTAAACACATGGTTGCTGGGCAACAAGACCTTACGCTGCATTCCTTCCTTGAAATATTTGTCCTATTTTTTATATATTCCTGCCAGTAAGTGTGTCAGCATTCAGCCAGTGTGCTGGAGGGCAAAATGCTAGCCGGAGCTTTTTTTATATCCTGTGGTATTTCCAAAAGGAAATATAATCAGAACAACCAAAGAGCTCGCATGCATTGCGCTGTGAAGGGCTGCATCAACTTGACTTCCACTTTCATACCATATTTTGCTGGCTGAATTATTCTTTGAATGGAAATGCTTAAGGACTTTTATTCCCATTTAGTAGTTCTTACTCTTGAAAAGCCACTGAAATCTAAAGCACAACTGGGTATACAAGGATGTGGCTTGACATGTCTGAATGACCTTTTGGATCATAATAAGGGATTTTTAAATGTTCCAATTCCTGATGATGGTGAACAATGTATTTTGAAAAAAGAAAAAAAGAAAGAAAGTGAAGTCAAGTGAAGTCAAATGACAACCACGTGGAGTTGAACAAGGATTTTGCAAAGACTCTGTTTGAAGTCTCTTGGGTATACTCCAACAGCCTTGAAACATCTCAAATCCCCTACCCCATCCTAACAGCCCATTATGGTGCTTTTTGTGTACATATCTTATGATAGCCTCTATTTGGCTGACTTTTAAGGAAACTTTGCTCCATTTATTAAAAGAAGAATAACAAACAAGCACAGAGAAAACTGAGAAAGCCCAGAGAGTAAAAGGCATTTGGGGACATATTCTGAACTTGTGCAAATAACTGGGAAATAAAAAAAGAAATGAAAAGAGGTACAGCTTTGTCATGAGATGCTGCACTTACAAGGATTAAGTAACCGACTGTACATCCTTCTACTAGTAAAGAAAAGATAGAAAGAAACACTGTATCTATTCCAGTAATTCCCTCAGGACTTCGCCTTTTTTGTAGATGTTTTGCTCTCAAGGATTGTTTTTCTGTTTTTCTCTCTAGTTTCCCCTCAGCCACTAAGTGAGCTGGTGAGAACAAACTAAACAGTGTATAAGGGCTGAGTACTGAATATATTAAAGCATGCAGCAGATAACAGGATGGAATGGGGTTCCTGCATCAACTGCATCATCATAAAAAGCATAACAAAGTGGTAGCTTATTTCTGGCATTTTCTGTTTTAGAGGAGCTCAGCTTTATGACTGTGATGCTAACAGTCTATTTTATTTAAATAATAATATTGGAATAAACATCCAGTGAGAGGGAGAATGGGTAAGAGAGCAAATACATTTGCATACAAAGCGTATACAGTGTTCTCATCATCAGTTAACGTATACTGTGAGCTAAATTCTCCAGTCAGATACAGTGGTACAAATCCAGATCAATTTTATTGACTTTGATAGAATTAGTCTGGATTCACCATAACAAATGAGAGGAGGGAGAATGTTTTTATGCAACAGCTTCTTATGAAAATTGCCGCAAAGTTTGTGATGTTTAATCAAGATCTTCTGTGAATGAAGAAATTCCAACCCATTTCTATCTAAAGCCTTAAAAAGACATATTGCTTATTTGCTTGTAATCCAATAATTCAGCAGGAAACCAGCAGACAATGAGAAAACATTCTGCAGGAAGCAAAAATGTTTTACAACACTTAGTGAATAGATTTGAGGAATATATCTTACTGATGATTTCTTCCCTGCTCCTGCTCTGAAGAAGGATACTTGTCATGGCTCTCAGGGGCAGTTGCTCTAGAGCTGGGCGTCGTGCAGCACTTGAAAGAACACCTTCTTCCTCCGCATCTAAGGTATCTTTATACTCTCTTTCCCTGTGGAACTGGTCTTAGGTATCATGTGAGATGCTTCAAGTGCTGCAAACACAGCTCAGGCCTTTCTCTGACCTTCCAGGGAGGGCTCCTCCAGCATATGGCAATAATTTGAGTCCTCCAGATGTTCTCAGGTCGCAGGCAGCTCTCGCCTGGTACCAGCTGATGGCTGTTGCTGGGGGAACGGCTCCTGAAGTACAGAGAGCAGACAACAACCTCCACAGCTGTTCTGCAGGAAAGCAAGGTACAAACAAAGCAGATGAGACGAAGGGGGAGCTGAAGCCAATCATTCTGCTCTGATCTTGATGGTGGTATGTTGCAATCTGAATTCAAACACTATCTTTTCCCACTTCTGCATTTCTTGGTCACTAGGGGAAAATTTGCACAGTTTATGCATGAAAATGCAAAGTACACTAGATTTTGCAAATGATGTGAGATTACTAAATGAACTCTGGATGTGCTTATTTAATTAATCTCATGAACGTGAACTAAAAGACGATGTTTAGAAAACAGTAATTAGGGTTGTTAGTGTATGGGTAAATGATATAATTAATTCCAGATTAAGCTTTTCCAGTGAAAATTTCAGTGTGTGTAAATGGACCCTCTGTTTCCTGAAGTAGCTTTACATAGGAAAAGACTGGATGAGGGAGAAAGTATCTTCATGGTTACTAAGTCTGTGCCAATTTTGCTTTCTGCTGACCCAGGGTGCACAAGACCCCATTTAAATCCTTTCTTACCTTTAAGAGAAATGAGCTTGTATCTCTTACAAAAGTGACCTAATGCCAGCATTATTGGTGTTCTGTTGAGAAATTCCCTGGACTGTCACCATTTCTGTTCTTGAAGCTGCTCAGCAAACCTGAAAATCCTACAAAAACAAGCAGGACAAGTGGTAATGTTGCAGAGTAGAATTAGATGATGGCCCATTACTGGAGCACAGTGGTTGTAATGACTAAAGAATTAACAGCTTTCAATAAACTAGAGAATTTCTTCATATTAAAAAAGGCAGTCTTTAAGTTCTTACTCTAAGCAACCAAGAGGGAGGTTGTAATGTTCCCTGTTTATATATCCAGTCTTTGTTAAGAGTTAAAGGTTGGTTGGTTTAACCTAAAAAAAAAAGTTGATTGTTTCACAAGTTTTGGCTCCACAATTACTTTTTTTTACTTTGAGAAATGTCCCTTCTAAGAAAAAGAATTTCAATTCTTTTGTGCTTGGATTTACTTTGCTAATTAACTGAACAAGAAGTTCTAAAACCACCAGGATACATAGCCAAAATCTCCTCTCTAGTAACTATTTATGTCCCTTCTGCTAGCAACGGAGACCAATGTATTTTTCCTTTTCTTCTTTCAGTCTTGTCCTTACTTCCCCTTTTTTCCCCCTGACATTTTGTTCTGGTTCCTCACTTCAGCTCTGTTATTTGAGGGTTGTTCACCCTCTATTTTCCCTGCTCAGTAAGAGTCTTCATGCTTCTTGAGCTGCCAACATCAAAGAGGCTGTAGCAGCTCAGCAGAGCCTCGGGAGAGCAGAACAAAGACATCAGGACTACAAGGACGCCGCATGCAACAATCTTTGGCCAGCCTCACTGCATCAAGCATGGGAACAGGGATGAAAAGGACAGTTGCTTCCCAGGGACTAACAAGGGCTGAGTTTGCACCTGAGTAAGTACACAACTATTCTAATAACAGAAGGTTTTGGATTTACACAATTGTCTTATTTTTGTTTTCTTTCTGGTTCACCCCCTTATGGATTATTTTCCAACAACTGCCTTGAGAGCTTTTCTCACGTTCTACTTCTAGAGTCAGTGGAAAACAAGGTAATAAACAGATCTATTGGTTTTATTTCATTGTGTTTACTTAATGATATGACTCCAAATGATCCAGTCCTATGGGGTGGGCTTTAATGGATTCATGTCTCTGCAGAAAAGTTACTGATTTCATTTTCTGTCCTCACTGTGGAAAAGCAGAGACTATTTCTGTAGGAAACAAAGTAGAAACTATGTCCTACATGATGGTGTGTAGCAGAAGAATGTCTTGAGGACAATGCCCTCTACTCTGCACCAGACATAAGAAGACCATTTTCTGAGTGGGTCTTTAAGTTTTGCCATCAAGATTATGGAAGATCTGCAGAAATATAGGTCCATCACTATGAGAAGCTTCAAACAGAAGATAGCAGGGACTTCACAACTCCCCATATATCTCTCTTTCCATGTTACAGTAGTTGTGGGTAGTCTGGGGTGGGGGGAAAAAGCTGAAGTTTCACCGTCTTGCATATGTATAATGTCAAGAGATCCATAAGAGCCAAAATGATTTTCTGCTTTCTCCCCAACCTCTCTGGTTGGCTGATCAGGTTCTAGTTCTCCAAGGTATATCTCCAGGCGTGTGTGCCAAGACCTCTAAGGGAGCAGTAAAAGTAAATAAAGTGCCATGTCCCACCTTCTCCTTATTAGGGGCCATATGAAGGATTTGTGCATAGAAGCTCTCTACAAGAGAGGGAGTAGAAGGTGGGAATCACACTCAGCTAAAGCAAAGGAGATCTGTGTTTGGAGCAATTCCTCAGTTGACCATCTTCCAGCATGAAGCTTGAGTATAACCTGGGGTGGAATAAACAGCATTGAAAACAATTGTTTCTGCAGGGAAAATGAATTTAAATATTTCTTATTTTAAAAATTAATAGAAAAGAAAGCATTTTCAAAGATACAGTGAACTCTACAAAATTAAGGAAGCTTCATGCAATTACAGTATTCCTTCAGTGCATGCTGTTCTTTTGCAACTTCCTTTCTCCTATTTGACCCAGAAAGCCTAAGAGATACATAAATCAGTGGGTGTTTCCTATGGTGTTCTAGATGCAAGCACAATGAAAAACTGTGACAATGAAAGAGGCTGTAGGGTTTAATAGAAGTTAAGAGATTCATAGAAGTTGACAGGAATACAAGTAACCTAGATACAATCTGGCCTGCATACAAATTCAGCCTCTCAGAAGATATCTACATTTGTTTGGATAATAATCACTAAAAAATAACAGTTAAAAGCTGTGTTCCTCACTCTTCCTTAAGAAAATGTCATGAAATCTGATCAGAGAGTATAAAATGAAGTATATACAGAAATCATTATGAAAACAGCAAAAAAACCTAGGACAAATTCAAATGTACAATTATTTTGTAATAATATTTTATTGAGTGTTCAGATAGAAATGTGCTCAGTTCTGGGCATCCCAGTACAAGAGATATGCAGAGATATTGGAGAGAATCTGACAAAGGGCTACAAAGACGATTAAGGGACTGGAACACCTCTCTTGTGAGGAAAGGCTGAGACAACTGGGACTGTTCAGCTGGGAGAAGAGGTGGCTGCCAAAGGGATGAAAGGAGGACAGAGCCAGACTTTTCTCAGTGGTGCCCAGCGACAAGACCAGAGGTGATGGACAAAAATTGAAACTTGGGAGATTCCCTCTGAACATCAGGAAATGCTTTTTCACTCTGAGGATCACTAGGGACTGTTACAGATTACCCAGAGAGACTGTGGAACTCTGTCCTTGGAGATATTTGAAAGTAGCATGAACCTGGTCCTGGAAAACTGCCTGTAGGTGCCCCTGCTTGATCAGGGAGATTGGACTAGATGGCCTCCAGAGGCCTCATCCAACCTGAACCCTTCTGCGATTCTGTGAAGGGAGTTACAGCCCTGCAGCTCATTGGAGCCGAACTGTAGACAGTGATGGTTCAGTGAATGAGTAGAATGCTATGAAAAAATATAAGGCTCATTTCCCAGTGAAATCAACCACATCTTTTCAGCCTCTTCTTCAGTGGAACTAGGATTGTTTAGTAAAGAAGACCAATCAGCTGTTAGAGAATGACTCCCTGCTCTGCCATACAGACAGCACTTCAATCACTTTTTGTGCTCTCAAGGGTATAATTTGCATAAGCGTTGTTTTCACCGCATTAACTTACTGTTGCAATCTGCAGATGATAAAAGTCTGTAAGGGGAGGTGGCAACCCTGGAGATAAGGGAAAATGGTGATATTTTCTTTACAAGCATTGATTACTTCGGAAGAGGAAGGCTGTAAAAGAAAGACATAGAGGCCATACACACTAAGTGGCCTGAGGGAACTCATGGTCCAGTCTTTCCTGCACCTCTACTGGGAAAGCACCATCCAAACAATTCATAAACTATCCTGAGTTTTTGTCCTCTTATTTTTGGAGACTCATTTATTGTGCAAAAGTCCACTTCAAAGGTTTCCTCAGTTTCCATGTGCAGTATTCCTGCAGCAGTAAAAAGATAATTATTCCAAACCCAGGATGGGACAGGGGCCTGGCTAAAGGGGGCTGGATGAAGGTTGGAAATGCACTCTACAGGAAAAAGAAGGATTCAAACTTCTGTTCACTCTGATTCTCTACCCCCACTATGTTGGTGCCAGGATCTTTGCCTGCCAGTACCTGCTTCATGCCTTTCATAAGGCATGCCAGAATATTCGGGAAAATTACATTTGTTGATTAGTGTATAATCACAGCACGAAGGAAAAATAAGTTAAAATTTTAAGCACAGAACTCCCAAGATCTTTAAAAGTCAGATTTTTCTTTTCATCCAACTGTCTGCTGGATTTTGTCTTTATTTGAATTGGAAGCAACAGAAGTGTGATTCCCTACACTGTGGGGCTGCAGTTGCAGGATGCTGTGGAATGAAACCCTATGGCCAAGAACAGACTGTGCTATGTGAAGGACTGAGGGTGTTGGCAGTTCCCATAAATGAAAAAATTATGACTGGGTTCTAGTCAGGTGGTACATGGCTTAGGTAATATTTTCAAAGTATGCTTTGAACAGAAACCTACTTTCAGCTGGAGTGAACTGAAGATCTATATGGAGAAAAACAAATCATTAGTCTTGTACCAAGATAAATGGCAAAAAGAAAAAATGTCAAACTCTTGATATTTCAGGGAATTTTTTGCCCTTAAGTTACTGTCTAAGGGTGCTCCTCCTGCACCTCCAAGAGCACCAACTAGCACATTAGAAAATGCATATTTTATTTCACATGAGCTCTTTTTCTACTTGATCAGAAAGAGAGGTTTAAGAAGCATAATGCCACAAGAGAAAAGGACATCTTATGATCAGCATCTGGAAACTGAATATAGGTGAAAAACAGTATATACAGAAGGGTATTGAGGGGTATATGTAGTACCTGATGGTGTGGAGTCTAAAGATTCAATTTAGCCCCTTATGTTTTTAATATAAGCTGTTTTGAAATATGTGAATTAAAATGACCTAAATAATCCTAAACTTAAAAAAAAAACCCTCTAATTTAATAATGGACCGATAACAGACTGTATTGTCAATTTGATTAAATAAAGTGTTTCTTTTCTGCATTTTCTCTGGTTTCCACCCGACATGCCACCACATTTGTCACAGAAGCACTGATAGCAGAAGTCGGTCTCATTTGATGTATTGGCTTGTATTCCAGGAAACTTCAAATTAGTTCCTGATTCATTTCTAGTTTTCCATAATCAGTGCATGCCTGAGTTCTCCAAAGGATACATAGAAGTGATAGCACCAATAACACTGCCTTTGTCTGACCTATCTTTACAGTACGGTGTTTGGCACTGTGCTCTGTCTCACACAGAGTCCAGTCTTGCTAATAAAAATAACAGCCAACAACTTTATCATGTTAATAAAGAAAATCTCTAAGATGCCATTGTAATTGAAGATAAATTATGATCATAATAAAAAAGTGGAACACAATTCCCATCTCCCTCCCCCTTCCCCAACAGACTGCATCTTGGATTCACCAAAGCTGTCTTTCAGTGGATCACAATATAGGGCCCATTCAGTCTGGAATGAGTGTTTGCTGCAAATCCTCTAAATCTCCAGTGTGACATTTGCCCTGCAGCCATAGACTATGGACATCAGAGACAGCCCTGCACTGGCATTTGTGAAAATAATAGGCTATCCATCAGACAGTAATTTTCCTCACTCCAGGGTCCCAAGCTGAGAAAAGGTTAGTCCTACAGGCCTAAGGAAAACTGCCGGGCACAATAGAGTTCACACTGCCACAAAATTGTTATAATTTCTTGAGTTGATAAACACTGTTGTTGTTGATAACCATCTCAGTTTCTGAGGAAATATTATTAAGTGAGCTCAAAGCTTGGCACTGAAGAAATTATTTATTTTTGCAGGGGTACTGTGTAGCTTTATCTGTTTTGCAGTTGCAAGTGCTAAATTAAACATAATAAAGGCAGAATCTTGAACCCTCAGGCTTCTATGACAAAATGCAAATTTCCCGCTGCTTAGCTACAGCACCACTAAACTGTTTGTTGGGAGCTCTTCACTCTGTAGAGAATACAGAATATTTGATCCTCTTTCCCTTGATGTCAATAGGGCTTTAACTCCATCAACAGCAGAGGCAGGCCCATAAAAACCTTGTTTGATCAAGTTGTTACTAAAAAATTTTCGCACAGTGTGATGAGATTTCTCTTCTTCTGGAATAGCCCTAGATGTTCAGGAGACCTCCCCAAACCCAAGGTAGTTGTTATGAACAGAACTGCGAGGCTGGTCAATGAGATACATAATAAACAGCTTTAACTCTAGGATACTAAATTGCTCTTACACCCCAAGTGCATCATCATCACTGCTACTTGCCTCTGCTCCATTCAACGGTTTTTTCTCTGTCCTCAGGAGACAACAGAGGGTAAAAGGAGCGAGTTCGGCAGTGGAGTCACAGCTTCACAGTCTTAGATAGAGAAAGATGAGAGCAATTTTCTTCTTTCCTATCAAAAGTGCCACTTGTACATGGTCAAGTGGCACTGCAGGATCTGGAGACTGTGAGGGTTTTTTTTCCCCGAAGACTATTCATAATGTTTATATATGTTTAAATTGTTCATCTGGCTTATAGATCTTCATGAATCCTGGGCATCTTTTCTAATTACTCATGTACTGAAATGTTTGGAATTGCTGCATTTTGTTTCACTTTGGGTTTAAAAATTACATTTGGGTAATATTCCAATCAAAGCCTTTAGAAACAAAAACCATAATGTTTTGAGTTTTAAAAAAATTAGCTATCACTATTTACTAAGTTGACATCAGCTCACAGAAAGTTTAGCTCCAGTGAGGCAGGTTCTTTGCTTGGTTGGAATGACTGTGGTTTGGACATTAGTTCTGGGCATTTCTATTTCCTGAAGGTTTCAACCCGACAGATTTAAATTGGTCTGTTTGGTAAAGCTGGTGAAATTAAAAATATGCATTTTTGGTTTGAAGGCTTTTTCTTTTTTTTGCTCCATTTTCTTGCTTGTTGTATGACACTTATTATGTGATTTAAAAGCTCATAAGTATCATACGGCAATAAATGTCTTCAGCAAATCCATGTCTTCTATGTTTCATGGTTTCAGTGGCTGAGCTGTGTCAGATGTTTATGCAAAGCAATACCAAGAACATAAAGCAGACAAACAAGAAGTTATTTGTGCCATAGAATGTGTCATTTTTATTTTACTGTAAGACACTAGAGGAGACGCAGACACACCATACCAGAATGTGCTTGGTCAGCAAAGGTGATGAAAAATGTTGTTGTCCTTTCTTATTTAGCTCCAATGGTTTACACCATGCCAAGTGCATTAAAGAACATTTTCCCTTCCATTGTACATTGAATTTCCAGTGCATATTGGATATCTGTGGTCCTATAAGCTTTCAAATAATAACACAGTAGTCTGTTTTTTTCTTTTTATTTGTTATATGCCTTTTGATTTGTTAATACTTTGATGAAAACAGATTTTGGATAAACATTTTTTTTATTAGTCTTGCCACAGAAAGCAACAAAGCACATATCTGCTTTTGACTTCGCTTCTGCAAATCACTCTCTAAAAATATGCATCAATGTACTTGGAAAATATGTTTGAAGGAGTTATTAAGAATTTGTTATCCAAATTTAGCAGTTACTTTTCAGGTATGTGCATCCAGGATAAGTACTATTTCTGTATTACAAGAAACAGCAGAGAATGCAACCGCTGTGAAAAGCAAGAAACTTTACCCACATGTGAACATTTACCATATATGCTGTTAGAGCAGGGGCTGTGTCTTCAGAGCTGTTTAGCTGGGAGCAAGCACAGCAAGGGATCAATTTTATTGTCATCCTGTTGGAACATGTGAACACAGTACTGACAAAAAAAAAAAAAAGAAAAGGTGTCTTTAACTTCCAACAGCTCTATCAGAGTAGATTGGAGTAACAAATTTTATCCTTCTGTTCCCTATGAACAGGATGGATATTCCCAATCAATTGTAGCTGTGTGACTGCATTAAAAGCAATCAGATTTCACAGGTATCACAGATAAAATCAGTGCCTGAATACTTCAGTATTTGTGATGTTAATGTTCTTTATCCCTGATATTTTTGCAGCTTTGAGAGAACTCTTCTGTTTCTATGAAGATACATTTTGTCATGAAGGGATGGATTCTTCTCCCCATGAAGAACTCTTGTAAATTCATCACTGGCATCCAGGAGAAGTTGTTCTGGTTTTGGCTGGGATAGAGTTAGTCATCTTCACAGTAGCTAGTGTGGGGCTATGTTTTAGATTTATGCTGAACACAGGGTTGATAATATAGAGATGTTTTTGTTATTGCTGAGCAGTGCTTACACAGAGCCAAAGTCTTTTCTACTTTTCATACTGCCACACTGGTAAGGAAGTTGGGGGTGCATGGGGGGTTGGGAGGAGACACAGGCAGGACAGGCGACCCCAACTGACCAAAGAGATATTCCATACCATATGGCATTATGCTCAGTATATAAAGTGAGGGGAAGAAGGAGAAAGGAGGGGACATTTGGAATGATGGTGTTCGTCTTCCCAAGTAACCATTATGTGTGATGGGACCCTGGTCTCCTGGAGATGGCTGAACACCTGCTTGCCCATGGGAAGCAGTGAATTATAATTCCTTGATTTGCTTTGCTTTTGTGTGTGGCTTTTGCTTTCCCTGTTAAACTGTCTTCACCTCACCCCATGAGTTTCATAGCTTTCACCTTTCTGATTCTCCCCCAAATCCTGCTGGTGGGGGAGTGAGCGAGCAGCTGCATGGTGCTTGGTGGCTGCCTGGGGTTAAACCACAACAGAAGTAAAAACAAATATGGAACAGAAGTTCAAGCCCTTTCTGAAGCTGGAAGGGACTTGTATCCCTCGTGGTCCTTGGAAACCCAGTGGGACTCAGCAGCTCTGCAGATTGTTTTGCAAACCTCCTCTCTTGAACATTGCTCTGGGACATGTTCAACACTGCTGAGGCTGCTCTGGCACGCGATGATCAGTGTCCTACACTAATGACTCTTTGCCCTTGGTCTTATTTGGAATCTCCACTGAGACTACCAGTAAGACTGACAGTGCTTTTATTATGTAGATCATCTGACCCCTGAAGCTTGAATTGCCATGACTTAAACCAACCCATTTTGAGTGGGCTGCAGAGCCAGAATGCACTGTGAGAAGCCTTTTAAGAGCCACTGCCATGAGCCAGATGCAGAGCAGAGAACATGTTCATGACCAGATTTGGGAAGTTCAGAATTATACCTCCTCATACATGTTTGTTCCCCAAGTGTCTCTCAGCAGATCAAGCAGGCCAGCCCTGGCTGCCTTTTGTTTGCTGCCATTGGAACAAATTTTCTCTATGGATGTTCAGATGAAGTGCTAGAGTGGTGATTTCAGCTGTTCAGAGCAGATTCGTTTTGCAATGGCCTTATCAGAAAACTTGGTCCTCAGAAATTTCATTTTAGCAAAAATGGTACATTGCCTTTTTAAATTTTAGCCCTTGTTAATGCTGTTCCCTTTTTGCAGAAGAGAAAGGGGAGCATAACTTACACAGCTGAGCTGGCCTTTTCCTGTGACCTCCAGTGGCCGACCACTGTGGGTTCACATCAAGGTTTTCCACTGCAAGTCCTGTCAATCAAATTTCAGCTTATTCGAGAGGCCCTCAACTTTATTTTAAAACCAAATGTTTCTAGTCTGTCCTTCTAAAGAGAAATTCAAAGCTCAACACTACTTGAATGATTAAATTTATGAAACTGGAAAGAAAGCAAAAAAGACAAGTAAAGCATTTCCCTCACAGTTATAGATGTTTGAAACTGGCAATATTTGCAGCTTTTTACTATTCCTTAGAGGGATAAAAAAATAACTAAACATCTGAAGATCTGAAACTAGGAAGATTTGCACGACTGTGCCTTCAGCTTCAGTCTGGAGCTTCATTTACACTTCTAATTGCTCTTGAGTCTCCCGCCACATTCTACTCATACACAGCGAGTCTTTACTGCAGTCATGAGGGTTCACAGTATACTACTGCTAAGGGTATGGAAACATGGGAACTGCTTAAAATAAAATTAGTAGGACTTCTATGCTTTCCTGTCAATATATAAAACTTCTTGGCCAGGTATAGATTGAAGAGCAAAAGTAATGTGGCTATTGGATCATAAAATCTGCTTTCTTTTTTCATTTCCCCTATATAGTCTAATAACCCTGGAATGCTTGAAGCAATTCTTGCTTCTTCATGCTTTTGATTTTTAAAGAGGCATCCAGTGGTATCTTTCATAAAAGAAGTCAGAAGGAGAAGGAGAGGAATGCAAGTGATGCCAGAAGAGGAGCCGGCAATAATCAGGGGAATTGATCTTCCAAAGAGATTCTCTCCTGTCTGTCACCACTATCTGTGAGGAAGAATGCAGTACTAGCCAGAAATGACCCTCTAGATTGTTTCTGCTTCTAGACCAATAAATAAAGTCTCTGCAGTTCCCCTGGAAAGTGTTCTGCTGTCATTGTGGACTGACTCTAACACATTCAAGTCAAAGTGAGATTAATATCTAACAGCAGCCACTTAGTCATGAGCAACAACAGTCACCCTGGCTACTTTTGGATCACATTTTTAAGTCATGGAGCAGATAGAGCTGCTGAGCTCTTCACCCAGAATGCAAATTTATGGTAATCTATTAACATGGAGTCAGATCTAGAAAAACAAAAGTTATCTGAAATTTTTCTTTCGTAAGGTAGAAGATTTTTGCTTTATGGAGGATTCTCCATTGCCTAAGGTGGGGAAAGGCAATTGTACAAGGCCCTGAACACAGAATTAAATGCAGTAAAATCTGAAATTAGAAGAAATCCTTGGTGTCCTGAGTTTCAACCTAAAACCCTTCACACAGTTGATGATGTCTATTGACACTGGTTGCGTATTCCCTCAAATAAAGAAAGAAAAAAGAAAGAGAGAGAGAGCGGAAACAAATGTGTAATCACTCAGATCTGCAGGCAGCCAGGATTCTATGTGATTGCATATGTGGAAGCAACAGTTTGGGAATCTCCTGTCTGTTGACTTTTGTTTCTAGTTTGAATAGATAACTCAGAAGTTGGTATCTCAACTCTTATTAATGCAAAACTTCCATGAGAGTTGATCTGACAGTCTTTAGGATTATTTAAATTAAAAAGCTGAGAAGTTTTCTTTTTAAGCTTGTGAAGAAATTTGTATCTTTCATGCTGAAGCAGTTTGATGCCAAATGAACAAAATCTAGGCTCCACAAGCAGAATTTAAATATCTCTGGGTAGTATGAACATTTGGAACCTAGTTTGGTCAAAATATCTATTTCTGGTTCCTCTTAAGAGCCATTTAGAGCTTCAAGGTCATGAGTCTACTCTGACTCAGTCTATGAACCCTCTCTTTCCACCACACTGGAAGGTCATCAATAGAGAATAACCTACCTTTTGTGTCCAAATCATGAGCCCAACATGAGGACATTCTGATGATCACAGAATATTCAAAGTTAGAAGGGACCCACAGGGATATTCGAGGCCAACTCCTAAATGAATGGTCCATACAGAGATCAAACCCACAACCTTGGTGTTATTAACACCATGCTCTAATCAACTGAGCTAATCTCAGGGTCACGCTCTTCTTCTCTTACTCAATTTCCATTTTTTTTTTTTTAAGCCTGTGAAATGGCTGGGTAATTTTATAGTCACTTTTTCAATCAGATAATGGGTGGCCTATTCAAATTTATTTCATTACCCAGAGATCTACCTTTACTTTCAGTGGAAAAATGACAGTTTGCACACATGGGAGTATCTGGGCCATCACTGCATCAAGTGGACACATCAGTGGAAGGTTGTAGAACAATAAATTGAATAAGTGATCGCTAAAGATATTGTCTTTTTTCTGAGTAATGTAAAAGAACAAAAACTGATCTGGAAGCTTTTTTAATTTTTTTGTTTTCACTCTTGGGAAGTAGTTATTTTAGCGTATTCACGTGGCAATGATCTGTTTAGTATATTCTTTCACATCTCATTCTGCTTTTGTGGTTCTTTGGCAAGTGATTGAACCCTTTTTTACATGCAGCAAAAGCTTCAGTTGCCACCTACCACATCAGTTGATTTTATGGAAATGAAGGCTAGAGAATTTGGTAGGATACTCCGAGGCTGTAAAAAGCATTACATCAACCTGGAAGTTAAGCACTAAATTAAGGAATGCAAGATGCTTTCACAGACTGGAGAGAATTAAAAACCAAAAAGAAAGAAATTATTAGAGAGTACATTGCAATTAGAATGTTCTAAGACTTATGTCAGCATTAAAATTCACCATGGGGTGGACTCAAATTTAGAATTGATCTCTGTTCGGGCAAGATGATTCATAATAGTCTTGTAAGATGGAGTGCTCTCTAAAACTGGACAGATTCCATACATTGTTGCAACCCCAGAAATCTGAGTAATAAAAGATGCACAATGTTTAATTGGAGTTGGCAGTTAAACAAAACATAGCAATACTGTCATATTTAAATTGATGTCATTTTAAATAGTTGCATGGTAAAAGATTTCCCACTGTTTATCTGGAGATATTCTACAAAAATAAAGAAAAATAATGACTCCCATGACCATGGGGCATAGATTGCTATTTTTCCCTTCTATTTACAGCACAGACCATAGGAGGGAAATTATGCAAGGAAAGCAGCTCATCAGTTTTCAAGCCAGGGGTTTCAATCACAAATGCAGTGTGACAGCAAACATTTTCCTCTGTCAAAAAGTAACAAAGTAACTCAAAAGAAAGAAAATGTGGCCTGCAAACAAATTGGTGATTCAGGAAAAAAAGACAGAAGATAGAGTCAGTGACCAGGAAGCCAGAGATGCCGCTGTGTGTGATGAATGCATACAAAATAAAAGGGCTTGGTCACTGCCGTGCTTTTGGGTTTAATTTTTTGACCAAACAGATACTCAGGGAGTAGTACAGCTGCACTTGTCTCTAATGGTCTGTATCCATCCAGCTCACATCCCTTCTGAGGTGCTAGGGCATAAATGCTCCTGCATGCTTGGCAGTGCCAGCTTTAATTTTTATTAAAGGTGATACAGGCTTCAAACTATCACGGTACCAGAAGGGAAGGGCACCTTCTGATCTATACTGACATGCTCAGATTGTGTATATAACACCTGCCTGGCAGTAGGACTGTCTGGCAATATACTCTGAAATTCAATCTTGTATCTCAACATACTCCTCAAGGGCTTCTTTAAATGTTTTTGGGAAGTTCTAGTATCTCCTCAGTAGTGATTGTGGTCTCTTCAGTTGCTTTCTTATGTTTTAATAATAAATGGCTCACTATGGGTGTAAGTAACCCACCTGAGAGCCTGAAATATCTATTTCTATTTAGATGACTTATTAATTTTACTCTTTATTTTTATTAACATCCTGAATACATCTGAAATGCTTATATACAGGCAGAAGATTCTTACTCTTGAGCCAACTATGATGCAATAATTGTTACTGGGTTCAGGAAAGTCATGTTCCAGACAGCCACAGGAAAAAAAGGAAAACCTCTTCCCCATTATTTGTTTATTTTTAGCAAGCAATAGCATTATAATACCTCTTCACTAAAGATAATTAATGTTCTAAGTTCTCTGTCAATAACATACAGCAAAAATGTCCATCCAAAACATAGTTCTCATCAAAAAGGTTGAATGTATCAGAGAGTAACTAGATTTCTGTCCAGATAAACAATGGTACTTCTAGAATTTGATACTTGATGCCTAATTGATTTGTACTTCAAATCATTTGTGCAGTCTTGTACTGTACTGGCAAAATCAGGCATCTGATCAGCTTCATGGCTTTTTTTCCATCACAGAACTAAAAGAATGCTTATCAAGAACTTCTTGCCAATGGACAAATTACTCAGTTACCAAATTTTCTGAAAGATCTGCTTATTCTCAAAGATCTGAGGGGGAAAAGTCATTGTGCTGGTTTAAAAGTAAACTGGCAGGAGAAATGAACCTAACTCAAGAGAGATTACAAGTCAGAGCTACAATTTACTAAAAAAAAAAAATTACGATAAATACAGTGATACAGAGAAAAAACTGGTTTTAACCCCCAAAGACAGATGTATAACCCCACACCCTGGGACAAGAACAGAACAGTGTTCGTTAGCCCCTGTGCTGAGCACCATGTGGACCCCCTGGGTGCAAAGTAAAAGGAAAATCTGTTGGTCCAGATGATGGTCACAGTTCTGTCAAAGTAACAATCGCAGTCTTGTCAAGAGTGGCAGTCACAGTACTGTTGAAGTTCTGGTCCTCCTCTAGATCTGACAAATGGTACCCAAAGTCCCAAAACCCCAAGATTATAAATGCTCAGGTTCAGGTGGGAATGCCCAGTACCTCCCCCAGGGCAGGGAGTTTCACAATGGGTGATTTAACTCTGTGATTCATGGGATATTTTTAGAATTTTGATGGTCTAAGTCCATGCAGCTGCCTATTATGCCAGTCCATTATAGCCCATTAGTTGAGATGATCCCTCAGGCTGGGTGTGAAGGTGCTAATGCCTCGCTCCCCCTCCAAGCCCCCACGGAGGGGAGTTATCACAGCTGAGTCACTGGTGTGAAGAAAAAGAAGTACTCCCCTGCCCAGCTTGTAGGTGAAGTGTGCCCTGGGCAGCTGTTGCAAAGGATTCATTATTAACAGTCAATCAGAAATTACATAGAGGGTGTAGAATACACAGTTTTAGTTATACCCACATAGTGATAAACTGGTCCTGGCCCCTGTAACTAGAACAGTTCTTAAGGAAGAGGCCACAGCTTTATCCTTATCTATTGAGACAGGGGTGTGACTGGGCAAGTAAGCTCTCTGCCTTGCTCTGTTGCCTTGCCTACCTGGTACAAGACAACATTCAACAGACTTGTATTGTAAAATCACAGTCTAATATTCCAGCTGGTGTTTTAACAAGTTACAGAGGAAGAAGGTAAACATGTCTGTGACGAAATTAGAAGCATTCTGTAAGGGTTTACAAATACTGTGGGCTAGTTCTCACAATGCTCACTGTATGACTGTATTGGCTTATTTTACCTGGAAATGTGAAGAGAAAAAAAAACAAGCAGAAAAACAAAACAAAACAAAAAACAAGCAGAAAGGAAAGAATGGGCTGAGATAAGCCACTTCTCAGCAAGCACTTAACAGTTGTTAAAAGACAATGCCAGGACAGGAAAATGCCTGGGTGATCAAAGATCTAAAAAAATTTAAAAAAAATCTAGCAGACTTGAAAAGGAAGTTTTTCTCAAAATAAATATTCTTTGGTTTTAAGAAATCTTCTTTTTTGTTATTGTATACCCATTACTTCTGACTTCCAAAAGAAGAATGGCCAGGGCAAACATGGTCCAATATGCGGTGTAAACACCACTGATAAACAGTACACTGAAACAGAAGGAGTCGAGGATTTGAGAAATCTCATCTCAGCTTCAAATGTAAGCACCTAGTCAGACAGCCTAATAAGAAAACAGAGAAAGTCCAATTGAACAAAAATGGCCTGTTAAAAACCTGGATTTGTTGGTAAACTAGTTACTGCTTTTCAAAGGAAGGCTCAGTCCTCTGTGTTAATTGATAGAACGGAAAGGAATGATCTTTTATTTCATGATTGGCATCTTGGAAAACTGGCATATAAAAGAATAACAATATTCTAGTATCATAAAAAAGAAATCTTTCTCACATTTAGCTTCTTCATTTTCTTGTCACAAATAATTTATTCAGTTATTTTTTTTTCTAGTACAGTGTAATACAAGAATACATAGCTCTTACAACAAATTGAAAACACCACACAACTAAGACAAAAATAATAACAAATCAATTGCCTTTCTTGCCTTTCACAAGAGGAGCCATCCCACAAGGAACAATCATCATCATAACCTTCATATCCCACCCAAGCAACCTCAAGGATGACTCAGTCCAGTTTAACCCCCCCCTCCTCTCCATTGTCTACCCAGACAGAGGAGATTTACAGTGGGCAGTCATAAGAGCCTGAAATAACCTGATATCCCTCTTTGGCTGCCTATCTTCTCGTACTCGATCTTGAAATGAAGTCATAGTGCTACGTTTGTGACATCCCATTCATTTCCATGGAAACAGATTACCAGTTCACAGGCACGCATTTATGGCTTCACTGCTACATAAAGAAAAGGAACTGATCTCTGTGAAAGAAAACTCTTCCTGAAAACAGCAGCAATAGACATGATTTCAGATAGAAATAGACGTATTATCACATTTCTCATTTCCCTTTAAATTCCAATTGACATGCCTGAGACTGGATGCATGGCTGCACTTACATCTTTGTAATTAGTGATGCATTATTCATGGCGATCCATACCAGATCTGAAAGATGTTATTTCAAGGCTCCATTCTACCTTATTTCCTCTTACTTCTCCATTTTCATTTTCCCCTCTTTCATAAGATATTCAAGTCCCACAGCAAGCATCCTTCTCCATCTTCCATCTTAATTTTTTTCTTGTCATCCATTTTAGTGCTCAGAATCCTCTCCAGCATTATTCATCCCTCATGTCTTTCAAGGATCCTTTACAAATGTCTGTTTTAATTTTGCATCTTATGTTTTTTATTCTAGTTTACTGAAAAGCACTAAGATATTCAGAAGAGGTAGGTGCCTGTCATATCAACGAAAATGAACTGGATTCTGCCTAGTTCAGTAGTTTGGAGTTTGACCCAAATCTTTCAGTCCCAGGGGTTATCACCAGCATTTTTCTTGGATTTCTCTTTCCATCTTTCCATTGCTCGGCTGAATTGCTGTAAATTAGGGCTGCCCTCAGGCTGTTCTGATTTGCACTCAAGCTGCCACTAGCCCATGGAGCTATTTGGATACGTTAATGCTGGATGCAGCATAGGCTCACTCCAACTGTTCATCCCCATCTTTTCATCTAGAAGCCACAGGACACTGAATGAGAATAAATTTGAGATCATTTGTCTTCATAATTGCTTATAAAGGACGTGGGTTGTCCTGTGCAAGTGTCTCAAAAATATCTCCCCTTTCTCAATGATTCTGAACAAAGTGACCTGGTGTGAGCTACACCTGTGCTCTCCTTGTGTGCTTCTTGGCTATAAGTTTTTTTCCATTTTCCTTGCTGTAACTGTTCATGCTGCTGATAAGAAGAGAAGTTTGACAGGGCAGAACCTGCTGTTGTCTAAAATCAAACCCTAAGTGACCTACCCTCAAAGTCGAGCTGTAGGCAGGATGAACATTTTTTCTGAGATCTGACAGAGAATGCAAAAGCAAGGGACAAGTCATTGATCTAACAAGTCTTTCATCTGAGGAAAGCTGCCCAGTGGGGAGACAGTGTGGGATGACACAGAATCAAACAAGTGTCTGAGCTTCAGTGGAAGGCAAGGGAAAAGGGATATTTATAAATTGGGAGCAGCTGCATAGCCCTCGCTCTGTCCTGGAGCCAAGCACACCTGCCCCTGAGTCATCCACCAGGATGTAAATCCAGGCTGATATTCTGTGATATTAAGTTCAAGCCAAGAGTGAAGTCTGGCTGCTGTGTTACCTGCCTTCTAGATGACAACCTGCAAACAGCTCAAAGACACAGTGAATGTGTCCAAAGAAAAGCAGTGATGTGGATGAAGGCTCTGCAGCACAAGTCTTATGAGGGACCTGGGGTTGTTTAGCCTGGAGAAAAGGAGGCTTAGGCAGGACCGTATTGCTCTCTACAGCTGCCTAAAAGGAGCTCACAGTGAGGTGGAGATTGGTTTTTTCTCCCACGTAAGAAGTGACAGGACAAGAAGAAATGGTCTCAAGTTGTGTCAGGGGAGGTTTAGATTGGATATCAGGAAAAATTCTTCACTGAAAGGGTGGTCAAGCATTGGACTAGGCTGCCCAGAGAAGTGGTTGAGTCGTTATCCCCAGAGGTATTTAAAAAGCATGTAGACGTGGTGCTTAGGGACATGGTTGAGTGGTGACCTTGGCAGTAATGGTTTAACTGTTGGGTTCAATGATCTTAAAGATCTTTTCCAGGCTAAATGACTCTATGATTCTATGAGATAGACTCAAGGGAACAGAGGTAAGAACAAAAAAAGTGGAAGAGCAAAGAAAGTCACAACCTGTGAATGACTCCTCTCTTTGTTTCTCCCAGGAATACGTATTTTAATGCACTCCTTATCAAAGATATGAAGATCTTTAGTACCTCAGAACACATTAAAATATTACCATATATAAATTTTGTAAAACAACTTTAAATAGAAGATAAAATATATATCAAATTAATATATGCACAGAAAATATGATAGCAAAAAAAGAGACCATTCTGTTGGTATAATATTTATTAGTATGCTGCTTGGTTGTTTTCTGTTTAAAAGAGTGGCTTCTGGTCATAAAAATTCATCCTAAGGAAGGTTGTGGGACTACTTCCCTGATTAATGATTGCAGGTTTGTGCTGTACTTTGGTAGCCCACTGTGAGCCCCCATTTGTTTGTTTTATCAACAAAATAATTCATGGATGTAACATGAAAAGCTAATTCATTTTGCTTTTCATTTTGAATCATGGAAGCTTCTCATGACACTTTTTCACCTTATTTCTTTTTTTAGAAGTTTCCATCATATGGTTTCACAAAAAGCATAAATAGTATGTGGGGTCTTGGTTCATTATGCAGCCCTGGTGTGAGGCTGCATGCCCATGACATATCCTATAACCCTGTAGTTTCCCTTCTTGAATCCATTTGCCGGTAAGGTAATATGATGACATGCAGAATGGCACCCCTTGGCCCACAGACATACCATGAGGAAGCCACGAGTGGCTCCTTTATGCTGTCTTGGAACCCAGCCAGGGTGTACTTCAAGGTACCACAACAGCCCAGCCCCAAAAGCTTCTCACACTTTAAGAATGCTTGAAGTTTTGCTTTAAATGGACCCAGAGTTTTCACATTACACTGCTCTGCTCTGTGTGCACATACTGGCCTGGGTGGGTTTTGAGTTTTCTAAAACAATGCAAATTTGAGTGGTTAGGTGAGTATGGCAGAGTTTACACAATACCTAAAAGTACCTAACATGCAGGTTATACCAGTGTTCAGACCACCACTGAAGGTCTCCTGACACGTATAAATGCTGGCATTAAGTAATTTCTGAGAAAAAAGTCCAGAGCTGTTGATGCTGTTAAGCAATCTTTATTTCTTTACTGAACTTGCCTGGGGCAAGCGTTAATAGTGATACTAAATTATATATTGACAGAGACACAACAAAGATATAAATTTTAAAATAAATAATTGTCTGGACTAATTTTGTCTCTTATCAGCAGTCTACGGTAGCATCAGAAAGTAGTACAGACCTTAGCGTGAACTAACACTTGGCTTACCAGTACAAAGCAGTTGGGCATTGTCATGCTCTTTTCAAAGCCAGGAAAAGTAGAGAGATCAAGACCAATGTTCTCAGTCAGTGTTAACTCAGCTCAAGTACTTGCATTAGAAAAGATTAAACTGAGATTAAACTCCATATCTTTACTACAATACCTACAATATTTTACCAAAAACATGTTACTGAGAGCTTCTTGCCACTCAAAACACCTCGACTGTTCATCATTAAGTATAGAAGCTATCTGCTGTCACTCAAAACACCCTCTAAATGCTCTTCTATGAGCAGGAGGGCTTGATTTGCTCTCTTGTTTGTATCAATCATACATGTCATGGAAGAGATCTTCCATGACACCCGTAGCTAGATTTTTGTTTGTGTGGCTTCAGTTAACTCCTTTGGATAAAAGCAGCTGCATAAATTACCCGCTTCAGGAAAGTGTTGAACATCTGTGGTATCTAGTTTACCTTTGGTCTTCCTGAACAATGCCCCTGTGCTTTTTGGTCATTGGTGTCCCAATTGAAGAACTTCAGAAATAAAGAAATACATGGTAAAGGTGTCTGAAATGACACAAAAAAGAGACATGATCAGCTACAACAGTGGATCCCTGGTAGATGGAAGAGCTGCTGAAACAGAGTTTTCTAGATAAACAGCAAAGTCTGCTTTCTGCAACCTACAACAGTTTTATTTTCCAAATCACATTGTCAATTCAAACTGTGGGAGATAAGTGCAACTGGCAAAATATGGGGTCATGACTTCTCTCTCTATGGGAAGCATTACATTTAATAAAGCGCTTTTTCATTCACGTAAACACCTAGTGTACCAATAACAAAGACCCTTATGTTGGTAGGAATTAAGCAGCTCTAGTTGCAATTCCTGCCACTCTGTTGCTGTGGAGCTAATCCTAACACGGGAAAAAAGATTCTGCCTTTTTGCTTTATCCCCTGGACAACCATCCTATATAAACAAACTGCTACCTCATTCCCATTGATGGAAAGTGGTCCTTACCAGTGGTGCCAGAAGGGCTCAATTGAGCCTGTGCCAAAAGAACAAATGGTGTCAGCACATTTCTTAAGAATCCAGATGACAACATCACAACAACACATTAGCCTTGATATAGAAACACAAAAACTTCATTATAATTGTCCGACAGAAATGTGCACAGAGGCGGATTTGGTTTCTGGGTCATGAGGGGCACAATACAATATGTTCATAGCACAGACTGTGTTTTTTCTCTCCTTGTCTACTGCCCATGGCTTTCATTCCCTTTGACTTAAGTATTTGTATTCCTCCTATTCTATTCTTTCTCCTCCGAGCTTCTCTCCTCCTGGACAGTTATCTCCAGCTTCACGAGCTCTTCAGTTCTTTCCATCCTCATCTCCCTTTCCTTTAATTCGGATAAATCTATTTGCCGGGTCAACAACATATTTATCTTTCCTTTTGTATTCATAATGACACATCTTTATCTCCTTTCTTTTTTTGCCATCTTTGGTTTGTTTCTCAAAACTACTGCTCTCCTTTTCATAAAGTATCCCAACACCTTCAGAAGAAAAACTAATACAACATGATCTTTCTCATCTTACTTCCATTCCCACCCACAACTCTTTCCTCCCTCTCATCCCAAGTTTCTCTCTTGCTTTTTTCTCCTTATATTTGCACTGTTATAGGGGCTCTGTAGCATGCCATTCATGATCTCCTTAATACACTATTTTTTCCTCTTTTTCATTGTATTTTCACTTTCCTAATTGCTTTTTCCCTCTCCTACTGCAAGATTTATTGCCTTTCCTGCGTTAAAAGTACTCTTGACTTTCCCTTGCTCCTCCAGCTACTGTTCTATCTTCTTTCTTCCTTTTATCTCTAAGCTCACTGAATAATCTCAGGTAACACATTTCAGTTCCATCCTTGACTCTCCAAGCTGACTTCTTCCCCTTGTGTCCATCTGCAGCCACATTTAATGAAGTCTTCAGAAATGTCTTCTAATAAAAATTTTAAAGAAAATACTCCATCCTTAGATGTGCCAGTCCCTTTTGTCAGAGGCAATCCTAGTCTTTTTCTTAAAATTGCACTTCCTCTCACCAGTTGCAATTCTGGTGTTCCCTGTCTTCTTACTCTCTTCAGTATATCTGTCAGAGGCATGTCCTTGCCTTCCCTTAGCTCTCAGTGGGGATCCCAAATATGTCTGTCCTTGCTTCCATTCTCACTCATCTTTATATCTCACCTCTGTTTAATCTCATCAACAGAGCACAAATTCAATTATCCTCTCAATACAGATGACCTACAAATCTTTTTCCCTACTCAAGACCTCTCCTTTAAAACCTTAGCTGAGTATCATTGTAGCACCAAATTCTCATTAGCTGCAATACTGTTAATCTTGTTTGTAAGTTCTGCTCTGCATCAAACATTAACTGTCGATTCCCTGAAATCTCATCATGAGGTAGCACGTCCCTGTTTTTCTCTCAGTCAGTGTGATGTCTGTGAGCTCCCACTTCCAGCTGGTTCCTGGTGTCACTTTACAGCAATCATTTATTATTGGTTACACATATTGCAATTTAATTTTGCTGGGAATTAAAAATCTAGAGTATTTTCAGAACTAGATTTAAGTTTGCAGATGCTTGTAAGTTTACTTCCCAGCTGAGCTGCAAGCTATGTGGCATTTCAAAATAAATATGGTTTATTTATTGTAAGATATATATTAAAAATATACATCCTCTGTCATTTGAGATACTGCCTCTTATTCCACTATCCAACACTATCACTTACCATCATATCTCAGTCAGTTCAACGAAACTTTCTTAAGCAAATGCCTTTCATCATCCAGCTGGATCAGATGTCCATTTTCCCACTGCAGAGCTCTTGTTGTGCAAACCCTTACCTTGCTGTCATCTCTGTCCCCCTCTTCTGCAGAGGTCCTAAGCATTCTCTCAGACTGCTTCCATCATACCTGTTTTTGCTTCTAATCAGCCCTGAGCACTTACCTTTTCATCATCTTCTTGTTCAATTTGGAAACAAACATTTCTATGCTGTCTGCTAGGCAGCCCCTTACACTCAACGAACAATCCATAGGTATGTGCAAAAGATATTAATTTTCCTCTAAAAGCTATTTTAAAACATTCCTTTCCTGGGTAGTCTTGGAAAAAAACACTGACAAGCAGAGCCAGTATGTCCAGTAGCATGGACCAATAGGCATTGTTTCTAAATTTGTTGACCTATTAATTGTGTCACAACCTATACTTGACAGCAATTTTTTTGGATCAAGGATCATCGGTTCTGTCCTGGTACGGAGTGTTACAAAACAACGTGGACAGCTACCACTTACCATGCGTAGGAACATCATTCTTAGCATGTTTTCCTGCTAATATTATTCATCCTATGTAGCGCAAATGAAGACCAGTCTTACAGCAAGTTTATTTGTAGTCTTTGATAAAGAAAAAATTGTTTAAGTGATTTTCGTGTTGTTCTCAGCAGGTTCCCCAAGATAACAGTCCTTGATGTGCAAACACTGCTGGTTAGAGGCTGAAGGTGCATTTCCAGCCTCTGCCTCATGATGCACTCAGAGGTGAGGAAGGCAGGTCTCTGCTTATTTATGGTGCAAGCAGAGGCGAAAATTTAATCCCCAAATCCAGTAACTTTCACTTGTAAAATAATAAATAGATAAATATAGAGAGAAATGCTGTTTGTAGAAATGAAATATCTGGATATTAGCAGCAACATGGGTATTTTCCACAAGGGCAGCCAAGTGTAGCAGAGTCACACAGAAATCTTTAGCCTCAGTGCTTTTTGTTGCACTCAGTTGGTGGTCTCCTGATGTTCAAATAATTTGGCTGACAAATGGCACTTTTTCAAGCGTGTGTATCAAAATTATCTGGCACTATACCCAGAAGATTCCACCAAGGATAAGCTGCAGAATAAAAAAGATGGACCTGGAGCTATATTATATTTTCAGATAACAAGAGACATGATTCCTCTGAATCATTTCAAAGAATATAAAATAGCTTTTTTATTATTTTTTAAAATTTTTTGTTTAAACTTATGGAAAAGAAAATAGACTATTTATTTGGGATCCAAACCCTTTATTTTCCACACAGGTGTAGATGTCTAGGGGATACACACCTTTTCCCTCTGCCCTGTAAACCCACAAATTAGTACCAAAGAACTACTAATATAAAAATGTCCTACCTCAAGTAAACAGCCACAGCACCATAGCACATATTTCTCTGAAATGGTGATGATTCAACACCAGTGGAGAAGAGGGCAAAGCTGTGATGGCACTTCTGACACATGTTGTTGAGCATCTCCTCTAAGGGTAAGAAATTTTTGTATTTCTCAAATTAAAAAATTTTTTAAAAAAGTCTGAGAGAAAAGCTGTACGTGTACCCATATGTGAGATTGGGTCTATAGAGTAAGACTATTTCAGTCATTTACCATTCAGGCCGAGTTATTGGCAGTCCTAGCAGAGTGGAATTCCAGCTCAGTGCACACCAACACAGTCTGATAATTGGTCTACAGAGAAAAGGATTACAATCATAATTCGTTATTTCATTGTATTAGTTATTCAAATAATGTTTCTCAGTCCATCTTTTGCATATATTTTACATATAAATAGTTCTGGTTTGTAGAATACATTTGAGAGATATATATATCTCCTAGTTAAACACTAGTCAAATATGCTAGTTAGCTTAACGTTAGTTTAACACTATTTAATGAACTAGTGTTCATTTTGGTGTTTCTCTGCCACCATTTCAGTATGAGACATTTTCAGTTTGGCATATCATTCGAGTTCATGCTAAGAAAGACAATAAAGCTAAGTAGCAGCAGGTCATTAGAAGCTTATATATTTCATATTCAGTACACACATGCATCTTAATCCTAAATAAATTATAATAATCACAATTTAATTACGTGGCTACCCTATTAAATTAGAATTAGGTGCTAGAGTTGACAATGAAATTAGTCTGAGTTTCACCGTCTCTGAGTTCAGGCTTTGCATGTCCTACTGGGTATTTTTAAAATATTTAATTTTTGAAAGTAATAGTCACCTACGGATATTTAGAACATCTCTGACATTTGACACTTATTCCCTTCCATTGTCTCTGTAATTTAGTCATCACTTGTCTGTGTAATTTAGTCATAATTTAGCGAAAAATTATGGAAAAAATATTTTTTTTGTAGAGTAAAAATGAATGGTGTTAGTTTCTGGCACAGAAAGGTTCTGAAGACTCATGTCTTGACTCTGTCACACACAACATCATTATCTCTAAATTGGAGAGATATGAATTTGACAAAGGGACTGCTCTCTGGATAAGGAATTGGCTGGATAGTCTCATTCAAACTGTTGCAGTCGATGGCTAGAAGTCCAAGTGAAGATAGGTAGTGAGTGGCATGCCTCAGGGGTGGGTGCTGGGTCCGATGATGTTTAACATCTTTGTTGGTGACATGGACAGTGGGATCAAGTGCACCCTCAGCAAGTTTGTTGACAACACCAAGCTATGTGGTGTGTCTGGCATGCTGGAGGGCAGGGATACTATTGGAGAGGCTTCAGGGGTGGGCCTGTGTGAAACTCATGAAGTTCAACAAGACCAAGTGCAAGGTCCAGCACCTGGGACAAGGCAATCCAAGGCACAAATACAGCCAGACAGAGAACAGATTGAGATTAGCATTGTGGAGAAGGATGTGGGGGTGTTGGTTGACAAGAAATTCGGTATGACCCAGCAATGTGTGCTCACAGCCCAGAAAGCCAGCTGTATCCTGGGCTGCATCAGAAGAAGCATGGCCAGCAGGTTATGGAAGGTGATTCTTCTCTTCTCTGCTCTGTTCTTGTGAGACCCCATCTGCAGTCCATCTCTTGGGCCCCCAACCTAAGAAGAACATAAACCTGTTGGAATGGGTCCAGAGGAGGGTGAGGAAGATGATCAGAGGGCTGGAGAGCTGGGGTTGTTCAACCTGGTGAAGAGAAGGCTAGGAGAGACCTTCCAGTACCTAATGTGGGCCTACAAGAAAGCTGGAGAGGGAATTTTGTCAAGGGCATGTAGTGACAGGGCAAGAGGCAATGGCTTTAAACTGAAGGTACGTTTAGATTGGATATAAAGAAGAAATTTTTTACGATGCGGATGGTGAGGAAGTGGAACATGTTGCTAAGAGAGGTTGTGGATGGCCCACCCCTGGAAGTTTTCAAGGCCGGTTGGATGGAGCTTTGAGCAACCTCATCTAGTGGAAGGGGCATTGGAACTAGATGATCTTGAAGGTCCTTTCCAACCCAAAACATTCTTTGATTCTATGATCTTTCATTAGAAGTCTGGGATTTGCAAACATGCCAGAATTCATACAAGCTATTTCTAAGCAACGATCAGATGCTGAATGTTGAAGTAGCAGAAGTGGATGCAAGTTTTCCATATGCTGGCGGTCTGATTCTGTCATCAGACAAAATGCCCATTAATTTTACTGAAATTTTCCTGAATTGAAATCTAAAAGACTAGATGATATCTCTGCATGCATATACCTACATGAACCCTCAATGGCTGTGGGGCACTTTTTGTAGCAAATATGAGTTTCTAGCTTTCTGGAGATAGTCAGATAAAGAGATCCATGTGGGAGTGGCAGATGTCACTCAGGAACTCTGGGAGACCTGTTTCTTTCCAAAGTGGCAGCTAGAGATGAGACTATACACCTTGGAATGTATCAGCTGGCAGTAAACACCACTTCAGATAACTAATGTCCATTCACATTTTCCACTGTTTATTCAAACATGCATTTTGAATGTGTAAAAATATGTAAAATAGTTAGACCTTAGCCATCCCCCTTGTAAATTGTTCCTTAAAAACTAGAGAGATGTTTCCCAACTTCACATGCTCAGCTGTCCTTTTTTAGCAGTCTAGCACAACTTCACCGGAAGTTTATTCCCTCTTCCATCTGGAAATGGAACTGAAACTCAGAAAAACTAAGCTATGTGTGAAGTGTTCTGCAGAATTTCAGTAATCCCTGGTATGAAATGAACCTCGCAGGTCAGGAAAAGAGTGCTCTTTTCCTTCACTGTACATCATTATTTTTATTACTGCTCCCTGCTGAGTTATACATTTCCTTCTGAAGGGTTAACTGAATGTTGAACTGGCTTTAAATCATCTCTGTCTGTAGTGAGGGGATACTGTTAAATTTCTGTATGGAGGGGAATATTCTTGTTTCTTACAGGTAGGGGGGAACCAAAGATAAATAGAGAGGGAAGTGGTACAGGTGTTATTACTCCAACTCTCTTTTTCCATGAATTATCTTGAGGATCTCCCAGAGGCCAGGCAAAGCAACTTTAAGATCACCTAGTGACTGGAATAGGGGAGGAGAATATCAGTGTAAAGCAGCTGAAAACCTGGAAACTAGGTACTTGGGATAAAAAAAATGTGTGGGCACAAAACCCACACACAGCTGGGGATCAATAATCCTTAGCCTTAGGAGAACAGAATAAATAGAGACTGTAAAAAGGGCCACAGCATCATTCAGCAAACACTGGGCAGCCATTTCCATTTGAGAGCCAGGATGCTATACTTGGGGAGCATTCCAGCTGCACATGACGGCTTTTATTTGTATGGCTTTGGCAGTATAGCTCCAGCAGTCTGCCTCCCTCATTCCTCAGTTTGGTTGCTACTGCTTTGGTGGATTTGTTAAGGAATCTTGTTTACTGCTTCCAAGTGCCCAATGATTTATCTTCAGTGAATGTCAAAACACTCTTACTGTTACTTCTGCTTTTGTCCCTTATGTATGTGACCATATAGTTGCCCATGGCTGCTCACACTTACTTTTTCCTGTTTTGAACCAAAGGAATACGTTAGAGTACGTCTAACTCGAAATATTGTTTTAAGCTCCCTACAGGGAACTGATTTTAGATGGTCAGGTCATTCTGAGGCAAAATTTCCCTGGTATTGGCTACTTGGTAAATTGATTTGTTATTTGCATCTAGCCAATGGTCAGATCAAAAGGAAAGATGCAATCACATAAATATACAGACTAATGACAGATTTAGGAAAACACTGTCTTAAGGAAGAACATGATTTACATGAAGAATATGACACTGCTGCTTAAAAAAACATGAGCTGCTAAATACATTTTAAAACCTTGCATGATCATGAGACCAAGACATGGATGTGATTGATATCTCCTGTTTATGTGATATAGGGTACTTCCATGACTTTTCATCTTTCTTTCAAGTTTGATGGACAGTCCTGGGAGATATTTCAGGGAACATGGAAGAGGAGATGTGGCATGTGAAGAAAAGCATCCTTCTGATTTAAATGGCTATTACAAGGTTGCCAAGGTTGAAGATCTCAGTTCTCCCAGTTTTGTTTTGTTAAGTGTTTTTGCAGAGTTTGGTAGGCATACACTGAAACAGGAGAAGTTTTACAGACAAAATTTGTTTCATTGCAAGGAGAAGGACATCGAAGGACATCCTCTGGGACATGCATTGGGACAGATTGCCAGAAAGTTTGTGCCATCCCCATCATTGGACATCCAGCTGAACAAAGCCCTGGGAGACCAGACCTATCCTTACAGCTGACCTTACACTGACCAGGAGGATGGACTAGAGATGGACTCTGAGTCCCTCCCAGACTGAATCACCATGAGATTCTTTGAGTCTGTAGATTGCTTCTTTGAGGTAACACTTTAGAAACAAGTCCTTTAGAAGGTTTTTTATAAGGTACCAGTAAGGACTTGGAGAAAAAGCACAGGCAAAAGTGATTAGCTGGAATGCAGGAGTAGTTACAGGAGAGAAAACTCTCTGTGTGAGGTGGCCACCTCTTCTCCCTTCTTACTGTTCATGTTTACTCTTGCTTACCCTAGTAGAGATGACTTAGTTCAATTGATTGGAACATGGTGCTAATAATGGCAAGGTTGTGGGTTCAGTCAACTATATGGACCATTCACTTAAGAGCTGGACTTGATGATCCTTGTAGGTTTCTTCCAATTCAGAATAGTCTGGAACCATTCAAATTACAAAGGGCATTTTCCTGTGGACAAGGTAGAGAAGGTCCGTAACCACTAATTTCAAGATGGGGCTGAAAAAAAAAGGTATCTTCTCTTTGGATAAGTGTTCAAACACAGCAAAAGCACTTAAGCAAGAAAAAAAGTGATGAGAAAGCCCATTATTCTTCTAGTGTTATTTTTAAAGACTATTGTGTTAATGATTTACAGCAGCTGTTATGCATGTGAGGAGGGTGAACACAATCAAAATTATATATATATAATAATGGCCAGTCTTCGCGAACGAAGATTTGGGGAAAGGTCTTTTACCTTTCAAGCCTGCGCAATGGATTTTTTTTAGGTGAGACACAGCATGCGCTGAACTGAGCCCACCCTTTAATCCTAAGGTTCATCTGCCGGGGCCAAGCAAGCTTGGACAATGGCAGTGAGGTCCTCAGGACGCAGGTTTGTTTAGAGTGACCTTCTCATAAATGGATGGCCTCACAGGGCTAACGAGCTCCATCTGCCCGTGGGACCAGGAATCGAACCTGGGTCGCAATGGTGAGAGTCCCGCATGCTAACCACTAGGCCACCAGGGGTCCCTACAATCAAAATTATAATGCCAAACAAATTCTATTCGTACATGCAAAAGGATGTCTTTGAATCTTAGCTCCAGCTTCTGTCACCTGATGGAATAGAAAATCTTATTTGGCTTTCCAATCTGTTTGTCCAGGACCCAGATCTGTGCCCAAAGATAGGACCTATTCCCAGACAGGACACTAATTCAAGGAGCTGCCATTATTTTACCTGCTCACTTTATAATGTGGGGTTTTTTTCCTATCCTTTGTGTATCACACTTTAAATTTTTGTTACAATTTTTATAATTATTATTATTATCACTTGTTTCACCATCACGCTTGACTTATTTGGTTTTAAAAGACATTACCTTACAGCCCATATAACAGTGTCCATTAAAGGTAAGGGGAATTAGCTCAAATGGTAGGGTGTTCACTCAGTATGTGAAAGATTGTGGTATTGATGCCTACATCCTACATTTTGGACCCCTCAGTGGATAAGGAATTGGCTGGATGGTTGCACTCAAAGAGTTGCAGTCCACAGTGTGATGACCGAGGAGAGATCAGCAACAAGTGATGTTCCTCAGGGATTCATACTGGGACTAGTATTATTTAACATCTTTGTCAGCAACATGGACAGTGTAATTGAGTGCACTCTCAGCAAGTTTGCAGATGACACCAGGTTGAGTGGTGTAGTTGACACACTGGAGGGAAGGGATGCCATCTAGAGGGACCTGGACAGGCTTCAGTGCTGGGCCTGTGAGAATCTTATGAAATTCAAGGTGTTGACAGAAAGCCAACTGTATCTTGGATGATGTCAAAAGAAATGTGGCCAGTAGGTCAAGGGAGGTGAATCTTCCCTCTACTCTGCTCAGGTGAGATACCACCTGTGTTCAGCTCTGGGACCTCCAACATAAGAAACACATGGACCTGCTCAAGGGGGTCAAGAGGAGAGCAATAAAGATTATCAGAGGCCTGGAGTATCTTGCCAATGAGCAAATCCTGAGAGAGTTGGGGTTGTTCAGCCTGGAGAAGAAAAGACTTGGGGAGTACCCAAGGCTACCTTGAAGTAGCCTTTGGTACCTGAAGGGGGCTACAAGAAGTCTGGAGAGGGACTTTTTAGAAGAGCATGTAGTTACAGGACATGGGGGAATGGCTTTAAACTGAGAGAGGGTAGGTTTAGCTTAGATATAAGGAAGAAATTCTTTACTATGAGGGTGGTAAGGTGCTAGTTTAGGTTGCCCATAGGAGTTGTGGATGCTCCATCCCTGGAAATGTTCAAGGCTGGGTTGGATCTGGCTTTGAGAAACCTGGTCTAGTGGAAGGTATCCCTGCTTGTGGGGGAACTAGGTGTTCTTGAGGGTCCCTTCCGACTCAAACTGTTCTATGATTCTACGATTCTGTGAATGTGTTTGCACCATTAGGTACAAGATAGGGATGTTTGTATATTCATACGTCCTAAGAAAATGTGGAGATGTGAGATAGAGACTAGTTGAAACCTTTTATAATGCACCCATCTACACATTTTTAATATCCAGTAACACAAACAATTCAGAGTTGGCTTCCTTGGTGTGATAACTTTACAGACTAAACCATTTTGGGCTGCAGTGGGTACCACCTCTTGTGCAGTCTGATCATCTTCTGTCTCTCTGATCTTGTGACTTGTGAATATATTTTACATGAGTGCTTTGGGTTACTTCCTCTTGTGAAGGATTTTCCACATGCCTCAGTGGTAAGGATTATTACTTTCCTGTTCCTTTGGTGTCAATCCATTGTCATCTGAAGTGTAAGTTATATGTACTGTCTTCTGTACTTGCAGAGAAAAGAGGAATTTAATTTCCCCAGACCAGTTTCTTCAGACACTCCCTTAGGGACACCGCTGCTGAGCAGTGCCAAATGCGTTCCGTGTCTAATACCTAAAGGGGAGATTTCCAGTCCATAGACTGTGAGCACAGAGAGACTGTCAGTATGAAAAAAGAAGGGTTCCTCAGTATTCCTCCTGCGTTGAACTCCAACCCCCTCAGTTCTGCAAACAAATAAAGATGGCCATTGCAGGACCATTTATGGATCTAGAGTTCAGTATCTAACATAGACTAGAAAGAAGGGACACATATTGAGAAATTAGTATCTACAGAAAGAAACCTGGGAATGCACGAATTGTTTGAAGTCTCTGAACTTTATATGTGCAGTGCCCTTCTCTCCACTAACTGAAATTGCAACCTGAGAAGTGCTAGCTGTTGGAATCAAACCCTGAGGAACCAGGAATTCCTAAAGGTAAAATAGTTTTTCTACTTTAAACTTAAATATATTCACATCACTAACAAAGAATCACTGTTTTGCTTCCAGAAATAGATTGATCAGCTTATTAGTGAAGCTGGCTATGCAAAAGACACACTTCTCTGAGACTGCTGAACAGTAACTGTACATAATGTAGCTGAGGAAGTTGCCATATGGGGAGAAATTGGAAGCCTGGCACTGGGTGTGAAGTTGTGGTGTGATATGATAACTGAGATGAATTACTTTTGGGAGAGAGAGTCTTGCAAATACAGGGTCAGAATTAATGATGCAAATAGCGAAACTCCTGGCAGTCATTTAATTCCTATTTAGAGAATCTGTTTTACTAAAGCAGGGTTAAGCTAGTGCAAAATCTTTACATAGCAGTTGACTTTGAATTAATTAAGGCATAGATTTTTGTGATTACTAATAAAGTCATGCATATATATGCTCCATCTGTACTTAATACTAAAATTGTTTTAAAGTGATAGGGATGTGACTATACAGCACACTTGGTGCTAAAATTATGTTTCAAATTTAAACAGTGAATACTTTACCTCCAGTATTTGTTGTACTTTAGTGACAATAAATACCTAGAATAATATAATGCTAAACAATAGTGTTGATTTAGCCTTGATGCTGTTCTTAGCCCTTGCACCTTCTCATAACTCTTTGTAACAGGAACAACCCATTACAAGTGCAAAAATGTCTATATCCTTTTCCCCCAAGTAGATTTTTCTGGAAAAATTGCATTTAATTATTTGAAATTACTGGTCTCTAGATTTACTGAGCTACACATTCATATGCGGGACTTAAGGATATGATAATATGTCTGAAATGTTCTGACCTTTCGTGTAGTCTTCTTCAGTGCTAAGCAGTGACTTCCTGACCAAGTCCAGAAACTGTAATGAGATCCAAATACCTCGTAGAAAATAAAAAAATTATGAAAATAAACATCCCCTACATTGAGATCCACGATTAAACTCTGCTTCCAATGAAGCTTATGTACAGCATAGACAAACTGAACTTCCAGAGATCCCACTGAGGTCAGGATTTCACTCTAGAATCATCCTCTGCCAAAACAACACATTTTCCAGTAATATTTTCATCCATAGAAATTTGTTCTTGATTTTCAAACGAAGACCTTAACAGACTTTTTTTCTCTTATTCCATCTGTCTTTCTGCCTCGTTGTCTCCCCACCTCTGTTTTTCCCTTTTGAATGACTCCAAATATACATGAGTGAACATTTCTTACTAATACCCCATAAGAATGCTTTGGATAGCAAATCAGAGAACACAAAGTACTGTATTTACATGAAATTAGTTAAGAACATGCATTGCTTGCGATACCAACCTCACCCTCAAAAAAACCATCACCTCCTCTACACCCCAAAACTTTTGATTTTCTGGTTCGGAAAATCAGCAGGTTGAGTAAAAAGAATATTTTCTAAATAGAAATTCTTTAGAGAAAAGGTATTGTAGTGTATTTATTGTAAATATGGAGTCCTGGATAACACTGAACCCTTATAGATTTCTGGAGTTAAGAAGTTAAATTAATCTCTATTAATATCTACCCTCTGGGATAAAATAATTGCATTGCAGGTACACTACTTTGAAACTTTTTCAGTAAAACCTAGAATCACATTGAACTCAAATATCAGCTCATGCTTTCATACTTACCCAATACTTCAGCCAAGTTCCCCACAGTTTATAGAATTTTTAGTTAACTTGGAAAAAGTTTTGAGCAAACCTGGGGTTAATTATTACTTCATGTAGAAACCATGATAAACACTGTGGTTTTGTAGAATTTTAATTCAAAACTAGGCAAGACTTGTGGGTTTTGGCTGAGCATCACTGAGTTTCAGTTGTGTGTTAACCCAAAACCGAAAACAAAAATTGCCTCTGGTAATGTTTAAAAAAATCTAGGGCATTGAAACTGCACACAACTGAGTTTAATACACATCTATTTGCAGCTTGGCAAGCTGTCTCATGACTTTCTATGAACACCTGGTGACAACTCTTCATGCCAACAACATGAACTGCTGTGGTATTACAGGATTTTTGTTCCTTGTGTCTTGAACGTTGTACGGGATCACATCACATTTTGGGATTTTCCTATTAGTATCCGTACCTGTAACACACCAGCATGACATGTGTTGGTCTCTTTGTGCTTGAGATATATACCTTTAGAAAAAAGTATTAGGTCTTTCAAGTTTCAGAGATAAAACTTCCTTCTCTGCTCTATTCTGTGCTCAAACTCAGAAAAAAGGGAAGGGAAAGAAAGGAAAGGGGAAAGGGTCAGGAAAAATGGAAGGGGAAGGGGAAGAAGAAGGGGAAAGGGAAAGGAGGGCACAGAAGGGAAGGAAAAAGGAGGGGAGGGAGGAGAAGGGAGGGGAGGGAGAGAAACGGGAGGAGAGGAGAGTGGAAGGGAGCCGAGGCGAGGCAAGGAAAGACAAGAAAAGAAAAGAAAAGGCAAGAAAAGGAAAAATTCTTGACATTCACAGAGTAGTTCCTAATATTTGGTTTCACCACAACTGTATCTGGAAGAATTTGCTTCAATAAAGCTCCCAGCTGGAGCTGTAATCAAGTCCATCTTTTATAAACAGGCTGACTGACAAACTAACAAATAGCAAATGTTGGTGTCAGTGAGACTGGTGATAGCCGAAGAAATTATCCTGTGCAAATACAAAACTGAGATATTATTTGTGTATAGCAATTGTCTAAAGGAATTTGGAAATACAGCAGTCACAGCGAGACCATCTCTTGAGCATATATTCAACTAGAATAAAATCCCATTTGGGATAATATGACTGAGTTATATAAAGTCTGTATTTCTTTATCTATTTAGTACCTCAGGGTTCATATGATAGACAGTCTCATTCCAATGAGAAATCTGTGCCATGCTTGTCTTACTTAAGAGCCTTCATAATGTTAGAATTTATTTAAATTTTACTTAGTATTTTCATATCTACAGTAGCAACAGCTCCTTAAAATGCTCATTTTTTAAAGTATGCAATGTTATTGCTGATATGTTCTCACATTGTTCTTGCATAATATTGAGTCGATTGGCTTTGTTTTGATCTTCACTTTTCATATATTGAAAAAGCATCAGTAGAGTTTTCTAGCAGCAAAATAAATCTGACAGACTTTTGCAAGGAATTGTTCTCATCTCTGTGGCTATGGCTTCATAGCACATGCTTGCCTGGGACAGCTATGAGGCATCTTGCTGTGTTCAAATGACTCAATATAATGCCAGACTAGATTCTAAAAACCTTAAACTTACATGGATGTCGTGCTGTGATGGGGTGAGCATGCCCTGGATTTTCTACTAAAATTATTGTTCAGGACCATCCTATGCTCTCAGTCTGTCTCCAGTCCAACTGGGTATCCCTACTATATGCCGTTTTCCCTCCTTGATACTCTATGTGCTTAAAAACTGACTGGCAGCAGTAGTTGGGCTGTGATTGCACATTGCAGCATGGGTGTTCATGAAAAGTGGCCAAGAAGAGGAGAAGATAAACAAAAGGACAAGAAAATAAGCAAAGTGACAAAAACAATAGTAAAGACAATCTAGATGAATGAGAGGCAAAGGGTGTAGATATCTCAGTGGATATCTCAGTGGAGGAGCTCTGAAAGGCTTGTGTCTGTAGGAGAGACAAAACAATTTATTCATAAAAGGGGGTGTAAAATGCAAGGCACTGGAATCATCATCTGATTTTTTTTCCCATTGAAAAGCATACTAACATGTTACTTGCCAAGTTTTTTATTTTCATGTGGATCTTAACCTTGCCACTTTTCCCAAGTGTAATATCTTGATGGAGTTTTGTAAATAACAAAACCAAAATCTCCCAAAACTCTGAAGCAAAAAACAACAACAACCAACAACAACCCAACCAGGAATGAAAATATTACTTCTTCTGTAATCTCTATTTTTACTAGAGAAACTGGTTTGTCTCAATTTAAAAATATTCTGTAGGACTACCTAATAATATTTATGAGATAAGGAAAGAGGAATTTGATTCAGATGCTGATCTATTTTCAAGGAGTGTTATCAAAGGAGAAAAACAAAACTCAGAGGCATATTGACCACCTACAACTCCAGCCTCTGATTCCAGAGACCACACACTCCTCCCCCTAAACCACAAGGAGATGAGACTAGGGATCAAAAGAGGACACGTGGTAGCTTTGTTCTAGTTAACTCATAGAGGTGGATGGACAACTCAATTGCAGATCCTCACTGTTCAACCTCAGCTTTGCACTGATCATGGTTTTCAGGAGTAATCAATGCTCTTCAGTTTTCAGGTGTTTGACCCATTACAGCTTAATAGTTTAAAACCTCTATAAGTTCAGCCCAGCAGTCCCTCCAGGTTCAACCTGTGTTTGCTGTAGCTGACCTCTGCCAGCACCAGTTGAAGGGAATTCAGGGAGGGCACCAGGCCTGGCTACTTTCCCTGGCTCATTTCTCTGGTACTTACCCAGCACTCACAGTCATGGCATTATGGATGTTAGAGGATGCGCCTTTGTCTAGTTCCTCGCTGTCTCTTTATGTTATCCTGTCCCTTGTTGAACCTGCTGAAGATTGTATCTCTGTCTTACGTTCTCACAGGTATGAGAAAATTAGGTTTTATTTTGGAGTGACATGCCTCTCTCCTGAGGAAAAAACCTGTAAGACTCGCCCAAAAATTGTCAAGCAGGTATCCAAAAATAAAGGGCCCCAAATTGTTTCTAGTCACTTAAGAGTGAAAGAAAGAACATTAAATATGCACTGGAAATAAAACCTCCAAGGCTGGGGTCAGTACTTTTTAATGAATTTTTGAGTGCTCAGCATAATGCTCAGCCCCACAAATCTGTCGTTTCTCCCTGCAAAATAAACACCAGACAATTTTCAGGACCCATGTCTCAGGCTACTCAAACAAATTCTCCTGAGGACTGAAGGACCAACAAAACCCATCTTGCTTTTCTGTCTGTTCTTCTTTCATTTTGCCTTTTAACATACATACAGCAGTAATGTATCATTTGCACAGTAATCCAAAAGGTACAATAAAATGAAGGAATTCACTTCATCTACCTTTTCAGGAGGGGATAAACAGGAAAAACACACTTAATGCAGCAATTCTCAAAACTATGTCCTCTGTGCCCTCTGCTTTCTGGAGAGTGTGATCTGCTTGAGTGCTTCCCTCTCATCAAACACACTTATAACCCGTGGCCTGTTCTGCTCCAGACTCTGACTGTTCCATCCCCTTACAGGGGTCAAACCTTTGCAACTCAAGCTCCAGCAAAAGCAGCTGTAAGCCCATCCAGCCTAACTCAGCCAATTCCTACATTCCAGTTTAGCCTCTCATTGGCTGCTACATCAGCCCTGAACTCCCTCTGCAGACACTATCAGCTTTGCTCAAAATATTAAAGAGGAAAGATCCCTTTCTCCTTCACACCACCCCAGCTCCTCCTAGCTTGGTTCCTGGCTTGCTTTGGCTCTCTCTGGACAGAAAATGCAGCAATATTTTCCTCCTGTCCAAGCTTAATGTAGTTTACCATTTTACTGGGAATGAAAAACGTTTGAGCTTGCAGGCAGCCAGCCACTGCCTCACATACCCAGCATGGTCAAGCCCAAGGCACAGCCTTCAGTCCTCCCCAACTCCCACCAACATCGTGCCTGCTACAACAATTATGCTCCCTATAAGGCTCCCAGATAGGTAGGAACTGCTGCATGAGAAGAATGGAGAGAAGGTGAGCAAACAGAATGAAGAGAGGAGAAAGACAAAAGATAGATGGACTTTTTTTGTGAAGACTTGTCCCTCATCTAAAGATACATTCTGGGCTCCCACAAGGGATTTTTTTCACTAGTAAGAAACCACCTGGCTTGAAATATGCTTAGAAGGTAATCAACAAAGATGATGGTACAATAAAGAACAAATCTTTAAGGAACAAATACAATGAAACAGTTGAAAATCCTTAAACAGAAATACTAAAAAAGCTGCCCAGATCAGAGTTAATTTAAAGAAGTTGGGAATCACTGTGACTCAGGCATGAACGAGAGAATATAAATAGTTTTGGTAGGAGATTTTTCATATGTTCTATTATGAACTATTTATGTTTCATTTGATACATGAATGAGATGTCTTACTTTATTACAATAGCAACCTTGATTGAATAAAATTATCCTCAAAGGCTTGTGGAATGGAAGGCAAGAGCATCCTCTTGCCTTCTCTGCAGCTGAGATACTCTGCAGCTGAGAGTCTCCTGCCCTGATAGCTTCACATCCTGCAAAGCAACTGGTAAGGAGAATTGGCATAAGATCTGAGATGCTTCATGCCCAAGCAGAAGGTGTGTACAATGGGTTGAAGCCCAGCTACTGTTTCAGTCATCCTATGACATCAGCTGTAAGTCTCATCCTTCTGTTAAAATGACATGCTTTTGGAAGTAATTTCCCTCAGGGCAGCACTGCTCGGACAGGACAAAAGCCTGCCAGACCTAACTGATGGGGCTCAGCAGCAGCCAGGAGCAGATGATAAGAGAAAGAAAGTCAAAAGAAGGGAAACATATGCAATAGCAGTCCCAGCATCCTTTCACATCTGCTGGCATACTCTACTTCAGGGACATTTGAGCTGCAGGATGCAGGTGAACCTCAATCTGCAAACAGCTCTTGTGTGCGCAAGGATAATAGTAAACAAACGTTTATCGAACATCACGGACAGTCTTCTGTAAAAAAGGAGAGTTCATCATAGCCAGAGGAAGTTCATCATAGCACTTTTTATCTTCTTGCTAAAGCTTTAAGTTTTAGCTACTTTTACCATTGGCAAGGGTTGGATCATTTGGCTTTCTGTAACAAATCTGATATGCTTTCAGGGGAATTTTCAACATGTAAAAATGGTTGTTCTGGGTGAGAGCAAACCAGACATACAGGAGGCTGTGTGAATGCAAAGAGTTCATGTAGTGTTACATGCCCAGAAAATTCCCTCAGCATCCAGTAATCTAAAGCTCAGGCAATCATGGAGATGGGGCTCTTTTTATTTTGTAGTCATCAGAAGACCTTCCTTACAAGAATTTCCCTAATCCCTTTTTGAACTATTGTGAGCTTTTAGAGTCCCCATCACACTAAGGAATTTCATCGTTAAGCTGCTCATTGCATGAAAAATGTTCATCTTTACTATTTTGAGCTTGACTCCTGCCAGCTTTGTAAAACAAACAGTCCTAACATAGAAAGAGAGCATAGAAAGAGTCATTATCCTCAGTTTTGCAGTAGTTTTCATAGGTTTTGGTCATCTTCTTCCCAGCCTAAAGAGAGGGATCACACCATGTCTTGACACTTTTGATCATCATTTCCCACCTCCATGCCGCTTCTCTAATCCTGCTATTTTCTTTCCTATAAGAAGGAGTGAGTGGAGAGGACCACACAATGTCCAAAATGTGAGTGCACCATGGAGTTATACAGTAACATACTGTTGTTTTCTAATTGCACCCTATTCCTCTCATTCTCACCATGCTTTGTGGTTTGCTTTGCTTTCAGGTGCTACTGTTTTTAACAGAATTATCTGCTTATAACCCAAAATCTTACTTAAGCGTGAAAACCGTCAGGTCAGACTCTTTTGCTGGGCAAGTAGTACTGGGGTTCTTCCTTTCCAGTGAGTACCACTTAAATCATTGCTTATTCAGATAGTACAGGTCTCCGTTTCTCCAATGAACTAGTAATTTCTATTTAGGCAAGTTTTGATAAAGGAAATTAGCTGGAATAATAAGAACCACATTCAGTCCTGTGTAAATGAGTGCAAAGGGGAGCATTTAGCACTGTCCTTACGTCTCTTTGTGCCTCTCTAGGAAGATTTGCCTTCGGGATCAAATTCTGATGCATAGTGACCATAAAATTGTAGCTCCATGCAGCAGATGCCTTTCACCCAGATCCTAAATGGGCACTACCTATGTATATCCCACATTATAAAATAGAACAGAATAAGGTGAGATGTTATTCTGTTAAGTAAAGTAAATGTAAATATAAGAAAGGAGTTTTTTAAGATACCATTTGAAATATCTATGAAGTTCCTCGTATGGCCAGAAATGTCATCATCAATACAGCACAGCAAATCCTAACTGTGTAAGAAACCCTAAATAAGGGAAACAGCCGCTCAGTTTAAGGTTGTGTATCAATATTACAGGACTAAGTACAAGCATGAAAGCTGGAATATCTGTTAAAAAGGAGTAAAAAGGAAAGAGGCATTCAGATGACTTTCAGCTATTTAGTGAGTTCCTGTGTTGTATCAATATTTTTAATAGCAATTGATAGACTTGTCTTCCAGTATTTTGCTAGCTTATGTTGCAGTAAAGTTTTCTATTGTTAAATTTTTTTACATAGTGCTTCTCTTTTTTTAGCTAAAAGATGATCGTGTCATGGAGTGACCTCTAATTTTTTTACTGAGCCATTACGTGCTCACACTATCTGTGCCACCTAGGAATTAAGTGATCGGAGCTGCAAAAATGAATCAAGACACTGTTGTATGGGGGTGGTATTCTGTGATTTCAGGTCTGAAAGCTGAGATAAAATGACTCTGATCCACAAAAGCACAAAACACACCAGTGAATGACCAAATAAAAGAAAACAACATATTACATGTAGAAGGTGTCCCTGCCCATGGTAGGAGACTAGAACTAGATGATCTTTAAGGTCCCTTCCTACCCAAAAGCTATGATTCCATGCTTAATTGTTAACGGAGATTGAGCAAAAGTTCATTATTTTAAGACCGGTATTTCAATACACACCTTTAAAAATAAACCCAAGGACAGCAAGGAAAAACTAGGTTATATTGTGCTTTCAATGTTATTAAAATACCCTGACTGCTTTAATAGCAGTTCTCACTTTTTTTTTTCATTTTTTTCTCTAATGGGTTCGTTTGGTTGAGTAAAAATATGAACCAACCTGAATACAGCAATCAACAAAACTGTCAAGTGAGAGCCATGATATTTTCTATCCAAAAACTTCTTTTTCACTTTCCTAACATCTAAAGAGCATAAGGAACACCTGAGACATCATCTGATCTTTATATGAAAAAGGTCTCAGAGTGATTATAGAGGGCAGAGAAAGGGGCCAAGTGAAAATCTGTGCATCTACCATCCATCAGAAACACATGTTCCAGGTGGCTGTAATATATGGCTATGTATGCATCTAGAGAAATAATCTCACCTCATAAACCACCAAACTAAAAAGCTGCCCGAGATAGAGAATAATTTGATACTGGTATATGCATTTTTTACTGTCTGGAAGTCATTGTAAATTGTCTTGCTCTGTGCACTGAGAAATGAATGGTGTTCAAGGTGAGAACTTGGAGACATTAATTTGATACTGTATCTAAAATATTGTACCCTCATTGCCATTAAGTGATCTATAAAGGATTGAGTAGTTCAGCCAAATAACCTTGGTTAACTATCAAAAATTATTGTTCATTCTCTCATCTTATGGCTGAAGAATAAAGCTGAGTATCTTGGTAAAGTTCTTCAGGTTGCAAGAACTGTGCAGACCCTGTTCAAAAGGCCATTACATGAAATTCAGCAAACTACTTTTATGCTTACGAGAAAGCCACAAGGTTGCTTGCACCAGTGCATGGAAGGACTTTTATTTGGTCTCAGCTGAAAGATGCCGGGAAGACATGAAAACAGATAGCCATCAGCTCCTCACTGTACAAAAGAAAATTTATGGTCTGTTAGTCCATTAGCAGCCATAAAATCCACCAGCTTGCCTGGATGTGTGCTTTTGTGTGGAGGGGACATAGTGCTGCTGGCTTTCCATTTTGGCCCCTCCCATCACTTACATTCTTCCCTTTTAGCAAAGAAAATGGAAAACCTCTCTCCAGGCTGACAATCCCAACATCTAGGAGGCTTTGGGTTATGGCCTCCCTCTCCAGTCCCTCTGTTTCCATGGAAGGGAGTAAATACTGCATATTTATTGGTAAACTGTGTTGGAATGGCAGTGTTTATTTACTATAGGTAGGTAATTCTTGGTGTGCATCAAAAATTTAAAAGGCCAAGGTATGAGACCATGTTTAAATCATAGAATCATAGAAAGACTTGGGTTGAAAGGGACCTTAAAGACCATCAAGGTCCAACCCCCCTGTTGCTGGTAGGGACGCCAGGTTCAAAGCGCCATCCAGCCTGGCATGGAACACTTCCAGAAATGGAGCATCCACAGCTTCTTTGGGCAACCTGTTTCAGTTCCTCACCACTCTCACAGTAAAGATTTGTTTCCTAATATCTAATCTAGATGTACCCTCTTTCAGTTTGAAGCCATTGCTCCTTGTCCTTTCACTCTATGCTCTTGTAAATAGTCCCTCTCAATGGAGAAATATTTGGAGAAAAATAATCAAAGGAATAATGGAGAACAGTTAATGAGTGACACACGTCATGATAGCAGGTAGGGAGGAAGGGGATAATTTATTTATTTGTGTTTATTTATGAATGCTAAGGTAAAGTGAGTGTTAGAAAGACAGTAACATTTCCAAGATCTGGATCAGGACCTGTAGGAATAGGAGATGAAATGTTTCAAAGGACTTTTACAATTGCATCACACGGTAGATTGAGCAGCAACAGCTAAAGCTAGCAAAAGGACAAGATGATTTATATCGTGTAGTTCAAGAGAGGACAGAGAAACTAAAACAAGTATTAGTCAAATGTTTTTGATATCCAGTAAGGACAAAAATAGTGGTGTTAGAGGACAAATAGCTCACATTGCTCTGGGTTCTAGCAAATAAGCACTGGACTTGGAGCCTAGCTCACTGTGGTAAATAGCAGTAAAAAATATGTTAAAGACATTATTCAGCATAAGTAATGTTGATAAGAAATATTTGACAAGGACTCAAAGAAGGACATCAATTTCAGAAAAATGACCAGCAGCTTTAACAAAAAATGCCTAACCATCATCTAAACAGGCAATGCAACAGGTTTGAGTCAAGGCACAGAAGAATTGACTCTCTTTCTTGGAGGCTGATGCCAAACTGAGGCTTGAAGGGACCTCTGATGGATCTCAGTCTTTATCAAAGCAGGGCCAACTTTGAAGATAGAAAAGATTCCTTATGGTTGTGTCCAGTCATGGTTTGAGTATTTCCATGGACTGAGATCTCACAGCTTCTATGTGCACCTGTTCCAGTGTTTGACTTCTTTCTCTGTGAAATGATAGTAATCAGGAGAACATGCAGTTTACTGAGGCTGGTTTCAAAGCTATTTGACTGCAGGGAAATAGGGAAGAACTTTGGTCTGAAGGCTACTGGCAGAAGGAATTGCCCAATATAAAGACATCATCTTTTGTTGTTTACCAGTTTCCTGCCATTACATAGAAGACATTTGTGATATTTTAGAAATTGTTTTGAGTATGGATTGAAGAGGTGTCTTCCTCTGGTGCTTTTTGAAATAACTTGCTTTTGTCCATTGCATTTACCTCTTGATTTTCCTATCCTTCCAACAGAAAATCATATCCCTACACAAAGTGAGAGGTTTTCTCTTTGTCTTCCAGCACTGGCACACCTGGAAAATGAATTGCCACATAAGCAAAAATCCTAATGATTCCATGGGAAGCAGAACTATGTGAAAAACCTTGCTTGGCTCCATTCTACAGTTGACATAAAGTTGGCCATTTAGGCAAAACTGAATTAATGAGAGAGCCAGACCATGCATAGGAAGGAACATTTCATGGTAATAAGAAAGGACCTCTCTGGTAAGAAAGCAATTCTGGACTGGGGACTGTTTCATTCAAAACTGGAAACCTGAACAAATCTGGTGGAATAGAGTTTTAATTTGTATAAAGGGGAAAGCAGAAAGGAAATACATAAAAACCTGTTGCATCTTAGGTCAGCAATTTTTATGAACTAGGATGATGCTAACTTCATACCCTAGGTGCTTCCATTATACATGATCCACAGAGGGAACAAACCTCCTACAACCCTGACTGAGGCTTTTGTTTTGCAGAAGCAACAGCTGCCCAAACTGCCAGCCCTGCTGCTGTGTAATTCTATCCCTGGAGATTCTCAAAAATAGCAAAAAAGAAATCAAAATAGCATGCCTTGGGCTAGTTTGTGAAGAATGAACTGCACTACCACAAAACATGGGACCTAACTTTTACTGCATGGCAAGTCATACAGTCGATCCCACCACAACTGGTAAAAAATTTGCACTTCTCTTTCCCTCACTTTTCCTTGATACCACACAGCTCCTCTGTTTCTCTAGTGTTAAGCAAAACAAGACCTCAGGTCATACAAGGAACTGACTCCTTACTGTAATAGGAATGAGATATAATACTCTGAGTATAAAATCAGCCAAATGAACCAAGGGCAAAGCAGATACTTTCATTTCAGTAAAAAATAGCAGTTATTCTTTTGTTTCTCAAATACACATTTGTATCCCTCCTTTTTCTTTCTTTTTTCTTTCTTTTTTTATTAGTAAGTGAAGTTCCATGCTAGTTGTTATTGCTTTGCCAATGATGTCTGGTTCTGCCTGATAACATCAAGCTATGTAGAACAATGTAGTATTGTCTACAATCTCTACTATTATAGTAAGTTAACAGTTACTACAAACAGAAGAGCTCTTCGTAAAGAAGATGAACCAAAGATATATTTTGAATTAAGCACAAAGCAAACATTCCAGCTGGCAAACATTGCAAGAATAGTTTGTTCTTTCAAAAGGATTGCATTGGGTTTGCACTGCCAATAGTATACACAGAGTCATTGTTTCAGTCTCAGCAAGAGAGTTATTTATACACTTTGAATGAGTACTGCTTTCTCTAGAGCTTCTCTTAAACTTCACAAAAATAATCCATTAAAAATCATACCAAAAATATGAGGTTTTGTCCTAATGTTTGAGATTCATTTTCTCTAGTGGGTGCCACTAAAGCTCATTTTAAATAGATTTTAGGACAGAAGGGGAATATTGGGTCACACAGTCAGATCTCTTCTATATCATAGGTCATAAAATTTATTCCAGATACTTCTGTATGGAGCCCAATGGCTGACATTTGGCTAAAGTGTGTGCCTGAAAGGTTTGCAGCCTTGAATCTATCACTTTTCTCTGTAGCTGGTTCCAGCAGAAATCAACCTTAATATCAAGCATTTGTGTTATACTTCCATTTGATAGTCTTTGGCTTTGGTTTCCATGCTTAGGTTCCCATTGTGCTTTTCTCTGTTACTTTAAAAGGCCCTCTAATAACTGTTATTTCTTTACCATCCAAGAACCCTGAACCATCTGAATACTGTGTGGTTTTGGTTCATTGGTAGTTCTGAATAAAGCCAGGAGAGGGAAGGCAGAGAGGCAGTTTTGCCTGGAATCCAACTCTATTGTATTTACATTGTTGTTTTTTTTTTCTAAGTTATTTCAATTTAAATGGGAACATTTTGCTGTTCAATTTTGCTGTTTCAACTTGATATACCTTTCAACTTTGCAAAATATGTCTATCCAGAAAAAGAAATCCCCCCCAAACCACAGAAGAAAGTGCAATAACATTGATGTTAATTTTTTGCATTATCCAGTCTACATTTTTTCACTAGAATGGTTCCAGACTAAAAAAAACTTATTTTAATCAGCACTTACATATGATAAGCACTTCAATTTTTAGCGTTATTTATTATTATGGTAACTTCCCCAAAGTGTATCTGCTACAAAGACTCTGCCATTATTCTTAACTGAATATATTTGGTGTGAAACATAACATAATCACTAGAGAGAGACATTAGCTGTCCTTACTGTTTTGCCAGATGTATTTTCAGTGAATCAGGAAGGGTTTCTTGAGGGTGTTACCCTGTATTTCTTGAATGAGGATTTTTAAAAGTTAACTAATATGTCTTCAATACAAAAAAGTTGACTGAGCAGCAGGTCTTACAAAAATACATATGCATCTGAATGTGTAAGAATGTCTGTCTTTTCTTTACAGTCCTCTCACACAGTATCTATTCAACAATAACCAGGCAGAAAAATATAAGATGAAATTTAGCTATTATTTAACTCTAAAAAATATCTCCCCATGATTTACAGGCAAGACCACCATTAAGTAAATATTTACATTCCAGAAGATCTCAATTTTCCTTACTTCTGATTTTCATACATGTTGTACAAACCACTACCAATGTTCATCTTTGGCTTGCTATTCTTGCTTTCATTTAGGAAGATAAATCTAACTTGCATCATGGGAGTATTAAAGGGCAAAATAGCCACTAAATTGCTATCAATGCGATCTATGTAATTTTGATGGAAATATAAAGAGCAATTGCCATCTTTTCTGCACTCATGACACAAATTATAATATTTTCAGCTCCACTGATCTCTTAGTATGCCTTGCTATTGGCATTACATCCAGCTATAACATCCCTTTATTTATGAGGGTTATGGTGACACGACTAGTGAAGCTTTTATTTTAGCCAGCATCAGCACACTGCAATCAATATAGTCTTATGACTTTTGTGATTCAAATAATTTTACTACTGAACTCAATTGACAATCAACAAAATTGGCATGATCACTAGTCAATAGGGATCCTCATACACTCTACAAGTATTTGCTTTAGGATCAGTGAAAAAGTAGGAAAGCTGCCAAGAGTTTTCTGGCTGTCAAGTCTTTGGAGGTTTACGAAACTTCCCAGTCTTCTCATTTTTCAAGAAAAGAAAAGCCAGTTTTGAAAAGTTTATAAAGACTGCAGGATTTATGGAGCTTTGTGATAATTTTTAGAGGGAACAATTTCCTATTGGGGAAAGAAAAGTCACATAGATAATTTTCCAGGTAACCTTCCTAGGCCAGGTAAAAACCTTCGCTGTACTGACCTCAGCTTTGTCATGCTCTGATGTACAAGTGTCCAAGTTCCCTTGTGCTTTGTTAGAAATGGACCCACCAGACTTTCTTGCTTGTGCTTCTCCAGGAAGACAATCTTCTCCATCTGATGGTGGCATTAAGCAAGCCTGTTTCACCCAATCTGAGAATATTTTCAATGGTGAAGAAAATCTTAATAATGATGTTGCCTTGAATTATTAAGTGTTTATTATAGTCTCATAAACTGGATGAAGGAATCTCTAAAACTGGAAAATTCCAAGACCTCACAGCTGCCAATAAGAGCTTGAAAAGATGAAACAGCTGAATAAAAAGATTTCAGCAACAGGAAAGGAAATCAGAACAAATTTACTTCCATCACACCCCAGACAATTTTACTGAGAGAACTGTATTAGTTTGTTTGGCTTTTCTGAATACTGGATGGCAGCAATACAATGCAGCACTAGGAAATGCCATTGCATCTGCATAAGGCAAGCAAGTGAGCAGGCGAGCTAACATTTCTTTTATCTCTCACTTTGACTGAAACAGGAATCTGGCTTGGCAAATTAAAGTCTCATTGAAACAGAGGCACTGAAAATATAGAGGAAATCCACTCTCAGACTAGTTTTGTCACTGCAGATCTTTTATTTTTTACATAAGATTTTATATGAAGTGGTTTTACCTTATAAATAGACAAAAAGACACAAGGGAGGCGCAAGAACAGTTTAATTATTCCTAAATAGTTCCTTTTCCTCTTTTTTGTTTTCCTGATGTACTCCCCCGATACCAGGCTGTCAGTAACACTCAAGCTTTGTTCTGGAGTCAGATAGGCTGTGCAGCACTGCAGTGCACGAAGGCTTTTCAATTAGTGCGTGAGTCAAGAGCATGTCGTTCAAGTCTAATATCCCTTCCTTGCAAGGTGCTAGTCCTTCTGGACAAATTACTTTCATAGTCCAAAAGTAATTTCTTCAATTAAGAACTAATTTTCCTTCTACTCAAGTCTTTTTAGACTATCATACATGGTCCATTATGGCCCACTAAGTATGATGGCAAAACTAGAAAAGTCATTATCCACACAGCAGTGGAAGCTCCAGAAAGGGCACCACAAAGGAGTCTCCAGTGACCGTATATGCTGCGCCACACGAGCTCCAGTGGAATGGGGGCAATTCCCCCATGAACATGTTGCAAGTCTGTGTACCCTTCAGACCTGATAAAATAGAATTGTTTTTTCCCCCCTGTTGTTAACCAGTAAGAAATTACTTTACTGCAGATAAATGTACCCAGTGAAACTATTTAGATAGCAGCAGTTGATAATTTACTAGAACAGATTCTTTGAAAAAGACAGAAAAAATCAATAAGAATATCTCTGGTGTATTGATTAGCAGATGGGTATTCATATTACCAGAGATACAAAGTGATTTAAGCAAAGGAGTAAGAATTGAAATGGATTGATATCATTAATTAAGCATGATGCAAGAAGCAGAATGAATGTTGAGCTCTTTTAAGGAAACAGCTATGCATGTTCTAGTTTCAAAGTAGAAATAAATGAGAATTAAAAAAAAAAATAAATTCAGTTTTTTTTAAATTGCTTCAGGTTCCTGACACAGAATTACCAAAGCGACAAGAGGACACAGAATGGTGGCCTCAGGACAAAATTGTCTCATGATGACTGCAACCATTGTCAGAGCACCCCACATGCATTGGGGCTGCTACACTGATGAGAGTGCAGCCCCAGCTAGGATCCCCTGAGCAGGCAATGGGCTGACAAGCCAGTGGAGATGAAGATGGGAAGTGCAAACACCAGGTAGCTGGCTCAACCTGAGTGGGGTCCGTGCTGCAAAGACTCAGTGCTGCATTCCTACTGTGAGAAAATTTGCTTCCCCTGGTGAAGGAATCCATAAACCTCCATTTTAAAAGGGAAAAACTCTGAAACCCCCTCTCTGGATGTTACTCTGTGGAAATATGGCAACCTAATAAACAGAGCTCTGATGAAATATGGCCCACATCTGTAGTCATTTTATAGCTGACCAAATGTGCAGCCTGGAGTTTGTATTTGCTAGAGCTAAGATAATAACAGGCCTAAGAACTCCCAGCAGTTGTTTGCTTTGATTTGAAGAACGTTTGTTACACCACATTATAATCAAAAATTGAGTATATCCGCTGGTAAAAATCTCATGAGTTACAAAAACAAAGCTTGTGTCAATGTTGCTTTATATTAAAAAAAGGAAAAAATTAACAGATTTTTTATGAGGCAGTGAGAGGGGATTTGTGGCTGAAAAAATCCTATGGCCTGTGCTAGGACCCAATAAAAAAAGAAAAAAAATTGTAGGCTATGATCCATAGTGTGCTTATCACATTGTTATCTATGACTGAGATTACCAGACTCCACAATTTTGTAGCAGGGTAACTGCTTTTAAATCAACATCTTTTCCACCTGAATATGATTAATATGGTTGAAATCCATCACAATGAGTTTCTGTTTCTAAAATGATGTTTTTAGGACGATATCATGCATCTGCAGAGCTTGTGCTATAGCAGATAGCTATGATCTGCTCACAGGCCAATAATCTTATTTAGATGTGGCTACATATGACTAACCAGAAACAATACTGACATATCTAATTTAATGGGTATGATTGCAAGTGTGCTTGTGCCCATTATCCTCTAGCAGTTAAATCATTTAACACCAGATTAAAAGGAATTAGTGACAGAAGTTTACAGGTGACGGCAAAAAATGGGAGAGAACCAAATGAAATGTATTGGATGGTAAATTGCAGAAAAGAAGATAATACAGCGATATGCTGTTTGAGATGTTTGTTCAATGCATGGACATGAGATGCAAACAAGAGAGCATAAGTCAGCATTAAACCTGTGCATTAAGTGGCACCTGAAGTTGGGTGGGGCGAGTGACAGCTTCTTTTTCAGAATAGTCACAGGGTATGTTAAACAACTTAGCAAACATGTATGTACTGCTTCCAGAAATTTGATGAAAGTAATGTTGTATGAGGTAAAGAGGAAAAGAAGAGAGTCCATTCCAATGCATAGGTTGATTGAAGGATCAGGGTATGAGCACCAGGCAATTGCAGTGGCTGGGACAGGCAGCGCCGTAGAACCAGTCAATGGGAGGTTTAATTTCTTAGCTGCCCATCTGTACAAAATGCAACAATGACCCAGTTGGCAATGTGATCACCCCGGTTTGTTTTAGAAAGGCTTTGGAAGTTGCTAACAGTGCAGGCAAATTTTAAATTCATTTATGACTAGAGAACAGGAGCTGGCTGCAAATCTGATGGCAAAATGTGGGTAGAAGAGGCTGCAACAGGAGTTAGTATGAGAAAGAAAGGCATGAAAATAGCAGAATAAGGAGCTGAGAGTCAACAAAGTAGTCATGGTATCTAAAATGCCACTGATTGGCCATCCTTGTTCTTTGTGTTTAAAAAGAGAAAAGCAAACAAATGATAAATAGAAAGCAATAAGGTTAAACTGTTGCACTAAATTATAAGGATAATTCTTCCCAGAGGAAAACCAAAAAAACACGTGGTAAATGTCAAAAGTAGGAGGAAAAGGAAGGTATACAATAAAGGATGACTGTAAGGAAAATAACAACAAATATATAAAAAATAAACAAATAGGAAAACTCTAAGGTTTTTGTTTGCTGTTTGTTTTCTTCTTTTCAGAATACAATCCACTAGAAGCAGCAAGGCAACAAGAAAGTGTTCAGGAGAAGAGAAAGACCTCAAAGAAAATCTATTACTTCACAAAAGAGCTCAGAAGTCAGGTGGTAAAGTGAAAAATGAAGTATTGGGTGCCTGCTTTCCTTCAGGCTGCAGGAAGGAGATTAGTCTTCACCAGATACTGAAACAAAGTAAACAGGGAAATGGAGCAACACAGACCAGAGCAGGGTAAAGAGTAAATTAAAGGGTGTTTAGACCTTAGAGATGTACTGGAGTCAGCAGTGCCTGATGAAATCCATGTCAGGGTACTTAAGGAACAAAGCAGCTGAAAAAGATGTGAGATCCCAGACAGACCAGGGGAGGCATGGGAGGGCATAGTCTGAAAAAAAGGAAAGAAAAAGGACAGGGATTACAGGGAGTCAGTCTAATATTTTACCCAAGAGAAATATTATCAAAACCCAATGCTTTTACAGACACCTGTGGAGCAACAAGGCACAAACATGAAGATGCAGTTACTTACAGTTCACTTCAAGCTGAAGAGAATCTCACACTGAGAGCTGCAGGAGGTCTCCACTGCTTAACAGTTACTTTCCAGTTTCTCTTTAAGAACTTTCTGCTCCAACAGAGGATATGTATTCAAACTTCTTTAAAAAAAGCAAGTTCGAGATCCAAATTCAGCTCGCTCTTGATGAACCCAGGGATGGGTGGTCTGGAATATTTCTGATTAAATTGGGTGAAGATAGATGAAATAGGCTATGCTGCTTGAGGTGAAATCAAATGCACAAAATGAGGAATAACAGGCTGGGAATTACCCAGAAGGAAAACAAAAACCAAAAAAAATGTGAGACCTGCAGAGCCTCAGAATATATCACAGAATGGAGAGGAATTCCAAACAAAACAAGATCTTATTAAAACCTTATTAACGTTTTAATCACCTAACATATATGTAAGAAGAAGATTGAAAGTGTGGGCCAAGATAATAGAATTATGAAGAAATAGAAGTTTCCATGCAATATGGACATGGAGAAATTGTACAGAGCTTTATTGGAAAGATCCCTGAGGGGTCTCTGGAAGCACATCTCAGCTAGGTGTAGCAGCTTCTTCAGTCCCTATACAATCAGTCCAGTAAGTACAGGTAGTCCCTTCCGTGACAGAACAAGAAGATGAATTTAGGCTATTGCATTGGAAACATTTTCTGAAAGGGCTAAAGAGCATAAACCATTGGCTTCAACTAGTAAGCAGGTTAGATCCTGCAGCATGGGTACTGTGACACTATGCTATGCATCCCTATAGTCAGACTTGGTGTCCAAAAAGATCTATGAATAGGAGACACTGGAAATATGTTACTTTAGTACCCAGGATGAGGCTTACCTTAGGATGAAGATCTCAGTCCCCTAACTGAGTACACATTACACTAGATGCAATATAAGGGCATGTCCAGGAAAAGAGACACCTAAACACCATACTGTGAGAGGTATTAGCAGAGCTGTCACTTGCAGGACCCCAAAAGCAAGTGTTCTGCTCTGCTGCCTGCCTTGGGAATCTGAGATGATCTGTAGGGTCCTCTGCGGGTTGTGCATCACCTCTCAGGAAGTACATAATGAATCAGAGAATAAAGAGGAGAGAAACAGGTATGAAAAGGAGATTGGACAGATGAAATTTTGAGGATAATAGAGGTCTTTGTGAAAGCAGTTACAAAATTTTCTTTCTATGAGTAAGATGCTTTAAAAAGACAATGAAGATCGGTTGTTCTGGGGGTAAGTGATAAAAGATAAGGAATAATTTTACAGCAAAGTTGATTGAGGATGATATTAGAGTAAGGTCACCAAAGCTGTAGGATGGCATCTCATGACAGTTGCCTGAAGAGCAAATGATACAGAGGTCCTTGCTCTTATTAATGAGCTTTCTTCTCCCACCTTGCAAGCCCATGCTTAGATCAGTGCTTACATACAATATTGACTGAAGGTCTCCAAATATTTGTCTGTCCACTCAGCCTGTGTGTCAGGCAGATTAGGGTGCACGGGGGAGGAAGAGGGCTCCAGCATGCACAGCTTTCTGACTGACTGAGGGGTAAGGAGAATAAGAGAGTGCAGCTTGGTGGCAAGACAGTCATCAGCGACACAGACAACTAACTTGCCTCTTTCTCAGATGGTCACAGAATCTCTGTCATTCAGTCTGTCCCCTTCACTCCATATTTTTCCTAAATCACATTTCTACCTTCTTTATCTTTTTCTTCTGTGTCTCTCTTTCACATTCCCTTTTCTCTAAGGAGACCCCACAGTTCCAAGTCACACTTTGATTGTGTAGTTGTGGTGGATTTTCTCTCCTGTGGCTCTGTTCTGTAGCTGTACTCATTTTCACTGCAGAGCTCTTCTGCCAAGGAAAACATGGATTTCTCTGAACTGTTCAGTGCTAGGAAAGACTATCTAAGGAGAAGCATGATGTGGAAATGGAGAACCATGGGAAAATGTTCTTTAACATGTAATATACCTGATTCAAGCAGGAAACTTGGCAGACCTGATAAAGAAAAGCAGGACCAGACTGCCCAACATCTGCTCAGAATTACCTATGGGCCAGCAATCAAGAGATGCTAACATTCAGCACACATCCATTATTGCTTTTCAGGAAGAAACCAGTTCAAAACCTCTCAGGAGTGCCCTTGGTGCCATGTCTTTCCACCACGGCAAGCAACAAGTCACTAATTGGATCACCTGCCTGGAGGTCTGATGAATGCATTGATGTGACTATTTTAGGAACTTCAACCTGAAGGAGGAATTTAAAGAAAGAAAAAAATCATTTGAAGAGTGGTGTGGCATCTACCAGGTCTCAGGAAGAAAAAGCAAAATGAGGGATAGGTACTATTAACAATGAAAGGAATCAGATATGCTATTACAGAACAGTTCAAATGGTCAGATAAAAGGCTGATTATGTGGTCTCTTAGAATGAGCCACCATGTAATTTCGATCATTACTAACCACTTTCTGTCACAGCAGATAATTCCTACTTGTGAGACATGACCAGAATACTTTGTGACAAACATATCTGTAGTCCAGAGTTCAATTTTAATCTTAAAGTGATCTGTTTTCAAAAATGGCATGTCATTTCACAAAGTGCTTGGACAGAAGCAAGTCAGATGGTCGGATGCCTACAGTGTGAGACTGCTGCCTACAACTCAGACACTTTATAGAGCCAGACAGAGAAAGCCCAACAAGGAACTGCAGGACATTTTACTGCTGGGTGGCTGCCCTGAACATAATAACAAGGTAATCCACTCTTCTTTTGCAGCTACAAAAGTGATTGATGACCTAAAGGAGAGGTAGAGAACAGTTTCACTATAATGTGTTAAAATGCATAGACTGAGGTGGTCTCTGCATGATGATCATGAGCGATTTCTTTGTTCTCCTACATTTACAGATATATAAGCGAGTATCTGAAAACTGAAGACATGGTTGTTAAGAAAATCCCTTGGATATCGGATTAAAAGAATGCTTATTGAAAATAAGCATTCAGCTTATTTTCAACCTTAAGGTGAGACAAGGGAGATTCAGATTAGATATTAGAAAAATTATTTTCACTGTTAGGATGGTCAGGCATTGGAAGAGGTTGCTTAGCGAGGTGGTGGAGCCACCATCCCTGGAGGTGTTGAAGAGGGACCTGGATCTGGTGCTGGGTGACGTGGTTTAGGAGTTTAGGGTTACAGTGGTAGTGCTGGGTGGATGGTTGGACTTGATGATCTTCAAGGTCTCTGGTTCTAAACTCGATGATCCTACAATTCAATGAATATTGCAGGCATTTGTCAACAGAATATTATTTCTACTAGAGGAACTAAAAAAAGGGGTAAGGAAAAAGTAAAACACACCCTGAGTGCATTTTGAATGTAATGCTGACAGAGATAGGAGAAACAGTTACTCAAGAGCAGTCTCTGTCTGCTTCCCATAAATCTGTTGGGCAACTTGAATCGATAGGGTCTTCTGGAACACCTGAGGGCTATTGGAGCCCTTTTCCATCATGTATTGTTTTGTAATTGCTCGGTTGTTCAAGCTGAGTGTGTCAGTTTGCATAACTATCCTTAGAACTAATCTGAAATAATGATGCAATAATGGTTTTAAGGATAGTCCTCTTTGCCATATAAATCTTAGGGTTTAAATTATGCATTGGCCCAGTGGCCCTTTAGAGCTCTCGCACTCCCTGATTGATAAGATTTAAGTCCTTGAGGTCCAAAATAAACAGTGATGTAGCATGCATTATGGCTGCATCATATAGCAATTTTATCAGGAGTAGGAGACACAGCAGAATTGCACAAGTCTGGTGCTATCAATAGGAAGTGATGACTCACCCAGCTAGTGCTTTCAAAATGGCAATATCCTATGCATTGAAAACATCTTTTGAGGGTGATAAGTGACCCCATTGCCAGGAATGGGTGAATGAGTGTTAGCAGCAAGAATAAGGAAAATAAGTCTTTACACATGGCATCCTACACTTCTGATATCTGTGGAAAATTCATTTGGATTGTGAGTCTAACCATTAAATTGTATAGAGCTTCTTGAGTTTTATTAAAGTAATTTTTGAACTGAGATGTCATCCTTACAAAACAAGTTCATGTCAGTCTTCACAGAGCCCTCTGACAGTAGTCTGATCATATAAACACAGGCTGATACAAGACTTGGGGTGTGTTCAGAGGGTATTGTGTTAAAAGAACAACCTGACTCAAATGAATGGTGCATAATGTTTACAACAATAGGTGAAAGGTGCTCAGGAAAGTTAAAATAAAGAGTTCTTAGTACTCAGAATGAATCCTAAAGAGGAACCACATGATTTGGTTGTGTGCAAGCCTATCTATTCTGCCATTCAAAGGTTTCGAAGACTATTTATATGGAGCTCCAGAGACAGTGTTTGATAACCTTAACAATCCATGTGGCACCCTTCCAAATCTGCACGAGGCAACGGAAATTCAAGTTGCTCTCAGCTTTCTAGAGAATAGATTGGATGTTAAGTAGAGCAAAGCAAAGCAGGTTTCTGCTATATGTCTAGACTTGGATGGTAAATGACTTTTTTGAAGGTGCATTGATTAGAAAAATGACTGCTTGCCCTTGAGTCACTGCCAAGCTCAGACTGGATCTGTGTCATTGATGAATACTGATGCAAGAGGAATGAATAAACTTCTGCAACAACATTAGGTCTACACTGTCACTGAGAACTTTTGGAAAGGGAGAACATGTGGACAATCCACTTATCTAAGGGAAAGACAAGAAACAAAATTGCATTTTAAGCTATCTTAACACATAATATTTGAAGAGTGGTGTGGCCCACTTCAGTGAGCTCTACAGTTATTGTCTTCTGATTTTGTATATATTTATGTATTTTGTTTGTTAACAGACTGATGTTGATTTCTAAAAGAGTATAGATTCAGATTAAAGATTCTTGGGTTTTTGTGCTGTTTACTAGACTTTTGTTCTCTCAAGTTCCTCATGTGTGCTCCATAGGAGAAAACCTTCCCCTGACCAGCATTCACTTTTCTTTATTACAGAGTAATTCTTTTTCTTCTATGATTCTCACAGGGATTTTGATGCTCTTTTTGAGAATTTCAGACCTTTCCGTACTTGGCTGATGTTGGACAATGGGTTCAAATGTCATCAAGTCCCTGGAAGGCCGAGCACATACACACAGATCGAGGGCAAGTACGTTTTGTCTGTGTTAGAATTCGGCAACAAAGGGGCTCCTTGAAATACTGAATTTGCCCCTGGCTTTTCACTGAAACTGTTCCTCGGCCTCTGGCTTTCTGTCTAGTGAAACAGAAAAATGATGCAAGAGAATTCTAATTTCTGAACTGCAAACATGAAGAGAGATATATCTACAGTCTTTATGTTAGGTACCAATAAAGGTAGCAGACTTTTCTTTGGACTGGAGCTTTTACCAACTTGCTTGTAATCCATTATGAAAAGGTCAGTAAAAAGCTGCAGTGCTTACTCTAGACTCACGATCCAGATCTGTCTCCTTAGCCTTTTCTTGCAGGACACAGAAACAATAAGAGCTGAAGTAGTGCAAATCCAGGGAAATGACAAATACATTTATTTAAGAAGGATAGTCAGAGAGTGCAAGGAAGATAAGAGCAATGCACCAAATAGAGATGAGGCAAATACTAGGTCCCAGCTCCTGTTGAAACCACCTAAAGGGCAGATTGGCACTGTCAGACAGATTCATGTCTCCCGATTATCTTCAACTACATGTTCCTATCACCAGTCCTGTGCCAATGTCTCTATGACATGGATGAATCAGAAAACTAGTCTGGTCATAAACTCATCACTTTTTATTATTTTTGGGCTGGTTTTCAGGCAGATCAGTTTACCAAACCAGTTCACTGAGCATCAGAATGAGTAGTAGAGGTGGCAAAAAAGGAGAGTTGGGAATGTATAGCCAAGGTTAGGTGAGACAGTTTCCACTTCTGTTGATTTAGGACCATCATAAAATCACAGCCTAAGCTGTAAATACTCGAAAAGCCGGTAGATATTTCTTTCAGGAAGAAGCTGTGCAGGAAAATTCACAGGCAGTGAAACATATGGACTTCTGGGTCCCAAATAATTCTGCTGACAGGGTAGATACAACTCTTTAGCTAAAGAAATTCTCTTTGATATTAATACAAATAAATTAAAGCATCAGAAAAATTACTTAAATGATTAGCAGCCAACTTCAGTTGCACTAAGCAGAAAAAATCCAGAATAGAATCTATTCCCAAACCTGACTTCCTGGGAGGTCAATAGTGCAGAATTCAGAGAAGGTTTTGCTGTAGCATTAGCAAAACACTCTTTTCTAGGAATTCCAGCTAGTGGGACAGCAAATGTGACCTGTATCCCAGGAGTTTCTTTGGAAATAGCTGCATATGTACAAATATTAGAGGGACGAAATTGAGTAATTCCCTCCAGGTTTTCTAAACAAAATATAAGAGCAAAAAAACAAAGGTGCAGGGTAAGTTGACCAAGGCATCTTCTAAATAAATATGAAAAAGGTGCAGATAATGATAAATGATTACACAGCAGAGCAATAATTCTGCGTTCTTTTCTTTCTTTTAAGATAACTCAACATATGCACATATTTGATAAATTATAACTGCTGTTTATATAGCATAAAATTCTGAAACCAGGAAACAAAACATGCCTGTTGTGGTGCCTCTTTCAAGCTGCTTCTTCAGTGCCTATGATGAAACTATCTTTATTTGAAAACCAATCCCTGACAAGGCAGTTTCATCCAACTTGTTATTTCTGAAGAATGTAGTTTCTGAAAAAAAGATACAAGATACCAGGAGATAGAGCCATATTTGTAAATTATGACCTTAAATCCTGTGAACACTAAGAACTAAAGGAGTCTACTAGCAATTTCATATAATCCATTTATTCCCTGCATGGGTTTCCCCCATACATAGAAACAATTGTCGAAGCAGGCCTAAGAATATTTTAAAAGCAAGCAGTATGAGAAAGAGCATAATGAAAGCACCTTTCTGATTTAGGCAAAAATACAGATTATGCATCTCAATTTTATTTCTTTTTCACTTTTTTTAAGTTTTATTTTTCTATTTTGTTATCTTGACTGGAGCGATTTCTAATCAATAAGCTATTTTGTATTGGTGTTTTCAGTTTTAGTTTGTTGATTTAGGTTTTCCTTTTTTTCTTCTTCCTACATACTGTGCAATGTGTGTCTTAAAACAAATGTTTTTGTACTCAGGAAAGAACATCCTCCAAGACACAAATGCCATATTTAAAACATATTATATCTTGATGCTTCATCTACCTAGCTGATTATAGAGTTGAAATACCACTTTATGGACAAGCTTTTGATCTCAATATCATTTTTTAATACTACTATTCTCTTTGGGAAGAAGAAATAGAACAAAACCAAAATTCTTCAGCTCACCTTGAGGGGAAATATATTGTATCTCAGGTTTTTTCAAACCAGTTGTATGACATGGAAATGATCTTAGATTTTGTAGAAAGTTTTGATTTGTTTTGCTTTACCCATTTCCATTGTCTCCTATCTTTCACCAGCATCAATCCCTCTCTCTTCTTGATAATCACACTTCCATTTAACTGCTAACCCTTGTCACCTCTATAATTAAATGAAATATGAATAACAGCGCAAGATGTTCTGAAAATAATGGATCATATTGCATAGAGGAACTCATAAATGAGCTATCTCTGCAAAAATAAATATATACATAAATAATGGTAGGATAATCTGGTCCCTGTATACAGGAACGGATTTGTTCCAGGTTATTGCAAATTTGCCCAACCTCATTGATTCCTTTCAGTATCTAAAAAGTTGTGAATCCAAGTTTCTTCATATTTGAATACTGATTAAAGCTTCCTCTTAGCTGGATCTGCAGCTTTCTTTACAGGTTAACTCTCAGGGGTTCTGACTTTAGGAATTACAGTTAGAAATTGAGCAGGTCTAATCTTCCCCTTGTGCTGCATATTTCCCAAATTGCAGGTGAAGATATTTGTCTTCAACAGATATCTTTTGGGTCCTGGTCCCTAGTCATGAAAACTAGGGTCGGGTCACACTCTCCTATGGCATCTTTCTGCCCTTTTGCCTCATTTTTCTTCCATAGGACACTGGGCTGCAGAAGACTATGATATGCCTGGTTCTGAGCAGTGAATTCAAATGCATGTTTTGAAATATAGACATGAATGTCATCAGTGAAATGGCAAATGAGAGGAAGCTGCACTGAGAGAAAAGCACATGTAGCTATAGTCTCCACACTGGACACCCTTGTTTCCATAAGAAATGAAAAAAAGATGAAAAAATGTACAAGCAGTCTGAAATCAAGCAAAAAGTTGTGAAGGTGGTCGAGGAGGTAAATGTAAGACTAAGTAGACTGGTCTTTTTCTTTCAGTATAAAAGTGCCTGCTACCTACGCTTTATGGATAAGAGAACAAAGTCATAGCTTGGTTATGGTTTCTGTCTAAGTCTGGATCACCAGAAAATGACAGATAGAGAACATAGCCTTCCTCCATTTCCCCAGGGAAGACATTACCAGTTATCAAGACATTTATCACTTACAGATGAGGAAAAGGCAGGTTTCCGTATCGTGACTTGCATCTGTCACCTGAACATGACAGTCCTAGTTCTCAGTGGAGCATCGCGTTCCCAGGCATGCAGCAGGAGATGAAGTTACATGCTCTGGCCTAACTGAACAGACAGTATGCATTGTAAAACCACATTATCATCACTTATTGGCTTGGTTGCAGTGTGCATCTACTGCTTCGGTCGGACATAGCTCACGTGTAGGCTAATGTGTTTGTTACATGTACTCAAGACTGTTTCCTGAACATCTCAAGATCAGGGTCATAAAAGATCTTATAATCAAAATATATATTTTTTATCAACTACAATTCTATCAAGAAACAACAAGGTAACTCCAGGTCTCTGAAGTAACACGTGAAAAAATTACAAGATAAAAATCTCAACAGAGTTGGGATATGACAGGCTGCGAGTAGTTCAGTGGTTGCTTACAATTAGAACATGGTCTTGCTCTTAGAAATATCTTTTATCATTAAAATAAGACACTTTTTGATTTGAAAAATCTTTGAAATTCATCTATCTATAGATCTGTCTGCCTACCTGTGTATTTACCTGCCTACTTACCAACCAACCTGCCTATCAATCACATACATTATGTTTCACAGGCTTTATTTGTTATGAAGGGGAAAAATAAGCGTTGTATGATGTTCTGAGTTGCTTGGTTCACCAAAGTCTAATTGGAGACAGATTCAGAAATGAATAGCAAAAAATGAGCCAGTGAAATCAGAATAACTTTGGATGAATAACAGAATAAGCAACTGAAGTTGGCTATTCAACTAAAATGTGCATCAGCTTGTAATACTTGATACTTCTCAACAGGAAGAGTTCTGCTACAATTATGGGTAGAGCTATATTTGAAAGGCTTGAATACATCAATCAGATTGTGCAAGTTACAGGAAAGACAAGCCTGAATATCATGTTTTGTGAAGGTGAGACAGCTTTGATATCATAACTCTCGCTGCAAGATGTCTAGAACAGCAATGCTTGAGACAAAGTGCAACTGAAGGAGTCTACAGGCTCTAGACAGCTTTTTGTATATTGCTGCCCATCAGCACACAATGTTGCAGGAATGACCTATTCCTTGCTGTGCACAAGGACAGACAGAGGCAGGAAAGCCACAGGTGGTCTTCAGCAGAGTGCTTCTGTCCAAAGTTTTTCCAGACTGATGGAGGTACAAGTTAGGAGATAAGAAAATAGAAAATGGAGGGGAAATGACAGTGATAATGAGTAAAGCAACAAAGAAAAGGAGCAGCAATAACAGAAAAACAATTATGGTATGTGTATTTTATAGCTAGTGTGAGTAGGAGTGTTTCTCCCACCACACTGGCAAGAAAGCAAGAAGAGCATCTCATGCCAGGGGAGTAGCAGATGGAGCAACTATATTTCATATGAAAACCTGTGCTCTGGGACTGTCAAAATGCTGTGGGAGTTGCTCAAAATTGGTGTGTCAGCATCACTGCTGCAGTCCGTGACTTATATCCCAAGGACAAAAAAGCATTTTAGGTTACATTATCTACAAAAATACAGGTTGTGCTTTATTCTCCAAAAGTTGTTTTACTGCTTTCTTTACCGCAGGTTCAAATATTTTCTAGAAGGGTTTTAACTAATCTCTGATATGTGTAAATCATTTTCACATCCCGTCTCCAGAATAAATTATGTGTGCAACACAAAAATTAATTTCTCATTGCATATAGAAATGTTGTTGTTAAGGAAAAATTCCCCTTGCGTGATTAGAGGGGTGTGGGATATTCTGCAGCAATCCATGTGAGCTGGGGACTTTTGGGAATGTCCAGATGTTATAGTTCAACATTGCAGTCTGACTGGAAAGTGTCTACCACATCTGTAACAGGACAGCTTTTTGGACAACTAAAAATGGCAGCTACTTATCCACAAATGACTCTCCAATGTGGCAAACTACAGTCTGTGGAAACTCCTGAACCTGTATGCTGAGTCGATTGATGTAGAGATTTATATTTGCACACAGAGAAATGGTGTTATGGCCACAACCTCCCACAGAGCTCTCTCCTTTACTTCCAGCATAAACTGAAGATTCACTGTAAATGCTTGGTTTCTTTTCATCCGCAGACTGAACTTACCCAAGCAATGGGTTGCACTGACAGTGGTGGTAGCCCATTTTTGATACAGATGGCAAACCACTGTCTGCCCACTGACTAATTTTGGTTAAGAGCTGAATCCACACCATCTTACAGGAGCTTCTAACAGCTCTTCATACAGTGTTGTAGTGGTTTGAGCCAGGTTTTCCCCCTGAAACTAAGAAAGTGGTAACCCCCAGGGGGTGGTGACCCTTGGGGCTTGACCCAATCAGTGCTCCTGCAAAATATAAACATATCTCTGGAGACCGGAAAAGAAGCAGTGGCACTTGTTGTAAGAAGAAGAGGTGGCCATGTTGTAGAGGCCACGAGGAGCCGGGGCAGAAGCCCCTTGGGGCTCTGCCCCCCCCAGCCCCCAGTTGGGGGCTGCAGGGACTCAGAACTGGGCTGAGTGCCTGTGGCTAAGAGCTGGGAGAATTTCTCCCGGTAGGCAGCCTTGTGAGACGCTGGGAGCAGACGGAGCAGCAGTAGACACAGCAGCATCCGAAGAGCAGTGGCAAAGAGCCAACTGATAAGAACCAAGAGAAGCGGCAGATGCCGGTATGCTGCATGGAAGACACAGAGATGTCTGAGGAGAAGGAAGAAGCAGCAGCAAGAGTAAAACTGAGCCAGCAGCAGGAACAGAGTTTTGCGGGGTAAGAACTGAACAAACCAAAACCCCCCAAACTCGCTAGAGACCCCTCCGAGAAAGAGGACGGGGTGGTGGACTAAGAGGAGTCCTAAAGTGCAGTATGCACTGCTGAGAGGAGCGAAGAAGCTCCGGCCTCCTGAGAGATAAGGGAGGACGGCAAAAGGAATGTGTGTGGAGGGGGTGACCTTGGGCTTCCCCTCCTTGCTGCAGCTTCAGAGAAGCTGGCAGCCATCTTTGAGTCAGAGCATGGGAGCTCTGCACAGGGGCTTGATTTCCCCTGAGGATACCAGACCGTCACGAAGATCCCCGTGCTTCGTGATATGACCGTGGTGATGCGACCTTGTCTGGGGTTACGTAGTCCACGGAAAGACCCCCGTTTTGAGGACGGAGGGCCGAGGGGCTTGGAGACCCCCTCGTGTGTGCTGGCAGAGAGCCAGCAACTACTACTGCTGCCTGGAAGAGAAGAAGAGAGCCTGCTGCCTAGAGAGAGACCTGCTGCTGACAGACTGGAAGGGGTCTTTTCTTCTTCTTCTCTCCTGGACTTTTATTTGGAGGGAGAAGAGATTTGGCCCATTGTAAATATTATTGTCATGGTAGAGATAGATATAGAGTTAAGATTGTATACAGTGTATTATAGTATTTATTTGCTGTATAGTCCTGTAATATATTCCTTTCCCCCCATATTGAGTCTAGTGTTTTTGTCTGGAAAACCCATCTCACATGGGGTTGAGATGTGGGAGGGGGGGGGCTAGGAATCAGAATTGGATTTTGGGCCTTGCTAAAACCATGACAATTCTATACAATGCAGGCTGGGTGCACAGACTCCATTTATGCAAAATGCACAGTTCAAACTTTTTCAAGAATGTAGACATCCAGGATCTTTCTTCTGCTCTGCTTTTCACATTTCAGTGTTTGAAATGTCCAGGGAAAGGAAAACAGAATAAACTCCGTTTCAAGTAGGCAAGAATGCAAAAAAAAGCTTTAAACCAAAGAATGTTTTCTAAAATACTGTCTGGGTTTTAAGCCCAAATATCTTGCAATTAGCAGCTCCATTAAAAAACTGCAGGACTACCTACATCACAGGTCAATTAGCAGCTTCAACCTATCTGTCAACTTGCTGAAGAGCAATTTTCACATCCAGTTCTTTGATAGATTATCAAATTATTTTTTCAAAGGAGGAATTTATGCATAATGATAATGGCTAGTCAAATGACGTGAGCACAATTTATCAATGGATTTCTTTCCTTGTAGAGGACAATCTCAAAACTGCAACAACTTCATTGCAGCTTGAAAATTCTACAGTCATCTTTTTGTGTTTCAGTCCAGCAGAAAGAAAGAAGAGATGAAAAGTCACTAGAAAGGTTCCTGGGGATTGGGAAGCAATTCTGTTTATTTAGCTCATTTTTAGTATAAATATTTAGAAGAGAAATGTAGAGAGAACAGGATGAGATAAAATTCCCCATACAGCTTACAAAAAGTTCAAGTGCAAATAGTCAATGTCAAGATAGCAGAGTAATGACTGAGAAAAACTTTTACAAAAACATATGAAAAGCCTTGGCTCAATGTGATCATATTTCAGCTTGGACATATGCTGTATTCTTGGAATACAGGAAGCTCCTCATCATGCCAGCCTTCACACAAATGCAATGAAAAGAGACTCATTGCTTTTAAAAGGTAAAATACATAGTATTTAGTAAAAGAAACACCGAAAGAAGAAAAGACAGAAATATCTCAAGCTCACATATGACTGCAATTCCTTTTCAGAAAAAAACCTCAATTTCAAAGAACAGTTGAAGACATTTAGAGAAAAGAACTGTTCTGGAGGTTGATTTTGCATTACTCTCATAACATGCAATCTATGAAATATAATTGTGCTTCATAACCCACTAGCCCTAATAATGCAATTCAGTCCAGCAATTTGCAACTATATTAATATGAGAAAAATGAGGTACTCCAACCAATTGTGAAAGCTGAAGATTTTTAATGTTCACAAATCATATAAAACTAGTGTAATTTATATATATATATTTCAGGTATTTCAAATATTTAAAGAACACAATAGTTTTAAGAATATACTTTTTATGAATGAACTAATAGTCATACCTGAGTATGAAATGACATGTGACTGCCAATTATAACATATTACTGCCATACACTAAGGTCTATTTTATTTTTTCCAGGCACTGAAAGAATATGAAACTCTTCCTGGTTTTACTCTTAAGAATAATTCCACTTAAACTAATAGTGAGGTGTATAATAAGGATGAATTCACCTCCAAGAAAGTAACTTAGGAAGTAATCTTAAATTGGCCCACTTCTGACTCTGTGAACATTAGATTAAGACTTGTATAATTATCTACTAGCTTTTTAAACAAAAACCAAGCCAAAACAAAAGGATGATTTTTATTTAAAACCAGGATATTTTCATCCTACTGGTCTTGTTGCACACTGCTTTTTATTATAGTGGTAAGAATAAGATAGACAATCAGTATCTTTCAAACTCTTTAACCACCTGAGATGTTCACAACAGCCTGTGAGGGCAGTTCTACCACATGAAAACGTTCATTTTTTGATACTTTAACAAAAGTTAGGGGGTAAAAAAATCTGCCTAACATATTGAGTTTCGTTTCGTTCCTTTGGCAACTCGTACCTTTAGGATTGGGCATAAAGCCATAGACAACCAAAGGCTGATAGTGTAAACCAGGTCTTGCTTCAACCATTGTGCCCAAGGTCTGGGACTCCTTTTGAGACAGAGCAATGGGGCAGGCTCTGAACAACATATCACTTCAGATCCAAACTGCTGCACTTACCTTTTCTGCTTATTTCCCCTGGAACACATTCATTAAGAGCTTAGGTATCCTTTTATCTCCTATATATATATATATTAGTTTACACATACATTCCATATTCTACATACAGTGCCTTTAAAAACACCCTACCATATCTCGAAAGTGAAATAATTGTATTAAGGTGGTTCTCATTGATGTCATACCTCTATAATCTTACCAAAAGGTTACTGACAATGAGAAAAATATATGGAAAACAGGATGGCTGAGTTGTATGGCTATCTTCCTTATATAACACAGTATTTTGTATTGTTCACACTATTTTCAGGCATTGTTTTCTTCATTTCATTTAAAAGGCTCTATAGGCCCAAGTATTTGTATATTCACCTCTCAAGAAAAGACCTTGCTTGATAAGTTCATTTGAGGTGTTCCTGTTTTAGTGTGTGATGGTGTGGGTAGTTTTTTAAAGCATTGTTCTAAAATCGTACAGGAAAAAACTATTACAATACGCTTCGGATATTAACACTGTTGACAGAACAGTATTTCAGAGTCAGAACTGAATTAGAATTCAGAGGTCCAATTTATATGAGTTAGGTGTTCTGTTGCTGAGCTTTAGTAGCAGATGCATTTGTGATGTAAAATTAAACTGTATTTCCATTTATTCCTTTCACAGCTGATCTAGAACTGCCAGTCCATTTTCTCCCCTAATCTCTTCGGTTTTGTCTTTGAAGTTACAGCTCTATTAGACTACACTAATGCAATTTATTCATATGTTTCAAAATATTTAAAAGAAATTACTGCTTGGCATGGAGAAAATAGATGGGTTTTTAGCAATTCTGTTGAACAGGCTCATCTGAGAGGTTACATAATTGATATTTACTATTATTGTCTGCACTTTCTTGAACTTTTCATATGTAATTTAATCAACAAACCAATGAATAAAATGAAATTAAAGCAAACTAAAGTATAAATAGATTCACCACCTGGCAGCTCATGTCAAAAGGCAATAATAAAGGATGTTCTCAGTTAAAATATTTATACAAGCAGATTTTGTGAGACAGCAAGTGTTTTTTAAAAAAGGTCAATTTACAGCACATCTTTTCTAAACATAATGACGTTCCTAGGGCTTAAATAATTTCATGAATTACATTTATTTTGACATCTCAAGAAAGTACTTTATAATGAAGAAATGCCCAAACAAAACCTCCTACAACAAACTGAAGAAAGTATCAGCTTGGCTTTGATTGAAGAGATAGGAAAATATTTTTCTATGTAGAAGGGATTTATCCTTCAGTTGTTTTGTTTTTGCAGATATTCTTTGTGTCCAAGGAAAAGCCCAGCCACTTAGTTGAAGACCAATACATGTTGTGTCTCAGTTGAAATTAATAGAGAAATTTCTTCTGATTTCAGTAAGAAAGAACATATTTCAAGGCCTTCCAGTGATTTAAGTCGGCTGAAATGATTTTATCAATTATCAAAAAGGTGGAATTCACACATTATGTCTCAGCAAGGTATGATACATTAATTTCCGTGAAAACATTTAAATCCTAGAAGTACCTAAATGAGAGTATATGTTCTTGTGTGTACTAGAAAAACTGAAAACCATGAAAATGCTAAAATTATATTAACATTCCAGAAAATACTCTCCTGCAAAAAATCAAAAGCAGAAAATATGTTCCTTTTAAAAAATATTCTTCTTCATTACAAGAATAAAATGCAAACACCTAGCCCTTAAAGACAGAAACAATTCATATGGCTTTCTGCTTTTGTACTACTCTTCCTTAAGTTTCATCTATTCTAAATATAAGCAAGAATGATTTGGGACATATCTCCCCTTTGGAAACACAAAAACAGTTGGTACTCAGGTTTCCCATCTCATTTTAGATATCAACTATTTCAAGATCCTTCAAAACTTTGTATTAACAAGAGGAAATGAATTGTTTGGAAGAAGGCTGTGCATGACAAATAAATGTAGATTAAATAGTATCATACTAAGTTACAGTTTATGGAGTATATGTTTTATGGGGAGTTGACAGCACCAACTAGACACAGCTGTCTGGTGATTTCCTTCTAAGACTAGTTTCAATTACACAGGTCTCTCTATGTTATGGTTTGTGCTATGTCTTATTTTTATTAAAACATATAAAAATTATAGGGAACCTTTCAGTATATAACAAGCCACCACTAATGAACCTTCCAGACACTGTGAGATAATAAAAATCATTGGCATCTACTTGTGAATGCAATGCAAACAAGGGCCTTCATTGCAGCAGGATAGTGAGTTGACTCTCTGGCACAAAAATGTGAAATGCAACTGCAGGACTGATGGGAAAAGAGTCGAATAACAAACCCATGTCATTGACTGTACCAAAGACAGGGGACTTTGTGGGGTATAGTTGGCTTTGGAAGAAAGGCCAGGTGGATGCTACCTCTCTGCTCGTCCTTGGCTGGTGGGCAGGAGAAGATTAATGACAAGTTGTTACTAGCATAGATGTGACTTGTTGGAACAAGGGGCTATTTTACTCAGGAGAGAAGCCTCTTAGACAGGTAAGAGATGGAAGGAAGGGATTACTAATGATAAACAAAGAAAAAATCACCCATCTAATTGAGTGCACAATGATTTGCAGCGATATGAAGACATGAAATGTGTAAGATTAACAGAAAATTTACCTTCTCAGAAAGAAAAAACACACTGTTAAGCCACAGTGCTAAAAGCTTGGGGAAAACTCTACGCTCAAAACAAAAGTCAAATGTAAGTTGTTTAGGAAAGACAGAAAGGGTATAAAGGCAAAACAATGTTATGTGGAGCCCTCAACATACCCTTAGTTGCTTTGTAATTATTAGTAATACAGGGAATATGGGACATCGAGCATTCACAGATCACTTACGGTTCAGTAACAAAACCAGTGCAATGTTCTATAAACTACAAACCAGAGCAAGTTACTTGATAAGCACTTCTGAGTAGCATATGAAGAAGAAATCATGTTATTAATGTCATCAGTCCAGGAAACTTTTCGTGAGGGATTTGTGCAGGGCCCCACTACTCTCCTGTGATGTCTAACAATGGAAATTACAAAGCGAGGAGAAAAAGCGCTTCTGCTAAAATTTAGTGGTTTTGAGAAACTGGTAAATAATACTGCAGACAGGGAAGCCACACAACAGAATCTCTCTTAATAGATGGAATATACCAACAGAATGCAATACTGTACCCTGGAAAGCAGAGGCTCTGCAAAGCATTAAAATTCTCACCCAAGGAAACAACTAATTAATACCTCTGAGTGACATGTATTAGTGAAAAAGGACTGTTTGAATGCTTTAATCCATGAAGTAAAAGTAATTTTATCCCTCTGTGAAACATAGGTGGGGCTAGTATTGAAATACAGCATGCAGTTTTGATGGCTGCATTCATAGTGAGGCTTAGAAGCCTCAAGTGAGCTCTGACAATAACCACAGTACTTATTCTGTTTTCTGGAGAAAACACGTTGCTGTTAAAAGCTTAATGCTTAAATCTGGTTAGCTTATTAAAGGGGAAGATTGATGAATTATTTGATTACAGAGTATAATGCCTTCACAAGGAGAAAACAGAGGGGAGTACCTAGTCTTTTATTTAGTGAAAAAGGTATAAAAAAATCTAAGAAATTGAATCAGATAAATTCTAATAAGATCATCATCATCATGGCTAGGCTTCACAAACAAAGATTTGGGAATGGCACTACCCACATTTGTTGCAAGCACATTGGTGGCTAAAAAGGCCAATACGAGATAGATGCATTCAGTTGCAAAAGGCACAGCAGAAAGACTCCTTAGGAGGTATATTCTGCAAGGCTCGATTCTTTCTGAGTTGTCTTTTCTCCTCGAGAGTGATCCTGCGTGCTTTCTCAAAGGCATCAGCAGCATTATAGATAGTGTGTCTCCAGACCTCCCGATTGGAGGCCAGAGAAGACCAGTTATGTAGATCAATATGGCCAAGGCTATGGCCAAGGCTGAGATGTTGTTTCAGGGACTCCTTGTATCTTCTCTTCGGGGCTCCTCTCATGCGGCAGCCGGTGGCAAGTTCACCATAAAGCAAGATCTTAGGGAGGCGGTAATAAGAAATAAGCTACTAAATACAGTAAAACTCCAAAAGATTATTTCCTGAATAAACTGCTTAGAAAATCCATCATCTCCCAAACTCTCCTCATCCTTAAATAAAAGCAGAGCAGTTTGCTTTGAAGATGTGCTATTCAAAACACAAAGGCCATTGGACCCAGTAAAGTAGTACGTGGTATGTGGTGATCAGCCTAGCTGACTGAGGGACAACAAGGGTTTATGCTACTGCTTGTTGGAAATCCTTTGAATTCAGGAAATCATCACTTTCTAAACCCCTCAGTTTATACTTGCTCATTAGGTACTGAAAGAACTTTAACAAGTAACTGTCAGGAGCACCCCTCGACAGTGAGTGGGCTCCATCCGCACACAATCCTTCGGTGGCGTCCCATCCCTCACCCAACACTTGAGGAAGCCTTTCCTCAGAACTGCAGTCTTTGGACAACTCTTTAAATGGCTTCCTGCTCTTGGAAGAAAATAAGATGTGGGACCACGCTATAAAGGAATGTGATTACACCCTTTCCTGCACTGCAATGTCTTGCCATGCAAATGTTTTTTCAGTGAAGAGCAGGAGGAATCAGCCCTTCTAGGCTATAGGATCTTACATGTGTGTGTGGTAAGACACCAGGGTGGGGAGACAGGCAAATCTGGCAAAAGGGGCTGAAAATGTCGGAGGAATAAAGATTAAAACAAAAGCTAATGTGAACAGGAATAAACTATGTGAAAGCAGAGAAGAAAGTCAGAAGATACATTTCTGGAAAGTGAGGAGGTAAGAGTGTTGCATATAGAAAAGGGGCCATTTCCAAGTCAAGCATCCTAACCACAATGACTACTGAAATTCACGGTTGGAAACATTGCAGGAAAATAGCTAATCTGTACTAAAACAGTCCACAGAGTAGACATTAAAAGATAATGTCAATGGACTGTAACATTCTAATTTAAATATATGAAAATATTATTTTAGACAGAAATACTAGACTTATGAATTGCTAAAAACTGTGAATGAGAGTGCAGTTCCACAGAAGGATAAAAACGAAAGACAAATGCTTCATAAAATATATTCTATACATTTAGAAGAAATAGTCTCATTATTACTGAAATAGTAAATGCTACAAGAGAGAGGTTCATCCATACAGTCACAAAAATGAAATTAGTAATGAGATTGCTATTGCCATGATTGCTATTGTTGTAGATGCTACATGAGCAATAGTTCTGCTATTAAATCTCTGAGCACAGAGGCAAATTCCTGGCAGTGAGTAGTCAAGGGAAGCTGAATGTTACATTCTACCTGGTTCATTTTATATTTAGATTCACTGGAAGTTTATAGGGCAAAAGGATCATTTCATAAAAAGCCTGAAGCAAAGAGGAAATGAGAACAGAAAGCCAGGTGCTGTGGAGACCCCTCCTGCCTCCTAAAAGATCAATGAGCAGTTTGAAATAATTCCCATGAGGCAATAAAAAAGGAAATAGTACCCATATCCACCATTTTGCCCTGCTTGTAACAGCTAAGATGACTACCCTTCCTAATTCACATACAGATTCTGTGTTCAATTACCACCTCTCAGTCTTTTTCCGTTTGTTCCTCAGATCACTTTATTTCCTGATCCGAACAGCAAGGAACACTTCAGATATCTAGGCAAAAATGTCAGTAATTTTGTTTGAGAAGTTGTGGGATTGCTGGCAAAAGCAAGGGGCCTGTACTTTCCGTAAAACTTTTCAGTGCATATTTTTAAGACTTCGATAGTTTTTAGAGTAAGATTCTTAAAGCTGACAGCCATCATAAAGCAGCTGTTAGAACAAAATATTAGAGGGACTTGGAAATCTGTAAAGAATCGATGAATCATTACCTATGATATTTGAGGAACTGAAATACCTGAACAAGTGTCATGAATCATATTTCTCTTTGTCATCACTGTGACTCACTGTTTCTCACTTAAAATAAGATGTTTTTAACTTTCTTTCTTTTATAAATATGGCATATGGGAAATATTCCTCAGGTAACTGGGATGACTTTTCTTGAAAAGAGATGATCATTCCTAAGTAAGGAAAACTCACACAGCTGCAAGAAAAGTTCCAAGGTCAAGATTCCTATAAATATCAAGTTGCATATTAATTTTTAAACATAACTTAAAACATACGTGTGTACAGCCTCACCCTGGAGGATGAGCTGCATGTGGCTTCAGAAATGATAAATAACAGGTGTGCAAAATCTCCTAAATGCTTGTTGACAGCTCTGAAGAAACAACCTGCTCCCAGAAGCCAAAGTGCTGACTGCTGCACCAACAATTTACAAAACTCCCTTTAGACATTAAAAGAGAGGGCAAAAGAGCACATTTGAAAACATCCAAGAGCTCTAGCGTAGGAACTCTGATGAGGCTTGAAATACATTGGAGATTCACCTAGAGATAACCACTGGAGGTAGAAACAGGAGTCTAGATGCTTTGAAAAAACCACCTTTCCCAGTTCCAGGCAGTGTCCCTGGCATGGAGGATGGCTTGCACCCCAGAGCCACTGTGCCATGCTCCTCTCTCTTCCTCTGCAGAAGTTTTTTCTTACCATCACCTCTTGTGAAAGGTGGGATTTATCTGGGAAAGAATTCAAGCAGAAATCTCAAGATAAAAACATGAGAGAGCTTTGTAGGTTACCATGTACTTTTATAAAATCACTTTTTAAAATATTTCTTTTTCAGCTTCGAAAGCTTTTTTCAGATAATGTCGCCAATGATCACTTTAAAGGTTTCTTCCCCTTCTTCATATTTACACTTTTCTTAGGTTTCCAGACAGGGCTGTTTGAAGACAGTATTTTTCCATTAAGCTCTGCTATCCATTCCAGGATAGTGTTTTCATTGGTATCTTGCCCTTCTTTCAATTTTCTCCAACTGAAAGCACCTTTCTCTTTTACACTCTTGTCTTTGATTTATAACATAATATTTCTGTATTTTCTCTTCAGAAAAGGTGCTTGCTGTTATCTAGGTCTCATATTACTTATTGGAGGACATTATATCCCCAGAGGACAACTGAAGTAGCACCAATTTATCTAGCACTTCTTCCCCAGAAACAAAATGAGGTCTGAAGTCTCTTTCAACAACTATAAGCAACATTTTCCTTCTGGGATGTCAATCCCATCCATTAAGGGTGTATTTAATTTAACAACAGAAAGAAGTGCTATGCAAATAACAGTAGCAGTGACCTAATAGCCTAATAAAGAATTTCTCAAAGCTTTGTCCTGATTAACAACACTGCTGTACCAGGGTTGTATTATGAACTAAAATCTGGCATCTAGTGATGTCTTGTTCGTTACTCAAGTCCCAGGAACACAGGACAGGGAGATGGTGCCAGTAGTCTTTTTCTCGAGCAAGGATGAGAGTTACTTGGCACTTTGAAGATGTTCCAGTACAGACAGATACTACACACGTGTTTGTGAGATTGCTATTGAGGAAGTCAGTAAGTGCTCCCTGACACAAGGCCATAAACCCTGCACGCATCCTACCATACCATCAGAGAGGAGAGCAGCTCTGGATGCTCTCTGGACACTTCTTTTCAATTGTCTTAGGATAGACTGGATAGGCATTTAACTCAAGTAATAGAACGTGTTTGGTTTGGGTTTTTTTCTTGTTTTATTTTTTTTTTTTCCTGCAGAGCAGCAGGCTCCATCATTCGCAGGACTCCCTATTTTTAATTTCTTTCTCAATGACATAATTACATGGCATTTGATTAGGTTCTCATTCCATGTGATGGACTTCATGTCTCTACATGTATTAGGAAACATTTTTAGAAGTTCATTAAAAAATGAAAAGGTGTAGTAGAAATAGGAAACAAGAAAATCCTCTTTAATCCCAACTAATGAGATCTTTTAGATAAATTTCAATGTTTCAGTAACAAGATGTGCACAATCCTTAAATGATAGGAGATAGAACTTTTTGGAACATCATCATTTCCTTTGGGATGTTTGTTTATATATCTCTTTGAATAAACCTTTGGAAGATAATTTAACATGACAGCCCTTTGTCAGATAAATTTGTAACATAAACATTAGATTAAAGTATCTATAAACCTTGTTAATTGTTTGAGAAAATACATAATTTGTATCAGCTTGCATTGCAAATGATGGACTATTTCTTGTGCCTTAATTGTAGACTACAAGTAGACACTGAAGTGAGAAATTTCTGACACTTTTACAAGTTCAGGTCACCATTAGGAAGATATTAAAAGTATGTATATATATAATTTGTTGAAAATAACTCTTATAAATGCCAAAGCAAATTAATTTAAAAGTGTGTCAGTCACATAAAGGCTAAACAAAATGATCAGAGAGCTTGAAAATAAAGGTCTGAATGCTCATTACCAGCTCAGATCTGCATATGGCAGATGAAGATTTGTTATTGCAAAATCTCAAAAAGTGTGTGAAATGCATTTTCTGCCTTTATTTTAGCCTTTCACAATAGCAGTGCTGATATTATTATCCTCCCTCTGCAATTTAAATTTTGTTTTTACTCATTTACTAAAACTGCTTGAACATTATCTCAACCTCTTCTGACATTTATGTCTTCTGAAAATAAAAGAACTTGAAAATAGACTTTTCTTCAGTGGCAAGTAAGCACAATATGACTATTTATGTGAAAGGTTGAGTTAAACAAGCCCCAGGAGGACCTGAAATGTAGTTTAGTTCCTTCCACGAGCCATCTGCTGTCCCTATTTCTACAGAAAAGAAAACAGACTTCACCTTATGGCTGCTTTACAAAGAACTGTAGGCAATGTAACGCTGAGTCACTGTGGAAAAGGTTGGGTCACGCAGCCTGAACCAACTCCTGCCAAACATAACTTGAAGGTTGGGAGCAGTGAAAAATGTTTTCTTTTGGATAAATTGTTCCATAATCATTCACAATGAGTTTTTTCTCTAGAATCCAATATCAGCTCCTTGTCTGATCCATAATTGATGCTATACTAGAAGGATTAAGCAAAGCCAGGGATTCCTCGTAATTTGGGGGATCTGGATCCGAAAATGATTTTAGTCTTCTTTGCATGGATATATTTTCGTGTGAGTGTCCTGAGCAACAAGCTGGCTCGGCTTATAAACAGAGATTTAAACTAGATTTTGCAAGGGAAGGAGATGGAATTCTAAGCACTACAGGAGAGCCAGGGGCTGCTGAGGCATTAAGAAGCAGCAGGGAAACAACTGTGAATTGCCCCAAGAGAATTAAGGAGAACTCCTCTAAAAAAGAGGAGTCTCACTATTCCTCAATGACTAAACTGTTTGCAATTCCACTATTATTTACCTGATTTTTCAGTAGTCCAAGGATAAAGTTTGCCACATGTGTTTGATGGACGAGATAGAGTACTTCCGAAAGAACTAATGAGTTTCTTTCTTATTCAAATCAGAGACTTTACCTCTTTTTTCCTCTAGTGTCAGTTGCTCTAGTCACCTTTTTGTATTGATCATTCCAGGCTGATGCCTGGGAAACTGCCAATGCTCAGATGTTTTAACATTTTTTCAGAAAAAATATCAGCAAAAAGCATTTTAAGGCAGAATGAGATTTTGCCACCTTTCTGATCTGCCTTGCTTTCCCCATGTATATTTGAGAGACTTCTTGCTGGAAAACATGATCTTGTGTTGATGTACCCTTTTTCTGTATATCAGAGTTGATTTGACTAGTATCACATAAAGATTTTGAGGTTCTTTTTTAGCAAACTTTCATGTTTTGCATAGCTTAAGGAACAGGAGATAGACATTCTTTTCTTTCCCCTTTTCTCCTAGCTTCACAGCTTGCTGTGAATATCAGAAATGAATGATTCTTCTAAATGTGAGGTGGCAGTATATAATGATGGAAATAAAATTTATTATTTTGCAATGCAGAAGATCTATGCAGTATCTGGTGCAAATGAGCTGCAATGGTCTACTCTTGATTATTTATCCTTACATCGTGTAATTAAAATAAATCGCATTAATTGTGGTTTGAGCATCTACTTTAAGTTCTTTCTAGCCAAGTTACCTCATCTTCAGAATGACTGATAATAAAGTTACATTAGTTTCAGCCTTAATTTCCATGACAAATACATGAACATCTCACAGCATCCCACAGCATTACTGTAGTGTGACAGTGGAAGAGGTTGCTCAGGAAAGTTGTGGATACCCCAGCTCTGGACATGTTCAAGGCCAGGTTGAACAGGGCCCAGAGTAACTTGGTCAGGTGAATGATGTCCCTGCTCATGGCATGGGTCAGCAGTGTGCCCTGGCAGCGAGGAGGGCCAACATGTCCTGGGGTACATTAGATACAGCATCACCAGCCAGTCAAAGGAAGTGACTCTCCTGCTCTGCTCTGCACTGGTGTGGTTCACCTTGAACAGTTTTGAGCACTGCAATACAAGAAGGATGTAAATGTAAAAGCCTCCAAAGGAGGGCAACGTAGACAATGAAGGGTCTAGAGGGGAAGTCGTATGAGGAACAGCTGAGGTCACTTAGTCTGTTCATCCTGGAGAAGAGAAGACTGACAGGAGACCACATCATGGTCTAGAGCTTCCTCACGATAGGAAGCAGAGTGGCAGGCGCCAAGCTCTTCTCTCTGATGCCTGGAGACAGAACCCAAGAAAATGGCATAAAGCTGTGTCAGAAGAAGTTTAGGTTAGATATTAGAAAAGTTTTTTATCCAGAGGGTGGTTGGGCACTGGAACAGGCTCCCCAGGGAAGTGGTCACAGCACCAATCCTGACAGAGTTCAAGAACTGTTTGGACAATGCTCTCAGGCACATGGTGTGATTCTTGGGGGTGTACTATACAGGACCAGGAGTTGGACATCAGTCATCCTTGTGGATCCCATCCAACTCAGAATATTCTTTGATCTGTGATTCTAACTAGATGATCTTGAAGGTCTCTCCAAACCAAATCTATGATTCTATAATGATCTTGCTCATTACCCTACCAAAAGTGATTTCAGTGGGCAGCTGAGGTGCAGCAGCTAAATGAAGTCCACATTGTCACTTCAGGTAAAATAAGGAATGGAGAAGCGAGTAAGACAAAGAAACTTTTTCCAGAACAAACCTTTTCATTCTGGAGATCTTCCTTTAAGCCTGAGTCTTTACTATTTGGAGACTGAAACATCATCAGCTGCAGCCAGCTCTGCACAGGTACAGAGAAATGCAGTTACTGCACAGGAGTGGGGAAGCTGCTAAATAGATAAACGGTGAAATGGTTTCTCCTCATTCAGGAAAGTCTTCCTTGTTTTTTTGTTTTAGAAGCGGAACAAGGCAGATGTGATATATCACAGCCCATATACCTCAGACAGTTGCTCTCCCTTCCTAATTCCCTATTACACCTATTAGAGGGCTTTCAAACAATAGAGGAAATATTTTGTGAGATGGGAACAGTCAGTTAGGTCCCATTACAACATCTGCAATCATGAGTAGAAGAAGGATAATCCAGGTACAGAATAGGATCTAAGACCAGTGAATGAGCGTTATGTGTTGTGTCCCAAGACTACAGCTGGCAAGTCACAAAAACTTCATCTACCTCTGTTTAAAATGGTCATAACGATATTTCATAGCTGCTACTGTAAACATTCAATATATTGTCTGATCACACCAAAAATATGCATGATGCAAACATGTATGTTATACTTTTAAATAAAATAGCTGTAACAATCTTCAGAAAAAAGACAGTACGTGATGGTGACACAGAAGAAAACTGAGGCACAGATTGCCCTGGGTAGGGAGGGTTTCTTGTCTGTCCTGCACTATATCCCATTTCTTAGTCAACTCCAAGGGCATTTGCAGTGCCTGCATGTCTCTGTTTCTATCCTTTCCCTCCGTCTTTAGAAACTTTAATATCCTGGCCTGAGGATACAACCCTGGATGAAACCAGAAACCTTAGGGAGCTAGTTGAAAACAGACTAAACAGGGAAATAGGTTTCCCAAGCACAGATTTCCTTTTATTTAGCCAAAAAACTTCCCTTTGAATAGCTTCCCTGATTGCACATGTAACCGTCCCTTCATTTCAGCTGGACGTACAAGCCCATAATTTGATTTTTTTAACTAACATTTGTAACCTTCACTCTCTGTGGTTTGTTAAAGGACATGCTATAGAACAACACTTCCTAACCAGTGGAGGGATGAGTTCCCAGTAACTGAAGGAAGGAATTGGACAGGCATGATGGTGCCTCCAGGGAAAGAAAGAGACAGGAACATTCACGGTCCACCCCTTAAAGGGGAGCAAAGTATAACATCCCTGTTACACTAGGTTTTCTGAGCCAAGGTCTTGGGATAAAACTTAAAGATTAACCCCCCACTCACCTGCCTGCTGAGAAACTGCTCTGAAGTGTAAATTACATGCTACCCAGCCCCACTGTACAGTTATAGTATGTTATATTAATCATTCAGTGAAAGGACTAGAATCTAGCTTTTCTAATCCTTGGGTGGTGGCTATAATTCCTAAACCAAAAGATTACTCTTTCCGCTGTAGTCAATATTTTTTCTCATTTTTTCAGTACTTGTACGGCATACTATTGAGAGAGCACCTGACGATACAGACTTGTCCTGGGGCTTAAAACTATTGTGGAGGGATGGAGCCTGGATTCCTGGGTTGCTGTGCAAGAGGAGTACTTATGCTAATGTAGATAAGGACCCTGTCCTTCCCCTTTGGAGTGAAGTCTTTCCTCTCTTTGAAAACAAAGATATCTAAGCCTTTAGTTTGAGTCTGAGATCTAAGCAGTGAACCCTGAGCAGCAGTAAGTACATCTCTATCTCCGAATAAATCACACACAGAATTCTCTGGTTTATGTAGTTTCAGTTCCCATTTCTGTCTTTCTGTTATTTGCTGTATGCCTCACAGGAAACCTTCGCATTTAACTCTGGACCCCATCGCAGTGCCAAAGGCCCTCTTATGGATCTCCTTCATGTCAAATGCAAATATTGAAACCCCCAAACTGACCAGTTAGGGTGTTTCTCTCCCCTTGCAGAACAGCTCTGCCATCTGTGGTGTACATATACATCCATTTACAGCTCCCATACGGAAGATTCTGTCCTCATATATACCAGCAAGCACACTGTGGGTATCCTGCAGGACTTAAGTCAGTGTTTCTGACAGCAGCATCAGGTCCAAAGGGCTTTACACCATTTTTCTTGCAACTGGGAAGGCATAAAAATTAAATGCAATTAAATATGTGTACATAAGAATGCGGAGACAACAATCATTTGTATACTGGAAAGTGATTGAAAGATAGTCCTCATTTTCTCCATACCCATTTCCAAACACAGTTGCAAGTACTGAAGTCCTTACTGTAAAGGGCCTGGCACAAGCCAAAGTCAGATAAATCAGAAGACGTTAGATTATTTCCTTTTCCCCTCCTACAACAGTGATAAGACCTAAGTGATACTCAGATCCTTCAGGCACAGCGCTAGTACCATTTTCAATTGTATTGTCAGAGGGCACAAGCACAATGATACCAAATAGTCCTGTCTGTAGTATTTGCACTCCATTGATGCCTGAACATGCAGCAGTTTCAGTCTAGTAAAAGAGACCCTGTATGAGAAATTTGTAGTCTAAATAAACAAGATGGAGGAGCTATTTCAAGAGACCTTGCTGAGGGATTAAGGGATGTCAGACTTTCTGGCAGGAAGCCTGTGGGAGGTCGGGTAACAGAACTGAGAGTTGCAAACAACCAGCAGCATCAGCCTCCAAATTATTCTTTACCTGGCAGCTGCCTGCCAGAGGGACGTGGTGGTTGCTAAATGAAAAGCAGATGGAGTTAAGTTTAGTTAAAGTAGACAGTCATAACAACAAAGAGCTCTCATCTAATCACCCAGTGGTAGTAGGGCTGAAAATGTAATCAAGTTGTTTTCTATAAATCATTTTCACAAGATAAGGGGCCTGGCTATCCAGCATGGCTCACTAAGTATTTACACTGTAAACTTTCCTGCCCTCAGCACTACCCCTTTGCTCTGAATTATTGCTTTAACGAATTTAATCATGAAATGTAACAGTTGGATAATAAGAACCCTGTAAACTTCCCCCTCCTTTCCTTTTAAATTAAATTATATACTGGTAGTAAAAACATGATTATTTGAAGGTTGCGTTTATGAGAATTCTTGCCCTCTGAGGAGGGTTGTGAGGAAAAAAAAAAGAATTAAAATTTTCTCTTACAAGAGAAAACAACTTGTGGAAATAATTACACAACTTGTGAGCCCTGCACAGCATCTTTATTTAACAAAATTATATTCAAGTCTGTAGAAACAGGTGAGTAGTCTGTCTTTCAGACAGCTGAATATATAAAATATCTCAGTTGTAGTACTAATTTACTAATATATTGCCAAGATAAAGTGATTGAATCTGCTAAAGAGGAGGGAGAGGACACTGATAATGTCTATTGTAATGAGGAACAATAATAGGCATAGATGTTTATTAACAAACTCCACAGGTCACTGCACAGTAACTGCAGAGAAGCAGTAAAAGTGAAATTCCATCATGTTCTGTTAGAGCTCGCAGCATGCACTGAACCTCCTCATTAGGTGGGTTCACAGTTGTCCAAAGGGGAAAGGTCGCTAGCAGATGGGAAAGTCAGGGGACAGAGCTCTGCTGCTTCAGCTGCACCTCATCCTGGCTCCAGCTCGCGTTCAGACAGCTCTTCTAGTTTCCTCTGTTTGGGGTTTTTAAAGATTTTCAAGATTAGCATGTTTTGGTTTACAGTCCATATTCCCATTCACTTCTAAGTTCTTACAGGCTTGCCAGACAAACTGCTTTTCCTGCAGCCCCATTTCCTTACGCTGAAGGCAATTGAAAAGAATTATTCACTCCAATATTAAATAAACTTCTGTCCAATCAGGTCACTGCCTTGGCCTTAGGAGGATTTAAAGTAAATAGAGGAATTGGATGACAGTGCATTTTTCATCTACTTTATGTTTAAAGTTGTAGATTGTTTTTCTGGAAAGACAAAGCACTTTTCCTTATTTTGAGTTATTGCATTTCAATGATGCTGGAAAATGGTGATTTGCCTGACTGACCTGTTTCCTGCTGCCAATATCTTCCTGACAATGTTTGAATGACTTCATGGATGGACATGCTCCAGAGCTGCCCTGCAAGCTCAGGTCTATCAGAAGACAGAAACAGGGTTAGTACTTATATGAGCTCTCTCATATGAGCTTTTCTTTCTAACTCACACACTCATTTTAATTGCACAACTTGCTGCATGGAGCCCTTCTAGTGTGGGCAAAAGAAGCAAAACAGCAAAAGAAAGGGAGCAATTTTAATAGCTAATTTTCTGAGGATTTAGAAGCTTGCATCATTTGATATCTGGTATTTGATGCCTGTTTAAATAGATGATTAGACAGAAACATCTAAAAAGTCTCTGTTAAGCCCATTTAAAATAAACTGCAATAATGAAATTCAGCCTGTGCAACAGCCTCATTCAACTGCAAACTGCAGTTTGAAATCTGACAACGCTGCAGCAAACAGACAGCAGATGGGATTGTAACGGGGCTTTTAAAATAATGAAAATCTGTAATTCTGCACTAAGACTCAGCCTCTGCCCTTGGACGGCATCTAGGGTGCTCGTAATGCCACTAACAGTATAAGGCAGACTGCTGTTTTTCTCACACACAACTGAAATACTATCAGTACAGTGTGCAGGAGTATACTAATGTTCTATATCAAGGGCAGGAGTTTGAGACGGAGGAGAGGGGAAAAAAGGGAAGTTGCATGACAACATCAACACAATGCTTGGCCAGAGCTGTAAATCCTTGGGTTGGGATTTATGAGCTGTGGAGCTCAGTGCTGCATTACACACACCCAAGGCTCTGGGGCAGCCCATGGAGGGGCCTGAGAGAGGTCTTGAGTTAGCTTGGAGCACAGAGAGAGTGAACCTGCCTTTGTCCAAAACCTAATGAGTCTCTGTCATCCTGCCAAGAGGAAAGGAAGGAAATGTTAATAGATGCATCAAAGTCCAGTTCACGCAAGCATCCCCCTGGAGTGTCAAACCAGCTGTGAGAAACACTTCCCACAGTCAGTCATGTAGGGCTTCACTCCCTCTTCTCAGGGCTGTTTGTAGATTTTATCCCAGGGAAATTTCACGTGAAAGGTGTATTTGTTCTAGCCAGCCAAATCCAGGGGCTTCTCCCCAGTCCTCCAGGCCCATGGCAACAGAGTGAGTCTCTCCTAGGAACTCTCTGAGTGACCTCCTGGGTCTTGCCTTCTTGACTGCGTTTTAACTTCCAGCTGCCTGAACCTTAGCAGCACAGAACACCTTTGCCTGGGAACCCAGCAGCCCTCAGGGCATTGGGCCAGGCCCCTCATGCCTATACCTCCAGGGATGAGTCTATGATGCACTCTATCACCAGCTCTACTGGGCTGTCTTCCCAAGATATTGCCTGAATAAACAATGGAAACAACAAACAGTCCAAGGTGACTTCACAGGTTTGTAGATATACCTGCCTTCCCCCAGGGGGAATTTAAACAATTATGCCTAGCAAACTGAGCTGCTCAGCTAAAAATTCCGGGACTGTGCTTAGGCTGGCAGTTAATTAGAGGGAATGCATCTCCCTGCATTATTAGAAGTAACAGACTACTTTGGATTTTTTTTTTAATTTACTTTTACTACTTCCTTTGCAAATTGCTAGGCATTTCTAAACACAAACCGGTTTTGCCTTTTCAACTTTCCTCACATTACAGCCCAGCTAACTCCATTAGCAAATAAAGTAAATAGCCAAAGCACTCATGAAAGTCTAAATTCCCTGAAGGTAATAGCTGTATAAAACACATAGGAGTTGTTATTTCAAGGCAAGGAAATGGAAAACTTTGAGTTTATCATTAAGCTGTCTTAGTATCTTGATATACCTTGGCACTATTTATTAACAATTTATAAAGTCAGACTAGGGTGAGTCTACGTAAGTGATACATATTTTTGTACTGAGATGCGGGATTAATGCTATTTGTCCTGACACCATGTAAACAGCGTTTAATAAGCTCTGACTTGGCTTTTCCCATTAAACAGTTTGCCTGTATGCAGTGAACTCAAGTCACTGCAAGTTCCTGCAAGAATTCCCCTTCAATGCAGTACCTATGTCAGGAAGCATCTTTCCAGGCTGCCATTAGTTCAGAATTCAATATTTAGAGGCAATTCCAGTATGAGGATCTTCGGAGTTCTCACAAAAGGATTAGAAGATGTTATGGTTTTATTCAGGAAGGAGCAGAGATGAATGAGTGAAAACAAAAAACACCCCACAAAGAAGAACAAGACATTGTCACAGATATGATCCTATGGGTACCTAAGTCCATCAGCTTGTGGTTCAAGGCCGTGCAGGTTCCGTCTTTTGCCTGACATATTTTCTAGCTCTAGCCTGACTTTTCTGTGTCCATCTTTTAGTTCTTCCATTCTTTGTTTGCCTGAATGCTCTTTCATATTCGTCAGTTCCAGTGCTGCAATGGTTAGATAAAGAATATGTTAGTTCTTTTAATGTATTTGCAAGGCTCAGCAAAACTCTGAAACTATAGTAATAAAAAATTCAGGTTGGTTCTCCATACTCCTGGTAAGATTGGTGCTTTCATTTTGAAAAATTCTACTTATGAGATGGTCACCTGAGGCCTCATTCTCACTGTTGTATATGTGTGCCATCTCAGGGGGGATGCTGGGAAGACACCAGGATGTGCCCAGTGGTTTCCTTCTGGTATTCCTGCAGAGCTTATGTGCTTCCTATGAGGAGTCACAAACTGACTGATATTGCTCAAAAATCTACCAATTTGCAAATGCTGACAACACAAAATTTCTAGCAGTGAAGATGGTTATGTTAATGTTATTTAAAGTACAACCAGACTGGCATTTTTTAAGGCAACTTTCTTAGTATCTCACTGTTAGCTACTCACTAAACTCCTCTGATAGTCTAAGGACACCCTAGTTCTTTGATACTTCATTTAGAGGCATTCACCCACTTAAGATATCATGCAGCGCAAGAGGCTCTGGGCTTGAGTCTGCGGGCAGTCTTTGTCAGTTTTCCTGTCCACTGAGACCAGTGCCATTCTTCAGAAACTGTAGGGTGGAATTAACTTTTACAAAACCCTTTTTATGTGTGTATTGTCAATCTGCTGAGGCTCACATCTTTATTTTGGAGGAACCAGAGCCCTGGGAATGGATGCATTGATCGTAGGCCTGAAAGACAATGTATAAAGTTATTCTGAGATTACATATAGATTTAAATGAAATAAGGCAAATCAACAGCCCATGAACTTCCTGTTTCAGATTATTTCATTTCTTATTCTTTGTACTCTGTGCATACTGGGACTGCTCAAGCCTGGGATGACAAGTTATGAGCAGCAATTAGTGGAATATGCTGCCTGTTAAATTTGTCACAGCCTCTGTTATGAAGCACAAGCTTCATACATGAGAAAAACTAATAATTTAGTATCTTCTGTATCTTTAGCACTGCAGAAGTGCCAGCACTTCTGCAGTAATCCATTTCAGAAACAAAAATTGAAGTGGCATATGTAGAGGGAGGAAAAAACCCAATCCTGTTTGTTCTTCCCTTCCAACGGGACACTGCAAGGGCAGGAATTCTCACCATATATATATATATATATATCACAGAGAATCACAGAATCAACCACTCTGGAAAAGACCTCTGAGATCATCCAGTCCAACCCACGACCCAACACCACCTTGTCAACTAGACCATGGCACTAAGTGCCACATCCTGTCTCTTCTTAAAATACTTCAGGGACAATGAATCCACCACCTCCCTGGGCAGCCCATTCCAATGTCTGATTACTCACTCTGTAAAAAATTTCTTCCTAATATCCAACCTAAACCTCCCCTGGCAGAGCTTAAGATCATACCCTCTTGTCCTACTGCTGGTTGCCTGGGAGAAGAGACCAACGCCCACCTGTCTACAACCTCCTTTCAGGGAGTTATAGAGAGTGATGAGGTCTCCCCTGAGCCTCCTCTTCTCCAGGCTAAACAGCCCCAGCTCCTTCAGTCACTCCTCATATGGCCCGTGCTCCAATCCCTTCACCAGCATCATTGCCCTTCTTTGGACACTCTCCAGCACCTCAGTGTCCTTCCTAAACTGGGATGCCCAGAACTGGACACAATACTCAAGGTGTGGCCTAACGAGTCTAGTACATGCGGCCTAACATGTGGTCCTGCTGGCCACACTATTCCTGATACAGGCCAGGATGTCATTGACCTTCTTGGCCACCTGGGCACACTGTTGACTCATGTTCAGCTTCTTGTTGATTAGAACCCCCAGGTCCCTCTCCATCTGGTTGCTCTCCAGCCACTCTGTCCGCAGCCTGTAGCACTACAGGGGGTTGTTGTGGCCAAAGTGCAGGACCCAGCACTTGGTCTTGTTAAACATCATACCACTGAATTCAGCTCATTTATCCAGCTTGTCCAGGCCCCTCTGCAGAGCCCTCCTACCCTCCAGCAAATTGACACTCCCTCCCAAATTTGGTGTCATCTGCAAATTTCCTAATTGTAGACTCAATCCCCTCATCCAGATCATCAGTAAAGATATTAAACAGGACTGGGCCCAACACTGATCCCTGGGGGACACCACCAGTGACCAGCCGCCAACTGGATGCAGCACCGTTCACCAGCACTCTCTGGGCCCGGCCCTCCAGCCAGTTCCTAACCCAGCATAGAGTGCCCCTGTCCAAGCTGTGGGCTGCCAGCTTTTTCGGGAGTATGCTGTGGGAGACTGTGTCAAAGGCTTTGCTGAAGTCCAGATAGACCACATCCACAGCCTTCCCTTCATCCACCAGGTGGGTCACTTGATCATAAAAGGAGATCAGGTTGGTCAGGTAGGACCTGCCCCTCCTAAACCCTTGCTGGCTAGATTTGATCCCCTGTCTGTCCTGTAGGTGTTGTGTGATTGCACTTAGGATGATCTGCTCCATAACCTTGCCGGGCACCAAGGTCAGGCTGACAGGCCTGTAGTTTTCTGGGTCTTCCTTCCAGCCCTTCTTGTGGATGAACACCACATTAGCCAGCTTCCAATTCCCTGGGACCTCCCTGGTTTACGTGTAATACAAAACTTCCATTTCTATTACAAATCTCTATTTCCGAAATCCATTTTTTAAATGCATTGCAAATTTGAATTGCAAATAGAATTAAAGATTTGTAATATTGAAAGTTTCTCCTCACTTATTGCCCATTTCTCCCCAATGACTGCTAAAGGAATCAAGATGATTAGTTCAGATGTAGAGATGTGCATTGTAAGTACTTCTATTGGGTCACAGGCTTTTCATATTCCAGTGAAATGGAAGTGACTGGACTGAGTTTATTGAAAGCAAACTGCTGTTCTTCTCTATTTCTAAAACATAGTAAGACTGAACCAAGACTGTTCCACCAGCCCCTTCTTTTCACGCTGAGGACTGGTGTGGTTTTGTTGATTTTCTCTCTTTTTAAGAATGTAATTTGTAAAGTAACTCTCAGTTTGCTTCTAAGCAGGTTTATTTTTTTGATATGTTCTATCAGATTGTACTCCCCTTAGGGAACAGAAATATAACTTCTTTTCCAATCTACTGTTCTAAATGCACTTTTTCCTTTCCTGTACTCATTCAAGGTCAAGTCTAGATCCAGACATCTGATTTCAACATCATATTCTGTATGATGGTTCTCAGATTACACTCTATGGCAGCAAGAGTGGGTGGGATGTGAACACTTCACAGAGTATTTAAAAAACCAGTTGTACCTTTCTTCATGTGGTTGCAGTCAAATTCCCAGAAATCTGTCCATTTTCAACCTAAAGACCAGAAGACACTTCCTTTGGAAATGTGTGAAAATATGGATTACTTTGGTAATTTACTCTTTAATGCAAATGTTTTCCTGATAAAGTATCACAGGCTTTCCATGAATGCACACAGACTAATGAACTCCAAGCTTGCTGAAGTTCAGGAACTCAACTCTGTTGTCATGATTGCTTGACGGTTTTACTTCTTTAGGCTAAAAGCTATGAAATTTATTGTTCACAAGAGATAAATAGCTATGGCTTTGTGTCTGATTGTGTTGTCAGACAATATGACATGCATACTTTTGGGTGCAAAGACATGGCACGCAAAGCCAAGCATCACTTTTGTCTTTGCTCCCCCTCTACTAGTAGATGCAAGAAAGACTAGCTAAATCTCATTAATACTGGGTTCTTTACAGTGCTCTGGTGTTCAGAGATAATACTCTGGTGTTCAAAACACCATCAGAAAGAATACTAAGCCTCATATTAAAAGCCTGAAAAGGATCTTTACCTGCGTAAACAACCCGAAATTTGACTTGATTTTTTTTTTGTATGAATTATACCATTTTCTCTTGACCTGCAAACTTCTTCATGAAATTCTACATTTCATACTTTTCCCTACTCTCAACTATTAGACGATTAGAAGGCCAACCTTGTGGCACATTAAAAGCTCCATCCATCATGTGCCCCTTTTCTAAAAGAGGACTTTGGTGGTGGTTTTTGCTTGCTCAGGGAAATTCATATACCACCTTTACTTAAGAAGTGTTTGCTTTTGAAGCCCAGCAAACTGCCTGAAAATAAGGAAGGGAAAACAGGCAGCAAAATCATTGCTAAAGAGCACAATTGCTGTTAGGATGGAGGGCTCAAGGTAGGGGAGGAACTCCACTTAGACCTACAGTTTTCACAGTTACTTATACACAAAATCAAGCTCAGAAGTGCTGGGCGCAATCATGGAAAAGTAGTGTAAGTTGATGGTGCCTTTTCTCCTGCTCCCTGACCTGGAGAAGTGAGCACCCACTGTGATCACACCAGCCCTGTAGTCCTCCTGGCACCAGCAGTGGGATGCCGAGAAGGGGCTCACATCCCTTTGCAGAGGCATAAAACATGTTTTACCATGTACATACAGATTTGGTAGGAATGGTGAGATCCAAAGGGAGTGAAAAGTAGCAAGCAGAAGTTTCAAAAGAGTAGAAAGCTTTTAAGGGTCTCCTGGCCTTCAGAGCAGCCACTGGCAGTGCTGCCTCCATCCTGCCTCCCTGCTCTGCAGGACTGGCTGTGCTGGCCCTGGCGTGACCCCCTTAAGCACAGCCCTTCTGGAGTGCAGCACTGCACATTGTCCTGCACTGATTTGGCGTTAATGCACCTCAATTCTACTGCTGTGAGGGTCACAGCACATCATGATATTTCTGCATACAAAGGACAAGATGATGCTCATTATTTCATGTTCTTCTGAAGTCTGTTGCACAAAAGAGGGAAAAGATACTAACTTCAGTGCAGTTCAGCAACACAAGTATCCTACAGTGCCTTTATCAGGATTGAGAATTCCTGCAAGGTAGACACTAACTTCCAGTCCCCTTTCCCACCCTGACATTTCCATCTTGGCCAGAATAGTAATGAAATTATTATGAAGGGCAGAAGGATTGCTGAAAGAGTTGATCTATATTTACATGAAATTCTATTGCATGAGGTTTTTTCAGATTAAAAATCAACTATACTCACAGTGAAAGAAAATGATTTATTTTTCAACCCTGGGATGGGAGAGGGGAAGAAAGGGAAAAATTATTATTTAGCTCCAAGCTAAGAAAAATATGTAGTAATCATACACTTCGTTTTTTCCTCTGCTACCTCTTCCCCCATTTGACCTTTTTCTGGCAGGCCTGTTTGGATGTCAGATTTTTTCTTCCTGTCCCATAATGTCATTAACAAGAACTTCACCAAAAACTCCACTTGATACACTACATGCATTAATATATTATATGCACACTGCACAAAAATAAAACATTAGATATACATTATATACAGTAATAATTCAGTTGCCTTCAGGGTTCATAAAAATACCACCTTCCACGTCAATATTGGCTGCAGTATCTTTTCTATAAAAAGTCATGATGCTATTTTGCAGCATCTATTCGATCCTGGGAAAGAAGAAGCAAGGAAGGAGAAATAGGTACTTAACAGCTTTTCAGGCAGAGCCACTAGCTACCAATGATAAAAGACATCATCCCTTTTGAGAGATGGTAAAGACAAGGAAAGATCCTCTCTGTGGTGCTTGTGGGTGGCTGTGCAGGTGTCTGACTGCTCCCTTCTGCTCTACTCTCAGGCAGATACCTTTCACACCCTCCACTAATCAATACTAATCACAAATGCCATCTGCCAGATGCACAGATTACACAGCACGATGGGCACTTTCATCAGTGCTGGATGAAGTGACACACATCACTTGTGCCTCTGGAAATCAGGCTGTTCAACACCCAAAGCTTCCTCTGGGCACAGTGAAGTCCTCTGACTTGGGAACTTGCTGCAATGGCTGTTGTGTGGTCTTTTGGGCTACTTACCAGCATCAAAGGAGTGATCAGGCTTCCCAGAAGCTTTCCAAGCATTCTGCAGAAAAGGTGTCCTCTAATAATATCAGGAACTTTAAATCTGTGTGCTGCTCAGATATGCCACTGACAGAAAAACAAACAGACACAATGACATTCCCGGGACAGGTCTCTGTTTCCACAGGTAAGGTGCAGAAAAGTTACCTGAAAAAGCAGGTTTGAAGCTCCTAACACTGCAATCTGACCTAAGAATCACCTGGGTGGCATCCCCTCTTAAAGAATAGCTTACGCCTTAAAACAATAAATATAATCTATGAGTATATTTGAGAGCAGAATTCATAAACTAAAGTTCATCTAAAGCCCTTTAAGCCTTCAGCTTCACATTTTTACCAATTTTATGAGTCATTTATATTCCTGCACATTCTGTGGAGAGATAAGCATTTTTTGTTACATGCTGTAATTTACAGGATCATTGTTCAAACACACCAGTGTTTCTATAAATGTGAGAATCCAGAATTTCTGGTTTAAAGTTTTAATAACTTCATTTACTATAATACTCAAATTTTACAGTGCACATTATACACAACTTTGAAGCACTGCATAAAATATTTATATCATGCCTAGATGTGGCAGCTACATTTGTGATTACGTTTTTATTCCTGTTAATTATAAATCAAACACACAGGGGTGATTGGGTTTTTTTGTTCCCTTGGAAAGAATATTTGCAATAAAACTATCCTTTTTCAGAGTCCTTCTGAAAGCTCACCAGTAGCATCAAACTCCAAATTATGAAGAACATTCCCATATAAAATCCACAAGTTTTTATTCTATGATAGTTTTCAAGGTCTCCTTCAGGTTTACCACTTGACTTTGGCTTTGCATAAATTGGGAAGCTCATCTGGATGGTGTTCATGACAGGTAATGGCATCATAACTCTTTATCAGTACTCTTCTGGATCACCCAGTTTTCCTGCTAGAGGCTATCTGCGGCTAAATCATCAGCAATACTATCTTTGTTCATGCAGATACACTGACACAGGCAGCAAACTTTTGGGTCAAGGCTATAACTGTATTCTACTGAAAACTAACCTACTTGCTTTGCTAAATAAAGTAGGGATTGCAAAACCCTCATGTTGAATAGTAATCTTGACTCTCATTCTGCCAACCCTAACATCTCAAAAACACCCATTCCATCTCTCTCTGTAAGTGTCTGAGGGACACTTAGCCCTGTTAACACACATAAATAATTTTCTGTGCTATCCTACAAGTTAGGAGTGGTACATTAATGTAATTTTACAGTCTGTTCTCTCTTTATGACTGATTCAACCTAACAGAACTGCAAACTGCTCTATAAATTATAGAGAATGACATCTATGATAATGCTAGTGTACTTGTTATAAGTAAGTCAGCTGAATTCTTCTGCACAAGCTTCAGTGCTATTTCTCCTCGCCCTAAGTGTGCACTGGCTCTACATCTTCACACTTATAAAGCTGCAGAAGAAGTTGTTTAGTCAGATTTTATTCTTTTTAGTAAACATGTACAAATGGACCATCCTATACCCACTCTTGCTGAATAGCAACTAAATAATTAATGTAACAGTGCTAAAAGTCTTCACAGTACATGTATGTAGAATTGGATGTCATCGTTTTAGTGGCACACACTTTTATACAGAGTTAGTAATTCAGCTGAATTCCTCATCTCTTTGTGAAGTTGAATGTCCTATTATTTCAGGACATAATTCTATTAGAAAAATAAACTCCTATGATAAAATTTTAATGAGGGTTCCTATTTAATTACATGAATTTTGTTCCTAATTGGAATTTTTTAGTAACTCAATTACTGAATATATCTCATTTATTTCTTTTTTTTCAGTAACAAATTCTGCAAACATATTGATTAAAAAGATTCAATTAATGATTTTCACATACAAATCGTTAATCAGCATTTCATTATAGGTGTTTGTTACTTCAAAATCATCATAACAGTTGCTTTGATCAGAAACATGAGCTTCTGTACCATAAAAGGCTTGATCTTGATACCAATCTTGATTGGATAAGCCAAATTCATAGTACCATGTCATAAATAGTAAATAAAAAGCTTATCAGCACTTGATGGACTTTTACCCTCAAATACTATTTTAGTGTTACTGTAAGCAAGTGAAAAGGCAATAAATAGGTGCCTGATATAGGGATACTCCTTTTTTTATTCAAATACATTAAAAAAGATGAAATTCCATTTTTTATCCTCTTATGGCTAAAAAAGAAAAGTCTTGCACAGCAGACATCACTATTAACAAAAACAAAACCCAAAAAAATCCTCAAACTCCAGTGGTCATTGATACAAGGAGAACAATTTAGGCAATCTGGAGAACAGTCACTAGTGAAACCACCTTACCATGTAACCACAGTCATCCCACTCCACTATAGTTTTAGGCTGAAATTTCTAGAATCCTAAATAACTGTTAAAATTGGAACACCAGACCTATTGCAAGTATTTGACCGAAATTCTCTAATGCAAATCAATGATCAAGGCTGTGTTGCTTTTCAACTTGTTTTAGGAACCGGTTTCATTCAGGCTCTGAAATAGCATATATTGACAGAATTCACTGAACTGACTTTGCCCTTCTCAGACTCTGAACTAATGAGTTGATGTTGGATTGTAGATTTATGAGCAAGAAGCTGTATGGTAAGTATGGCTACAACAGAGTATTCATTCCTTTAGAGAAAAAAAACAAACAACCAAAGAAAACAACAAAAGCCAGCCTGTGTAAAAAGAAAGGAAAGAATAAATAACCATGAATTAAAACGGGTGTCCCAGAGGGAACTAGCTCCACAAACTGTGCTTTAAAAACACGATGTGTGATATCATTTTATCATCAATAAAGGCAATAAAATGCAGCATTAACATTGAGTTTTAAGTCCCCAAGCCCACGTTTAATACCAGAGGTTTATTTTTATGGAGAAATCTAGGTGAAACTTCTCGATTTTCTAAGTCAATATTTTTACAGACAAAACTACTCAGGAAAAAGAAAAGAGAACAATGAAAAACCCATACTTGAAGGGTTATTTTGAAGTGTTAAACCAAAGTAACTTGCAGATGAGGCAATCCCAGCTACCTGTGCAAGGAATGTACCTAACAGCCTCACTGATGCAATCAGGATGGAAAGGGTCCAGGAGGACCCCAGGGTCCAAATCGTGTTTGCTGTTTCCCTGTAGTGTTTCATTAGGTCTCCCTTCCCAGCCAGGCTGGGAGACGGCCCTGCAAGCCTTCCCCAGGACTTTCCCCTTCCACTTCCTGCCTTTGCCTATGCTGAATGGTGTCATAGGCCCGGAGAGCATCTTAATAGCAAGGATTTTAGCTAGGGAAAGGGATACAAGAGTGTTTTAGAGCAAAAATATAAAATTAGCATCATCCAGGAGGTATTTCTTAGCTTTTGTGCCGTTGCTCAGCAGGGGCAGAGCTCACCGTCAGAAAGTGTAAAACTGCTGTCTCCACTGAGGTCAGAGTTGTGCCAGGACAAAACATCTGAAAACCTCATTTGGTGTCTTGAAGCTATCACCCCAACTTGTATTAATAGGAATTAATCAAGGATGTATTCTGTACCTGGGTAACAAAAAAGACCAAGAATTCACTGCTGTTAAAAAGGACTCTTTATAGCATGGAATTGTCTTTGCATTTATTTCAGCTGGAAGCTTCTGCAGCTATGCTGTGAAAGGTCAGGATAATGACAACAGCATGGGATTTTACCCTCTATTCTTCTTTCCAGCTACTGCCTTTTCCTATCTGCTGCATTTATAATGCTGGGAAAGGGTGACCCTGTTCTTACCCAGCTGAGGGCAGAGTGTTAGCTGCAGAAAACAAGGCATTTTGCATGGTGATTGCGTGTTATCTTGGGGATTAAATGCTTGAAGAGAAACATGTACCCCAGGTGTCTCTGGGTGGGTAGAGAAATGACTACCGCAGTTGTACTGGGTTCCAAGTGCATGTCATTCTAAGAAAACAGACGTATGTATCATGACAGCTGCAGCACTAGAAAGAAAGGTAATCTTACAGCTAGGGAGACAAATTGATCTTCTACTTTCCCTTGCAGAGAAGAAAGTCTGTTCTTAGGACACTTAATTCCTGGATTTCTAAAAAATAACTATATTATAGAAGAGAAAAAAAATATCTTCAATGATTAAGTAATTAACATTTTCAAATATTGAGTAAAACAATACAAGAATGGATTTCTGAGTCAGTTTTGATGACAATTATTCTGATGGGAAAAGGAGGAGGTTACTGAGCATTCAAATAAGCTCCACTGGTGATGTCAGCGAGACTGTTCCTAGTCCTGCCTAATGGACAGCAAAAGACACAGCTCCAACAAAGCCCTCCAAAGGACTGGCAAGTAGGGTTTGCATTTAATTGGAAATTCATACATTTAACTTTCTCCTATTAGGAAGACAAGATGCACAATCAAAAAACTGTGCTGTCTGGAAAAGAGTAAATCCCCTAAAGGAGACTAATATTAGTGAGGAGAAGACTTTTATCACCGTGATTCTGAGCTATGTCCCTGCTCTGCCCTCACTCCAGGCCTGCACGAGTGTTTGCCAAAAGACAGTTCTGCAGCATAGCACCCATCACCTGCACAGGAGGACAAAGTGGAGTCTAAATAGAGAAGGATCTGAAGACAGTATGTTCTGCTAAGTCTTGAAAAAAAAGACAAGAGAGAACAACCACCAAAATAACCCCAAACTAAGCCAATCCAAATCTCTTGACCTTTTAAGAGCTGGGTTAAGGGTAAGGGGATAAAAGCAGAGTCTACTGGTACTTACCAATATACCAATTTCCTTGCCAACATGGTAATTTTGCCAGTGATTTCTAAACTTATCATGAGTCTAAAGTACTGGACCATATTCCCTTCATGAGGACATTTTGCTTTCCCCAGCTCTAGCTGCCAATCTCCTTTTGGTTAAGCTGTTTCTTCTAACATCCTTTCAGAATGCTGAAGCTGTAGCAATAGCCATTAAAGCAATGTGTGCTCAGCACTTGAGAAAGGGAGGATACATGTGAGCTCTTCAGTTCATATTTAGAAACCTTGCTTCAGCCTCTGAAAGCCTCTTGTAACCCTACCCAATCAGTCTGACCTCCTGCCACACTGGTCAGCACATCCTGTCCTTTCCTCCAGTGTGTCCATCCTCTTTCAAGTAAAACAAGTATCTGCAGTGCCGATGCTCTGCAGCATCATGGGGACTGTACAGACAAAGCTGCTCATCTCTGCAAGCCCCCATGCACCTCTTTAAGCCTGCATTTCAGACCTGCTGAAAAGGAGGCTAAGAGATAAAACAATGCCTGTGAGAGCAGACAGCACACAGAGGCTGATGTAATTTGTATGGCTGTAAACACAGGAGTCTATTTTTTCACACATTGCACAGAACAAATCCCTGAAAGGCAATGAAAACAAACACCTCCAAATAACATTTTTGTTCTGTATGGGAACATTTTTATTGCTACTATTTAGATATATAAAACCATCAGCAATAAACATTTTTTCTTTTTTCAAAGAAAGACCATTTCAGCTTAATGCGGTTTTGTCTGTAAACTCAGAAAAAAGATGACAGAGACCTCCTCATACTTTTCACCACCACAATATTCAGTGTTTATTCATAAATCAAAATCCATTGCCTCATAATTTTACCATTTCCATTATTACACCTTAGAGGAAAGCACCTCCTGGATTTTTCTGTAGCACGTTGTTTTGCAACAGCATCGATCAGTCAGACATCAGTGATGAAAACTGGACAAAGGATAAACTTGAATGCCTGCCCTTATCTGGAACCTTAACATTCCCATTAAAAGCAGTGGCCTGCTCTACAGTATGTCATACCATTATGTTCTGCATTTTGCATCAGCTATCCATGTCTGTTCCTCCAGCTATGAATCAAATTAATTTTCTGTTGCAAAGCTTGAGAAGCAGACAGGGACAACAGAGCTTTGCAATGGAAAGGGAATCTTATTTGTAGCTGGCCAAATTATCCCAGTAAATGTCAAGTTAATGTTTGTTGATCTAATTTAAATCACCCAGCCAATACCATTCCTAGTGCCAACCTGTATGAAACACAGGCTCTGAGAGGGCAGAGGAGGACTGGCAGTCTAGGGAAGAAACAACCTTTGCTATAATGATGCATGGCACCTTGTGACACAGAGGAATAACACCAAGTCTGGGAAACTACTTTATTAGAAAATTAACAGCTTATTTCAACTTTTCTTTATAAAGAAGAGGCATTGCTGGAATAGAAGTTACTTGTCAACTTCTGTTTATCCTCAGGAAATTTACCACAGACAATAAGTTTCCTTGATGTTTACCATGAGTTTCCCTTTTGTAGCACAGTTTCTTCTTAGCAGTGTAAGTTATTGACATCCATGGAATTCATAACACAGGCCTCATTTTTTTTAAATGAAGAATGCAGGATGCAAAAAAAAAAGTGTTTCAACACTAGAATTTGAAAGTCCTGATCCAGTCTGTTTAAAGTTAATAGAAAAAAATTCCAGAGACTGAGGAGGAACTGGCTGGGCTATTTAGTCTTCTACTGTCACTGTCTAGAGTCAAGAATTGCTGTCCATCATGTGTTACCAGAATGTAAATTGCACATCAGGAGAAGTAAATGAAATCCCAAAATATGTGAGTTGACAAAAGCTGCCATGAGAAAAATTGAAGGAAACCTATCAACTGCAGAAGTCTCAAAATGCGAAACTCTCCTCTCATAAAAAGAAAAAAAAAAACAAACTAGTTATTTTCTCCCTTTTATATCATGTGTCTTTAATAAACTCCAGGAAGCTGGTGGAGAGGAGGAACTATCCACATACACAAACATGCACACAGAGCTTCAAGCTTATCTTTTAGTAAAATAATTAATTGCTTTCATTCCATCCTCTACAGCATGACCCATATGCCCAAGAACAAGGTACAGGAGCTGAGTGGGTTTCCAGTGCTTGATTGCTTCTTAATCATATTCTGTGCACAAAATGCCTTCAGAAATATATTTTACTGTCTACTGTGTTCTCTTTTCAGAATGAACAATTAATTCAGCACCAGATTAGTACCTGAGCAAGTAAGAGTCCTAAAACCCCCTGAATGTAGTGGCGCAGACGTGCTAGGCAAAAACACCCAATCAATGAATTTGAATGTTAAGTCCCTTATACGAATCTGCAACAGGAAGTCATTCATTATATTGTTTCAGAAACACACATAGAAACTTACCTCTTCAGATTACTAATTTGTGTGGAAAAAAAAGGAAAAAAAAAGAAAAAATCCAAATACATTAGCTCATGTGGATACTCCATTTGTATTATTACAGTGTTAGCTCATAATTTGTGGCTTTTCCAGTTATATTTCAAGAATAAAAATTAAGTTTAGTCATCTGGCAGTTAGCTATGGAAATCTTCCTCAAATTAAAAACTAACAGTAAGATAGATACATCTCATCTGTTTAAATGTATGCAGGACACCAGATGATTTAGGAGTGTCACTTTTCACAATATGTCCCTTCAAACAGTTTTTCTTGAGTATTAAAGGATGGCACTGCTTTGCTTAAGAACTCAACTTTCCTCAAGATTACCATAAAAAGCATCACTTTGGTTGCAAAAGGCAGAGCACACCATTAACAGAGTTTTCTTGTTCCTTGTTAGGTGAAGTAAACGTTTACAATTATTGTACTTTTGTTGCTATTTAATTCTTTATTTTTTTCCCCAAATTTCAATCAGATTTGCATTATTTCCATTTAAGATGCTGATAATAACTCATGGACTGGAAGAAATTGATAGTCTCATGTCAGGCACACAGATTCCTTTCTGAACAGACTACAGCCCATTCCAGGGTAAGTGACTGCATGTGGGTTATATCACTATTCCATCTCTATTTATACAGAAAAATGGGAAGATGTGAGCTGTGTCTAGAATCATAAAACCTGACTCTGAGAATTGTACATGAGAATATCCTTTAATACTGATTTCGGTCAAAAGTTTTACACCAGAGAGAGGGAGAGTCACCGAAACCTGAACTGTAAGTAGAATCCTAGGACTTTTCTCTATAAAGCCACTTCAACCCATTGTTTTTCTCAGTGGGAACCGAGCAGAAACAAGAGACGACAGGTCACCTCTCACCCCGGGGCTGCGGTTCTTCCCTTCTTATGACAAACATCTGAAGGTCCCCAGTGACCATCCTGACCAGGGCAGCACTTTAACAACAAGTCATGTCACTCTGCTTAAAGGAACTCAAAAGATAAGAAGGTCTAAGAGTCAGAGGACAGAAGGGAGGAAAAGGTTTTTAGGAGGGGAAGTACCTGTCTGGGTGGAGAGGAGGGTAAAGGAGCAGTTACTGAAACGCTCCAGTACAATTCTGGTTTGGAGGATGTTCATGGGCTGGGGAGGGATGCACACGACACAGATGCTTTATATGCTTGTGTTCCCTTTTCTTAAAAGCCAGAATTCAGGCAAATTTTGAGTATCATTCAGGTTCACAGTATATTTTCTTTAGTTTCTGTTTTTCCTGTGAGACTATAAACAGCTTATAGAAATTTTAAACTCAGTCAAGCAGGATTTAGGTGTAGACAATGTATCAAATTAACCAGAGAAAAGAAAAGATTATGCTTTAGCTGGAGGATAAAAGTGCCATAAAAATATGTCTGTGTGTATGTGTGTGAGTGTGGTGCATGTATGCATATCCATATGTATGGATATATGCACAACCATATTCATTTTGTAAGCCCTAGGGTGAAACAGCATTCTGAACACATCACAAAAAGCAGTCCAGGAATTGTGGATGTTATTTAACCATCCTTTTAATATGCACTCAGTGATGTTTTCTGTGTTTCTCAACTTAAAACAGTAGCATGTGAGATTGAAAAAAAAAAAGATAAGAAAATGAGATTATTAAAAAAAAAAAGAAACAACCTAACCCAGTGAACAATTATTTTTTGGAAGGAAGGGTGACAAACACTATAAGTAGTTCTTGGCCTTGTAAGGGTCCTTCAATGTCCTCAGATCTGCAAGGGGAGCAGCCTTGCCATTGAGAGACAGTACAGCATGTTCCATCCACAGACAGAAGCTACCCAAGGAAAATGTGTGCTGTGGGGGGTTCTGACCTTATCACACTGCCCTGCTGCAGGAAGCCAGCATTACTGGTCAAGATACATGTTTGTGCCAGGTTTATGGAAGAAGTAATGTTTAGGTGGACAGTTTAAACTCTGGAGGAAGGCCCTGAGGAACCTACCTCATGAAGCATGGCTGACTACGGCTGTGTTTTCCCATGGATTTTATTTTAGTGTTTGTAGCCTCTAACTTCTCATGCCACCTTCCTTATTCTAATGAATTCCTGCACATAATTGACCCACCTCAAGACATTTCTTTGTGTCAGCTGTCTGACCTCATTCATTGAGAAATTAGGTACCTACACAGAAAACTCACTATATAGATTCTATATGAAATTGATCATGTTTAACATCCCAGGTTCATCATGGCATGTGCCAAATTAAATTTGTAAGTTCTTGCTCTTGCCCTTATCTGTGGCCAACTACTTCTGTCCAAATGTTGCAGTTTGTTGTCCCTTTGATTATTTGGTTACAGCCCAGTTTCTCAAAGATTCACTAAATACAATAAAAACAGGACTATACAGAAGTGGGAAAGTAATAAGTAATTGCACATGGGGAGGAGGTAATCTTTGACATCAAAGCCAATATGTATGTAAGTGAATGCTCTCAGTTACCATAGAAAATGCATGTTAAATATGTCAATTATTAGCTAAAGTGCAACACTTGAGCTGAAATTTTCCCTTCTTACACCATGCTTTAAAAATAAACATAACTGCATGCAATACAAAATGTTCAAGTCATGCACAGATTTTTCATTACTATAAATATGCATAATTGGACAGCCAAGTATGGCTGAGGATTCTGAAGGTCTTAAACCCTCTTACATATCCAACAGAGACACTTTCGCGAAGTTGCTGTATGAGATTGAAACCATGCTTGGATTTTCTGCTTGTCATGTCCCCTTGCTATGCCGAGGGGTGCAATGGGCACTCCTCTCAGGAGGATTTCTTCCTGGCATTTCTGAGATCCCTCTCGCACTGCAAATTCCTGTCAGCATTCAGTCTGGAGGGCTTCTTCTTCCTGTGGACTTCTCTGCCTCACATCTCCCTTAAAAACCCACTGGTGAAAAAGGCAAAGTTATTCGCAAAGCAAGTCAATGTAGAGAGTTTGGTGAGGGCAGTTGGGGGTGCACAGGGACTTCACCAGTCAGCAGCTGTTCCCTGATGGCTCTAACTTGTTTTGGGGAGTGTTATAAAGCAGACTTCAATATCTGATGCTCAGTCTTGTGAGAAAGTCATAATGCAGTTGTGTTGGATTTTAAAATCCTTGTTGTTTTTCATAGAATTTACATAATCTCAATAAATACATCCACTAATGGTGGTGTACTTTTATTTCATTTTTTAATACAAAAGCATGGCAAATTAAAAATTTTGTTGGACAATACATCCTTTACTCCTGAATTACGTAAAAAATTTAAGAAGACTCTGGAATGTTGAGTTTTAATGAGATGATGAAAAATATTCAGGCTGTATTAGCCATTCCAATATTATAGCAATGAAAGCCTAACAACCACCACTAACTTTTATATAATGTGTCATGTAATATGCAGCCAAAATATCTACAGAAGACTACTTTTTAAACAGTACACTCTCAGACTGAACCCTTGATGAACATTTTAGCACGATGTCAGTGACACTCAGAAGAAACCAAAGGAACTGTGCTACAACTTACATAAATTCCCCACTATGTTTTCTGCAAGTCTGTATTTATTACAGGAACCCTTGCACATTTAAATATACTAACAGCCCCTTTAAAATACTTTCAGTTCCATTGAAATCATATTTGGATCCTTTCTTAGAAATCTTTGCTCATGAGACAAGACAGCATAGGAGTCTCTCTCTGGCTGTCATGGCAATGGTATCAGTCTGGTTCTGTGGGATGCTTGACCATTTGCTTTAAATTAACAGATAACTGAACTTAAAGTAGCATTCACATGTGTACAACAATGGTTTCATTTAAATACCTGAGGCTAGAATCAGTAGGATTTTATGTAGGAACTTGTGTCTGCCCTTTCACAGCTCCACAACTAGGAGCAAGGTGAAGAGGCCTTGGCCTGGGAATTGGGCACATGTCCTGGTTTCAGCTGGCATAGAGTTAATTTTTCCGTGGTAGATGGATTGAGCTGTGATTTTAGATTTAGGATGAGAATAATGTTGATAACACACTGATGTTTCAGTTCTTGCTAAATAGTGCTTATCCTAAGCCTAGAAATTATTATTATCATTATTATTACCACCTTTATTTCAATTATTAAGTTGTTCTTACCTCCACCCGTGGCTTTAACTTCTTTTTGAATCTCCTTCCCACCCCACTGAGGGGTGGGTGGGGAGTTGAGCAAGCAGCTGTGTGAGGCTTAGTTGCTGGTTGGGGTTAAACCACAACAGCATAGATTTAAAATTCTGGGGAGAGAGTCAATAAAACAAGCTGGAGTACACAGGCTCTACTCAGGCAGCAGTAAACCTCTTGTACTCTTAAATCCTATGTAAAATATTATCCTTTAAGGGATCTGAACTCCACAGCAGCCTCTGTCATGCTTTGGCATGTTCTCCTGTTAACAATGGGAACTACACTATTCAACTTAACCACCCTTTTCACTGAAGTGCTGTATAATACATTAAAAATTATAAAAACGCTGCATCATTGTGAAGGTGGGGGAAGAGCAGATCCTTTAGTAAATGCTAAGTGGCCCAAAGAAACTCTTTTCAGTGTCTCAAGGTGGGAAGGTTTACGAGCAGGTATAGTAAAAGCTGGCAGGAGGTACTTTATTTCATGTTTCCATCTGCCAGTTATATTTCATGAAATGGAAGATTGTCCTTTCACCCCATAAATTCACCTTTTTTACTGCAGAAATTTCACATTAAATACTAATAACATTGTTTCAGGGGATCAACTAAAGGACATAACTGGCAATTAAACAGCTCCAATTGTATAATAATTTTCTGTGTTGACTTATTTCAACAGATTACTGAATTTCTATTGAAATGATGTTCTAAAGGGGCTTAGCAATGTTTTAAGCATATGTTCCAGGGCTACAGTCCCAGCACTGAATATTAATAACACAGTTTGAGATGTGTGCTCTCATATGTCACAGATATCATAGTTTCTGTTCATTTTCCATGAATTATTGAAATGAAGAATTATTTCCTGTTTTCTTAATCAAATAAACACTTACTACCAACAGCACTGGAAGGAGTAAAATCCAGGAAATGTGCTACAGTAGATAAGAATTGAAAGCAGTGTGTGTGGATATTACCTGTATTTACATATTTGTATTTTATTAAGTAATTGAAAGAACTTGTCCGAATTGTATAACTCATGCATCATAAATAAACACAAACCAGATAACTGGAAGCAAAGGTTTACATAGTAGCAACAATTCATACCTCTCCTACAGTGATTGTCTGGGCTGCTCTCCACTTTGTCTTGCAAGATTCCCACTACCCAACTCCCTTAAGGATTGTTCCGGCTCTCTGAGGAATGATATACAAGGTCTCCTTAGGATCAAGAAATAAAAACAAGATGTACAAGAACATACACATATTCAAAAGTTAAATTTAATCTTAGGAATTTGATTTGTATACTGCAAGGATTTCTGAAAAGCAGAAATATGGGGGAAAAATGGTGAATAATGGCTGTTTAATAGCCAGTTAAATTAGATTATACACATTTCTAGAGAGATTGTGCAGTTATTTTAAAGGTGTTCATGGTTTTAGATCACCTGCTTGTGACTTAAAAAAGAAGCCCAAAGCTAAGTGTCTAAATCAATATGTAGCCATGTAAATCAGTGCCTTCTTTAGCTTAAGGCATGTTAAAGAATATGGATGTATCTGTGTGGACTGTATATGTAGATATGCAGAATAGAAAGATTTCAGAACAAAACCTTGCACTTTGCATGCTGCTCTTCCAGGGGCCAGCATGGAAGATGCCAAGAGGGGACAGTTGTTAATCAAGTTTTCCAATACCTGCATGGGACTCCTATCTCGTGATGAGCTCAGAATGGGATGGAGCTGGATTTACATCAGTCTGCAGTATTTCACAGTTCTGTCCAATATGCACCACAGCTTTTGAGCTTTCCATACTGTTAATACTTAGGCAAAAGAAATTAAAATATGCTTTCATTTAAGAAGCAAAAAAACAAAATAAAACCTAACTTTTTTCTTTAAAATAGATTTAAGGCAAATTAATTTTTATTGCACCTGAGCTGTCTATAACAGATTGCACATACTTAGAGAAAAATTATATTCAAGTTGTCCAGATCTTCTGTCAAAATTTCTAAGGGCATCAAACTGGTGTAAAGTCAAGCTTAGAACCTGAAAAAAAAGTATGTTAAGGTGATACAGTGTTTTTTAAGAACAGGTTATCTTTTGCTGCTCTTGACCAACAATCATCTTTATTTCAGTTATTTAGTCTAGGCCAGTGCTGTAACTGCATCATATGACATCCAGGAAGCAAGGGCTAAGAAAATTGGTTTTCCTCTCCCAATCTATCAATGAAAACAACATACTGGCAGTTGAGATATACCACCTCTAAAATTCTGAAAGATATGGCAACAGGGAATAAGAGCCTCAATTCACTTAAGAGTAGTAAAATTTATTTATTAAATAAAAATAATTAATTGTAAACCACAGCCAGATATACCAGAAAATGTATTTTTCCCATATATATTTATTGTAGTTATGTTTAATTAAAAGGTGAGGGGTGGGGGTTTTTATATTTAATTTCAACCACTATTAAAAAGTTTGATATAAGTTAGTGAATGTCATCAATAACAATTGCAACTTTATTATGTCACATAAAAATTAAGCATATGAAAAGGGACTCTATAATAGGTTAACAATGCATAAGGTATTCTCCTTTCTGGCAAAAGTTATATAATTTTTTGGTATATGAGCTGTACTTCATTCCATATTGGTGTATTTTAATGGATGTTCCCCAAAAGAATCAATAACTCTTACAGAAATTATCCAATAACTACCACTACACAACAAAGTTATTTAGCATACCTAACACAAGGGGCTAATAAATATTCACTTGGATGTTAATGTAGGTTATCATTGAAATGTGTGATTTTAATATTTTGTTTAAATATTTATGACCTGAACTGAAAGACAGTCAACTATTTAGGTGTATTTTTAGGAATTTATTTATATCCATACTTTTTTGCTAGCTTTATGGTCTTACTTTTAGTGTATAACAACTTTCCACTGTACCACTCATTTTCAAATTCAAAACTAAATAAGACAGGGGGGCGTTCATTTTTTTCTCTTTTGTTTTTTTAATGCGTATGGACAGCATCCCAAATCACAGTCTTACTCAGCTGAAATGATTTTTAATATCTGATCCAGTCTGCAATTAAACTATGCATATTGATAAAAAAACCAATTTTTTAACACTCTCTGGAGGCAAAAAGTCCTTTTCTAGACTGGCCCACATCAGGATAAGAAAACTTCCTTTCAGACTACCACAGTTTTCCACAGTTTTTATAGTCCTGACATACAGAATCTGTGTTCCCTTCATTTTTTCTACAGCCAGTATTTTTGAAACCAGGTTTGCTTCAAATTGTTTCTGTGTCTCAGTTTGTTTTCCTCTTTTTCTAAAAATACAATTCCCATTTTTCTCACTCCTCACTTACAAAATCTGACTCACCATTTTGCACTCGCTCATAACACAGCACGACAAAGAATTACCAGCAGGAAACAAGGATTAAGGGCTTGACTTTTCTCAAGTGAGATAAAAGTGCATATTTTATTCTCTCACTCCAAAAAACCACAGACATTTACTATATATTTTCCAAGAACACCAAAACATTTCATCATGTATTTTAGACAACTATAAATACTTTTTTTTTTCCAAAAACAGTGGATGTTTCTTCTCCTGAAACCATTTTGGGCTCTTGGTTAAGTTTATGTTCAGATATTCTTCAAAGAACCCATTTGATTCCTTTTTTTTAAAAAGAAAACTTATTATAGAGTAAATGTTTGCCCAAGTTTCTATATTTATGTAAAAATTGGGTTTGAGTACAAGAATCCATTCTGATACAACCTAGGGATTTGTGTTTCAGGGGATATTTTTTGAATGTTTCTATTATATTTGCATAAAGCAGCTGGGCCAAATTTACAAACCTTTAGGCTTAGGCAAAAATAAATATGAGTAGTCAACACAGAAAATGCCTTTCTCTCAGATCTAGAGAACACATAAAGTTTGACTCATAACTCAAAAATACAGGCACGCATAGAAGAAACTTCAGTTAAACCTGACCCTCTCTAGCACAGGGGTGTCACCACAGCTAATCCTGCACATGGTCTGGTACTACTGGCAAAGGCAGTTGCTAGTCACAGACTGGTTACCTGGGTAAAGTCCATGTCGCAGAAGGAAACCACATGGGTTTTGCTGTAGACTGGGTAGCATCAAATAATCTCAGTGAAATCACAGTGAAAGAGCTAAATGAAATGATTGCTCAGTCTCAATACTCTCAAGTATTTTGCTGTTTCTTTGCGACAGAAACATATGAGGCCAGATTTTGGAAAATATGAAGCCAGTAGTAAAAGAGCAAACCTTGAAGATTTTCTCACAAAAGCCCAATTTACCTGAGAGCTTTCTGTGTAAAAATAGTTATTTATTAATATTCTACAGCAGGGAGTTTGAGGTATTTGCAGTCTTTGCAAACAGAACTCATTTATTTTTCACAGAGTAAAGAGAAACCTAAAGAAATTCTCGAGTGACTCTGCTGGGCTTGGCTGGGAATACAAAATTGACTTTAACAAGTATGGTTCTGGAACAGAAGTAAAGATGGCCTTTGAAATTAAACTGGTGCCAAAAACCTAATTTCAGGCAGCCTGTAAGTCTTTTCTTGCAAAGTCCAATAATTCTCCCACTTCTTTTTAATACAGCTTTTGTATGTAGATTCAAACTGTCCCCTGAGCACAAGGAGCAAGGTTCAATTTGTAGTATCTGGATATCTACTTCTCCATATCCCAAACATCTGTACAATTCAGATCTTCATTACTTCTCACAGAGATTCCCTGCACTAGAATAGGAGGGAGGTGCCTTGGCAGAGTTTGTGGGACAAACGAGCACTTGAACATATTGCACCAGTGCTGTTAAGATCTTGACTTCCTAAGTGCTGAGTTTGTGTAAACTGGTAACACTGCCACTTTATCACTTGGCAGCATCTGTAAACTTAATGTTCCACAATGCCATAAATCATGGTACCAGTTACCAAAAATAGCATTCACACAACCAGTCATGCAGAGGAAACATTTCTACACCATGCTCCTGACAATCCAATTGCATTTTTGATTATTTTTCACCCTTGGAACCAAGTCTTGCTGAACAACCCTCTTTCTGTTTGGCATTATCAGCCTCTGCCAAGCCAGAAGTCATTGTTAATCTATTGTGTTATTTGATTGGTGAAATGTGATGATTCTGAGCAATCTCTTAATATAGGACATTGCAGGCTACCAGGGTTCTCAGAGATCTTTAACATGTGAAATTGCTTCATTTCCTGACATGTCATGGGCAGTTGAACACTCAGGCTGCTGCTGCTGACCCAGACAAAATGTGTTCTGGATAAGCAGCTTCCCTGAAATTCAAGATTGATAACAGAGAGACATCTCAGCAGCAGCACAGCAAACCTGGATTTGCTGCTCAACGGCATTTTTTTTTTTTCATTTTCCAGGCTCAAGTTTCAACCTCAGTTGGCTCAAACTCCCAGATCTAACCCACAGTATTAAGAAGCCAACAGGCTTGAAAACAGACTCTAAATAGGAACCTTGGATTTTTTTCCTCCCTTCCTAGCTCTCACAGATGGACATACTCCATTTGCTTACCCAAAAGGGCTTCTTAATCCAGGAAATATTAAGTCATTCCTGCTTCACCTTCAAGATGTAGAAGCTTGGCCCAATTTGTTGCATCTAGTTCATTTTTTCATTTGCTCTATGAGCTAACAAATTCTTGAAGCGGGCTTTACAGCATCTCATTAAAAATATATAGAATAATACATGCATATTCACGATTTTTATGCATTATCATCAAACCACAGGCAGCTTTGTAATAAGTCTTTTAAGAAAACCCCAAACAACAAAAACCTAGATGCCAGTGTTACATTGTTAATGAGAAAGATAATCACTTTTCCTCTTCCAATTTTTCTCCTTTTTGTAGGATTAATAATATTAGGATGAAGTAAAGGAAACACTCCTCTACATAGCTAGTAGGTTGTGAAACAACAAAAATGCATTATGAAAACATTAGTCTAAGCAAATAGTATTTAGAACACAGATGAAAAGGTGTTTTAATTTCCCATACCCAGGGATAATATTTTTTGTACAGAAAAATAGAAACATGTGGCTTTTCAGTATAGATGGAAAAAAGGACTCTTCCAAGTACAATATTCATTTCAGTTCTAGCCATAGCAAATAATAGTTAGTGATTTATTGTCAGTTTGATTTATGGTATGAGTGGTGTCCTGCCAAATTACCAGTTCCTTGAACTGTAGTTTCCATTCATCTCTTCCACAGTTCACAGGGAAGTACAGTTCAAAAGAAGTGATACAGTGCCTAAAGGGACTTGGTGTAAGAGAAACCAGGAGATAGTGGAGAGCAATCTGCTAAGGAAGAAGAAATGTATCTTGGCAGGAAATGCCCAGAAAATGTGAAGTAAAGAAAGACTGAATGAGACTGGAAGCCAAGGCTGTTATTTATGAAATCAAGCCTAAATTACTGCATAATATTGTGTTTTCCAAAGTAAAGGAAAAGCACATGCAAGGAAACTTGCTCAAAATAACCTTGCTGCTCTGTTAGTGACTTCCTCTCCTGAATCACCTACTATTCTGAGTTAGTGGGCAACCTGAGGTATTAAATGTACATCCATGCATCATAATTTAGAGCTGCAATTACATTCTTTTGAAGATTTATCACTGTTTGTTGTGAGAAGGCAATTAAAATCTATGTCAAGAAGTAGAAGTCAAATGCAGGGATAAGGTAACACAGATAGAGGAAAACATCTGCTCTACGCACTTTACAGAACATAATGACACAATGTCTTGGAGAGATGGTTGCTTCACTTTAATTTTAGAAAATCAAAGAAGTAATGATGAGTGAAAAGATGTAGCATGATTTATAACACAAAGACAAGAAAGAAGAAATTGTGTCTAAGGCAGCACTTAGAACAATACTTTGCCTGAAGCCCATTCTCCACTTTCACAAGCTTACTGTCATGAGAAGGTATTTAAAAGTAAATAAATGTTTATGTAGTGTTTTGAATCTGAGTAGATAAAACCTGATAAACAAGGACTATATTACCAAAATTTAAATCTTGATAAATCTTGATAAATCTTATAATCAGGAAACTTGGGGTTCTACTCATAAGTAAATTGGGGGATCCTAATTATAAGTAACTTTAGTTTACCTTCATGTAGCAACCAGAAATAAATTTCAGGCAAATCTGGTTTCTAATTTGACAAACACCTTTTCATTGCTATGCTGCATGTAGTCAGCAGTGGGGTGGACACTTGGCAGGTGTAAGGGACATGTTCCTGCAAGAGTGAAGAAAGGTGACAGATGTTACTCAGCAGAAGTGACAATGATAACAGATTGGAATCCTGTTAGAGTGGGTCCAGAGGGGGGCCAGGAAGATAAAGCAAGGGGCTGGAGCACCTATTCTATGAGGACAGGCTGAGGGAAGTCTGTTCAGCCCCGAGAAGTTGCCAGAGATACCGTGTAGCAGCCTTCCATACCCAAATGGGGCCTATAAAAGAGGGAAGAATGACTTTTTACATAGGCAGATAGTGCCCAGATAAGGGGGAAAGATTTTAAACTCAGAGAGGGTAGATTTAGATGAATACTGGAAAGACTTTACTGTGAGAGTAGTGAGGCACTGGAAGAGGTTGCCCAGGGAAGTTGTGAATGCCTCATCCCTGGCAGTGTTTGACGCCAGGCTGGATGGGGCTTTGAGCAACCTGTTCTAGTGGATGGTGTTCCTGCCTGTGGCAGAGTGGTTGGAATGAGATGATCTTGAATGTACCTCCCAACCCAAACCATTCCGTGATTCTCTGAACCCAAAGTCATGAACAAAACAGCTCTCTGTGAGAAACTAATGTAGACTTACCTATAGTTCAGACAAAGTTGAAGAAACAGCACTTCCCTGGTAGATAACGTAAGCTGGCAAAGGACCTGAGGAGAAAGCGCAGCAACATCATCCACCTTTCCTTGAACTAAATTTACAAATAGATTTCCCATTTCTTCCCTGTACTTGTAATTTACAGCCCCAACAGATTTGTCCCTCTTACCCTTCTTCTTTTTTTTTTCTTTTTTTTTGCCAGTGAGGAAGGAATTGTCTGTTTCCTCTTTCAGTTTTTTTCCCTCATACCCTTCTTGCAACATAATTTGGCAATGACTTATTGTGCGATCCTGTTCCAAACAGGTGTCTGTTTTCTGGCTGCCCCTGCGAACTCAGTTCCAGAGACCAGATGGTAATAGTTAGCTGCCTTCTGCACCTGCATGGATGAGAGCAGATCTGAAGAACCTCTGCTGTATGTTGAGTAGCTCAGAGCAATATTTAGATGACCTTGTGGTGAACAATAAGTAGTCAACTGTATCTGTCTTGGCACTGACACTGTGGTGATCATTAGTGGAGCTGAATTTAAGACAGAAAATAGGTTTAGGAAACTGAGATAAGGCAGGACAATTTGGCACATCGTCATCCAAAAAGGCACCTCATGAGCACCAGCATGAATGAGCAATACCTGCCCTCATCTTTTTTGCCATGTTAACAGGATTTCTTGCAGCAATCACACAAATAAACTCATTTACTGTATTTCAGACCAAATCCAGCTGTCAGGAATCAGCTAAGGGTTCGGGGACTTCCTAATTAAATACATTAAAAGAGAGTTAGTTTTCTAAACATGCATCAGCTTCAATTGATTAGTGGACCAATCTAATCTATAACACTGACACAGGAGGAGGAAGGTGTGGGAGACATGGATTTGAAGCCTGAGTTTTTTGAAGGAGATAATCAGCATGAGAACTAGTGAGCTAAAAAACGAGAGAGGGAGAGAAAAGAGAGAGAAAGAGAGGCGAGGACTAAAAATGAAATTGAGGAATGTTCTGCAAGTCCATGTAGCATATGGGAGACAGTTATTGAAAAACCACCAAAATAAAAAAATACCAGTGAAGAGCAAGAAATATCGAGAAATGATCATTCAAAAATTCAGCCCAGAAAAATTCTGTATAATGGAGAAAAAGTTTATTTATTCAATAGTTCTTTCTTGTTTTGAAACACAAACTGAAACAGGATGTGTGGCTCTGACTCTGGTGTGGGTCAATAGCAATTCTTGGCATCAGGTCAGGCACTCAGCTGCAGGGCAGAAGAGTCAAGCTCAGCAGATCGGGAAAGTCCCATCTCTAAACCAGATCAACAGGGTTCATAGGAAAAAAACTACCTTCACAGGCAGACACTTATTTCTCTACTGAAGCTTTTGCTAGCTCTTGTGTGCTGACCACGAGCTCTATGAGCCCATTCAGGGTGTTAACTTCTTGGTGGGATTTCTGCTCCTGGGTGAAGAGAAATTCTCATTTGTAGAGCTTGTTAGGAACTAGCAGTAGTGTTGGATACCTTACTGGGTTCTCAGGGTCAATGATTAAAGGCTTTGGGTACTTTTCCTGCAAGAATATTAAGACATCAGTATGTCAGCAGCTCTCTGTGCAGCATGAAGGGCAGCGCTTCTCCAGCACATATTGTAATTAGGAAGAAGAATGAAGCATAAAAAGACATGGCAAATAAATAGAAATATGTGATCATTCTAAGACACTACAAAACACCGGTAGCTATACACTGCCAAAAGTATGCACAGATTCATTAATGCAGAGTTGAACTTTATAACTCAAAGGGCAATTCCATAAAAGCTGGTATTTTCTCCTGACTGCTACACTTTAGAAATTCACTGTGAAAATAATCACTCTTTAGATATTTGAGACTCACATTATTCAGTGGCATAAAATAAATCTCTTTAAGAGTCCTGTTAGCAGAGAGGAATTATAACTCTTTAGAGGTATTACTGATTTCAATATTAATAACACTATTCTGCAAATCTATTTTTCTAATCAGTGTCTGAATCTATGACCAAAATTTTAAGTCAGGCATTTTCTTTCAGACCTCATAGTTTTCTAATTCCAGAGAGAGGAGACTCTGACAACCTCTCTTCAAATCCCTGTTAATAATCACCTCACGTACAGAAAAAAATAAGTGCCTTGTAAAGACTGATAGGCTTAAATAGTTTTTCCTCTTTTGAAGTTGAATAATATTTAAGACTTTCTTGTCTTGATATTACTCTATATCATAGAAAATCTAAAAATTGATCAATGAAATACTATTTGGGTGGAAACAAACAATTTCACTCAAAAGTTTCTCACACACTCTAAAACATATGCATTTTTCTCCATTTGTTATATGTAAAAGTAATTGTTATTTTTAACCTGCCATTCACTTTATTGGCACACCTAAGTAATAAGCCTTGTGGTTTGGGGTTTTTTAGCGCACTTTTTATGCCAGAAAGCATGGCTTAAGAGTAGATACTGCCCAAGAGTGATTTGAACATCATGGAATTTATGAAAAATTCTGTTGGAAAGGGCAGGATACTAATACGATGAGTGGGCTACAAGAATCTGCAAAGACTAGAAATACAACTGGTAAATGTGTTAAGTCCCAGACTCTTGGGAAAGTACCATTTTTTTATTCCTTTTAATTATTACAAAATTACTTTAAATATTTTTTTTCTCCTCTGCCTTGTGCTTGTGCTGTCAAGAAGACCTGTGCTGTTATGCAATAAACTGAATCTGAGGATTCTTGGCTTCATGGGAAATACACAGCTATGAGTAAGACCACACATTTGATCATGGGTTAAACCAAAAGGCTGTTTGGCCAAGTGCCTCTTGAAAAATGTCAGCAGAGGCTTTTGAAAGGACTAGGAGAATGAGTGCAATGGCTTCAGTCATGCATTTCAATACCTCCAATCAACAGTAATCTGGAAATGTCTCTTTAAGAGCAACTCCTATTAGTATGTCTAATTTTATGAACCTTTGAATTAACTGATATCCAGCGGACAGCGGCTTTTTGTCGTGCACTGTGGAAAATATTAAATAATACTATCATGCCAGATAATACGTGTTGTAAATCTGAGGTAGCTCCACTTATCTCTAGCTCTGTATTGATACTCCTTCTCTGTGTGTGACCCTGGCATATAATGGCCAAAGGCAATTTTCGACTTAGCAGCATTTGTTTCAACTTTGGATTAGCAGGTAATATAAAGGTATATGTGATTGCCCCTCTTTTGCAGTGCTTGTCAAGTAGGAGAAGAACAAACAGATCACCAATAATCGGCAAAAGAGATGCAGGGTAGAGGGGGATAAAGTTGTAACAGAGTTTGGAAGAGTCCTTACCTTTCAGCCTTCACCTTTCAGTCTTCATTTTTCAGCTCTTCAGAAGACTATTTTCTTCCCTTCCCTCAACTTTATGCACTCTCTTTTCCCTCTTACACATCGTACTCATGAAGATCCATGGAACAAGGCTTCAGTATTCTCAAGGAGAAAAGATAAAGCAGTAGAAGCTTCTTATTCCTTGAATTTCAAACTGCAGAACAGGAGTTGGATCACAAGCCAGAGGTACATCTGCCAGAGTTGTCTTAGGCCAATACTTTAAGGAGCCAGAGGACTTAGAGTTGCTGGCATATGCCCCTACCCCTTCCCTCCCCACAGGCTTCTTCTGGCCATGGGGCATTTCCTCACCTCTTCCAGGCGAGATCTTACTAGCCATCGATTTCTTCTCCCCACTACCATATCCCCCTTCCTCAGACAATGGGCTCCTGAACCCCAGCTACCCCTACTCCACCCCAGTTATCACCGTGTTTCATCACGAGGGAAACCATTCCTCTAAAATATGAGGCACTGGAGGTGGGGGAGAGCACTTACAGCTCTATAAAGTGTTTGGATACAACACAGAATAAAATGCACTTTTCCCATGGTGATTTGGGGCCAGAACTTGCTTTTGACTAGACTGATACCAAATGAGGTCAATTCAGCTCATATCAGCAGTGCTGCTCCAGGCTGACACTAGTAGGACCAGAAGCAAGATTCAGGGCCATTATGTTTACTTTTCTGGCTGAAATTATTAATTATTTAGAAACTAATCTATCATAGGCAGAGTATTTCCTTCAATTAATTCAAATTAACATTTTGTTTATAGCACAAAGTAAGCCTTTTCCTTTTCATAGTTCAAAGAGAACCCTGGGTGCTCTAAATATGCCTCCTGGTGATTTAATTAAAATATAAATATTAATTTAAAAAAAGAAAAACACAGAAAGAAGGAAAAGCTACAACTGAAAAAGTGGCAGCTATGAGGAAAAAGAATCCACCATGTAAGAAGTGAAAAGGAAAACCGAAGTGACTAACAAAAAATGTATGAATTAGAAGCAAAGAAGAAATTAAAGAAAACAGCTTCTGAATGTGAAGAGGTGTAAAAAAGGTAACAATGCACAGGGAACATATCGTTTTGAACACAAAGGTGCCATGACCAAGTGAGGGACAGATTTGTCAGGGCTCACAGTTTGCTTTGTAGGGTGGAGGAGCAGAGTTGTAGTTCCCAAAATGGTTGCTGTTCCCCAGAATGTTGGACTTCAGTATACAAGTCCTATTCTATTTCTGGGTGACAGGCTAACCAAAGCAAGATTATTACCAGAGTCAGGATCTCAGCTAATGAACACTTGGAAGCCAGTGCCATACCTCAGGTCTGCATGGAAGTCATATGTATTGCTTAGTGTCTACCACACTGTCACAGCAGTACAAGTGGAGTGATATAGGAGACAGAATGGAACCTTATCTGAGTGAAAGTTACAGCATATGCCCTGATGCCAAAGTCTGTCCCTCAGGCCCTGCACATGGCACAGGTTGGCCAATGACTACCACAGGGCTTCACAACCTACTTGCTGAGCTTCATATGCTTGTGAGTGAGCAGGAACCATGAGCGGCACCAGCCTCACACTGGGGTGCTGAGCTAAAGCTGCTTCTGTGCTGCCTGCAAAACTTGCCCACACCACAACAGCCACTGCCTGTGCCGGCAGCAGGACATGGAGAGCGTCTCTCTGCTTCTGCATCTGCTCCCTGGAGAGCTCCAGGTGCTCCATCACGAAACATTTTCCTGCTGCCATAGCTCTACCACCACAGCAATGCTGCTGCTGAGCCAGCCAGCCTCCAGTTCTCTCTGGCATGTAATTATAATTGCCTGCAATTTCAAATGACCATAGAAAATTGTGTTTTTGCTGACGATACAAGTATGAAGTAAGCGTTCTCCTAGCTCACATTCTTTTAACTGGTTAGTGTAAAGATTTTGATCTCTTTAAAACCACATCTGAAGTCCTATTATTCTATTATTTCATATTGACCACTGAGTGTTCACAGAAGCCTGTTGCATTTCGCAGCTTCCTGATGGTACAACTCCCTGATGTCCTGTCTCTTTTTTTTCTGTTGCCTTTTTTTTTTTTTGCTTTGTTGGTTTTCTGTTTTGTTTTTGTTTGGTTGGTTGGGTTTTGTTTGGTTTTTGTTTGGTTTTGGGTTTTTTTGTTTGGGTTTTTGTTTGGGTTTTTTGGTTTTGTTTGTTTGTTTGTTTGTTTGTTTTGGGTTTGGTTTTTTTCAGTCTTCAGATTCAAAACAATCTTTTCAACTTTAATGTGGTACTGGTACCAAAATGGGCAATTTTCAAGCACCACTGGTAGTGACAATTATACACTCAGTCTGAGTTCAGGAAGTTATGACAGAAATATATTTTTTCTTCCTGTATAGCATTTTCTACTGGTTAAATTAAAAAATTAACTGCAATTAAAAAAGCTGCAAATGGAATAGAATGGATATATTGTCAATATCAAATTGCAGTGATGAATCTGTCATTTAAGCCCCTACCATTGGCTTAATCCTTTTATTATAATCACTGATTTTTAAGTATGGTGGGTTTCCATCCATCCCCATGACTATTGATGACAATTACTAGATCCAGTGCATGATGTTGAGCTCTGCTGGGCATGCTTTCTTTTGAGATTAGCTGCCTTAAATACAACGTGAGTGAAAAAAAATGGGTCCTATGGATTTAGAAAGCTGAGGTATTTCTGGTCCTGTTAGCTGCCCAGTGACTATACATTCTGTAACTGGTTTTGGATTGGGTCATCAAGCAGGTTTATTTTCTGATCATTTCCCACAGTAGGAAATGTTTCTTCTAGAAATGCGATAAAATTTATTAACAAGGAAGAGCCTGTCTAGCTGAATATTCCCTTCTCTCAAACATTCTTCCACAAGGGCACTCATAGCTTCCATTAACATCAGGGGAAGTTAAATACATATGGAGACAAAGAACTATACAGCCTGAAGAACTGTAACATGCATCCACAGCTGTATGTACACTTGTACTTCGTGCCTCCACCCAGGAAAAGGAAATTTAGCGGACCAAGGATATTGGAACTCCAGACAATATTTAATACTTCAGCTCTTGGAAGAGAGAAATAGGAAATAATTTTATAACTTGGGTGGGGAGAAACTGTTGGATTGCAATAAAGATTCCAGGCTGATGAAACAACTCGGCGTTGTTCCTGTCTCACTGGTTATGATGTGGTTCTGCTCATGAGTATCCTAGCTGAAGCTCAAGAAGGCAGCCATAAGTCTCAAAGCCTTGGGATTGTTGCCAAGGGTAGTGGAGTTTCCTTAGACGGAGAAAGACAGAATGTGGCAGTCTCTAAAATTCATGTCTTCAGCCTCACTGCTGTGACTGCAGGAGCCGGTGGTATGGATATACCCGAGAAAATCAAAGACTGGTACCTATTTTGAAAAGATTGGTTTAGGCATGAGGGACTACTACAAATGCAAGGCTGAGATTTATCTGATTAAAAAAATTAGTTCCTGAACAGCCTAAACCTGAATTGTCAACAAAATAAATAATCTTTTTTTTTTTCACAGAAAATGTCGCTTTGTCGTCCAATAAACCTGAATATTCCAATAGAAAACAAACTTTATTTCATTCAGCAGTTTAAGTAATTCAAGCTTTCATTTGCCTAGATGAGTCCAAATCTTCAGTTGAAATATATTTATCTGACATCCTTTGAGATTCTCTTGAAACATATTCTCCTTTTCCCTATAAACAAAACGGTGTTGCATCAAATAATTTTTTTTCTAAAATTTTGGCCTACAGGAGGTAAAGTAGGCTTTTAGGTACCTGAAACAGAACTCTGATAAGCCCCATCAAAATCTTTTAGCTTTCTACCAGAAGTCTGGATGAACAACTACACAGCACCTTGGAACTGCTCAAAGGCTTTTGCTAACTCATACTATAAAGATCAGAACCAGTTTGCCTAGAATTGTATTCAAAGGAGAAGATATACATCAAATCCAGACAGCTGGAAAAAATCTCTAGGCTGTATAAGTGGAAGCCACAGTGCCTGAAGCAGCTTTTCGTATCTTTCACCTCCACAAAATTTTCTTGTCTTCAAAATTCTCAGATGCTGCAGCCCCATGGAAACATTTATTTTCAAATTCATATTTATATATCTACCCTACCAAGGGTAATGTTAGGACTCAAAAATAAATGGATAATCATGCACGTTTGAATTTATTGCCAGTTTGTTGAAAACATGAAGAAGCAGTTTTCTCTTTTTTGCTATTTATTGTTGTACCGGTTTTGGCTGGGGTAGCATGACATTTCTTCACAGTAGCTGGTATGGGGCAATCTTTTGGGTTTGTAGTGATGTAACAGAGGGATGTGTTTGTTATTGCTGAGCAGTGTTTGCACAGAGTCAAGGCCTTTCAGCCCCTCATCCCACCCCACCAGCAAGGGGGCTGGGTGTGCACAAGGACCTGGGACAGCTGACCCCAAGTGACCAATGTGATATCCCACACCATATGCCCCCACACTCAGCACATGGAGCTGGGCGAAGGAGAAAGGGGGAATAGCATTTGTCTTCCCAATTACCACTACATGTGATGAAGCCCTGCTTTCCTGGGGATGGCTGAACACCTGCCTGCCTATGGGAAGTGGTAAATGAACTCCTTGTTTTCTTTTGCTTGTGTGCACAGCTTTTGCTTTCCCTATTAAGCTGTTTTTATACCAATCCATGAGTTCTCTCAGTTTTACCCTTCCTATTTCCCCCCCATCCCACAGGGAGGAAGTGAGCGAGTGGCTGAATGAGGCTTAGTTGCCAGCTGGGGTTAAACCACAACAATCTTGTGTAGATATTTATCATAACAATGGTATTTATCCTGAAGAATCCAGGTATCACAAAATAACACCCTTGCCTTCCTTTCACCTTCACTTCACTGAAAAAGCTATGGGATTAGACATAAGAAAAAGTACAAGGAATATTCATAATATGTCAGTGATTTGAAACACCTATGGTATACTTTTGAAAGTAGAAATGAATGCTGCAAAAATTGCATGCAGAAGATGTGTGGGCATACTGCTAAGTTTTGCTCTTGCCTGTGATGGCAATGCAAAGTATTCAAACTGCCTGAGTCTGCTGAAAATGATTTCTTCTATTTAACTAAATCTGAAAGAAACTGTGTGGCAGTACATGCATAATAGATATTCGTGCATTCAAAAAAATCATACATATACATTACCTAAAAGGCAAACACACATCAGCCAAGCAAGGCTAACAATGATTAATCATATTATAATTTCCATCTATCTTTCAAGTTAATATGGTGGCAACATTGCTATTATCAGAAATTGAGCTAAGTCCACAGCGCTGTCTGCTGTGATTATTGATGGGCTGCGGCTTGATAAATTTTTTAACTGTTGATAAGGCCCAGTGCACCCTGAATTTTAATAACATGCAACCTTTCTCAAATCTTCATTAAAAAAATCCTTATGTGGGTAAGCAACAGCAGCTCATGAGACTGTGTACAAACTCTGACTCACTAGTCAGACACAGCCAAGCAGTGCAGGACAGAAATCTGCTCGATAGAAATGCCATTGCTCTTCTCCAGAGATAATGCACTTGAGATCACCTTGAAGAGGACTACTTTGATCACTATGTGCAAATCTTCACCTCAGTGCCCTGAAAACACTTTAATGCTTTCCACTACATTTCCAGCATCCAGATAGAGAGAGAATGAAATATTCTGCCACTTCACTGGGAGCTATGTTTGCACTCCAGCACAGTGAGATCAAGTTTCCTTGGTCTGAGTAGCTGTAACTCTGTCCTCCTCTTTTAACTACTTTGTGAACTCCCTGGTAGCTTTCTGCAGAAATGCAGATTGTCAGCTAAGGGCCATCATATTCCCAGTACTGGCACTGACCACTCAGTAGCCTGAGTGAAATCCCTTGCTGCAGCTCCACTTCCAGCCATCTCTGCAGAGTGGTATGGGAGTGAAAACAAACTGAGCAGCTCTGCGGAAGTTTGGAAACATGTTTATGCCTAGTTTCAGCAGATACTGCTGAGTAGGTCTCCTTTCAGACTTCCATAGCTCTCGAGCAACACGTTTTTGTGCTGACCACATAATCTGCTGCAGGCACCTCCTTCCCCTGAAAGTTTCCTTGTGAAATCCTTTGCAAATTTCAGAATTAACTTCTTTATTTCCTGTCTCTGCAAGCAATGTCAGAAGCCACGTAAATAACTTGCTGTGGGTTGGGGACCATGACTTTACACAGTAGGGATGTAGGTAGTCTGCATGCCTAAATAAAAAATAACAACAGCCAATATGGGTGCCCAAGATTCATGAGACCACAGCAGATTTTCAGAGGGGAGAATTGCCCTGAGGCAATGCAGGTTACTTCTGCAACTCAAAGTATTATGGGAAAGTATTATTATATCCTTCCCATGGTTTTATATTTTTTCTGAGGCCTTTCTAAGAGATGGGATATCGCACAAGTCTAGCCTGATGCAACTCTCCATCCACTGCTGTCCTGCAGGCTGAGGACATATGATCTCCTCTGGCTCTCCTGTGGGAAAGGACTAGATGATTACTATAGGTCTCTCCCAACTGGAATAGTCTATTCCAGTCTCAAAAGGTCCCTAGGCTGCAAACTGGTGCTTGTCCCTTGTGATTCCCCCGGCTGATTTCCTCATAGGCCCTGATCCCCCAAACTCTGTCACTACATAACAGGGCACCATTAATGCTTCTTGTTTCTCCTGGACAGAGAACTCATTCTCCAAATTCATGTCTTTTCAGGCTAAATTCCCTGTTTCAGAAATTAGAAATGAACCGCCATCAAAAATGAAAATGTGGAGACTCAGTTTCTCTCATACACAGTATGCAGCCTCCAAATCAGAGGACATTTTCGAACACCTATTCATGGCACATCAGTTTCACAACGTCAATAAGAACTCATAAGAAACTTTCCAAATTGTGGTAACTCCTTTTTTTTCCAAGGGAGTTCAAGAATTACACCCCACTAAAAAGCTTAGTTTGTAGTACTTCAAAGCATTTTATCTTCCCTGCTATATAGAAACAAATAGAGTATGCCACATTTTCCAACAAAATAAGCTAACTTCAGCCAGAAAAATGAAGTATGTCTTTAGCAAAAATAGTAATTTCCTTTTGCTCTATATTAATTACCTGAATTCTAACCAAACCTCCAAAGAATCCAGTGGCTTGCATAAAATGGGGTAGTGATTGTGTTTTGAACTCTATTTCTTCACAGCTGGAGAACATCTTCTTCTCTTTTCCTCATCCAAAAGAATAAAAGACAAATTCAGAAATGCCATCTCTGATCTCCCGCTGTTTGTTTAATCAGTCACTCACATTTGTGATAATACTAGTCGACTTCTTCAGCACAGTTCAAACAACACAGCTTCAGCTAATTTCACTATTCACAATGCAGTTATAAACTCCACTTTATCCAGATGACAGGATGAGGCTGTTACAAAGTACTTATTTAGCCTTCTGACATCTATAACATCTTGATGGCATAGGACCAGCATGGATAAATCTATGTGACCCCCAGTTCCTGGCACAAGACTAAATACTGTCAGGGGACGGAAAAAAGTGTTGCCAGAATGTGCTTCTCTCCAACAAAGAGAGTTAGTCAGCAGGTTTGGTTTGGTTTGTTGTTTTTATTTTGTAGAAGAGTCTCTGAAGAGAAAATAGACTTCTAAAAATGACTGGAGAGGAGAGGTAACATTAATTTTTCTATAATTCTTGACCTACCACTAAGAAAGAATTTTGCCCCTAAGTTCCCATTTGTGCTCAACATTCTGATCTAAGTCAATTAAAAAATAACACGAATCTGCATGAATTACTGTCCTGTATCACAGGGATGGTAGTCTAGATCCCCTTGTACTCCCTTTTCTGAGAACAACAGTGCTCAGGGGAGGATACAGTCCAGATTTCTTGGTCCACAGGAAGTGGAAAGGGCACGAAGAACCTGCGCTACAGTTCTGATGCCAAAACTCAGGTATAAGTGTTTAAAAAATGGACTAAACTGAAAGCATTTGAATATAATTTTTAAATTTTTTTTTCATAATCACTGCCTTTTTAGGATTTTTTTTGGTCACTCCACTAAGACTTTTAGAGATAATTTTTGCATTTTTCACAATCTAGGGTTAATAGGCTAGTTAAATATAAGGGCTGTTTGTTATTTTAAAGAAAAATCTATTTTGCAGATCTGTTGGAAAATCTCAGCTTCCTTATAGCCAGTGAAGAGGATGGTGTTTTCCTTAGGTCACAAACTGTACTCCTTCAGGAGCTGTTGAAATTAGGAGAACATCTAAGTGAGTTAAGGATATTCCTAAGGTAACTTTTCTATACTGAACAGCATTGAATAGAATTTTAATGCTGAGTGTAGTGTGAAATTTAAAAAAAAATCAATTCTAATGACTTTTTTCCACCAAAATATGCCTGTGATAGTGGCATATTTCACTCAGTCTAGCTGTTTTCCAAAAATAAACAAAGAGTTTCACACAAAATCTGCTTTGAATTTCAAAGGTGTTGATGGAAAAGAGAGGAGAGGACTAGATACCCTATGATTTTGCATAGAACTGGAACCAGCTGAACACTGTATAAGAAAAAAAAGCAATATCATTAAGCATTTCTGGCCTTGAAAAAGGTATACATTTCCAGCCATTTTTGAATTTTGTTTGTGTCCCAGACAGTCCCTAGTCTTAATATGTTGATTTTTCTGGACAAGGGGTCTTTGTACACATTTTTTTATAACGCTATTCAGTATCTTGGTGGGCAAATAAAGTTACAGAAACAGAGTCAGAGAGTGAGATAAAGCAAGAGTTTTGTACGGAATTAAATATTTCCACACAGTCAAATCATTTAACACACCAGAATTCAGATTTCCTCTGACTCCAGAAGAGCTAATGCAGCTCATTCAAAATAATTTTCACTAACCGCATGAACACTTCAATTTGGTTTCAGGATAACTTGAGACAGTTATGTGTGAGCATCCAAAGGTTACTATTTATTACTATAAAACCATATTCACACATGAGGCAATTGCCTTGAGTTGAACTGAATACACTCATCATATGTGGTATTAGGAAACACAGCTGAAAGTAATGATGTTAATATGAACTGAGACAATAAACCTGACATTCGACAGACATTGTGCCATTTAAACTTATTTTCTTTTCTGAAAGATAACAGTACCACAAGAGGATGCAAGGTTTTTTTCACTGAGGTGATACTAGTGAGATGTGAGAGTTCAGATTTCAGACTTCTCATCACAACTTTCCTGCATTTAATTACATCACGGGAAAATTCAGGACCTCTGAAGGTCACCTAGTCCAATATACTACTCAAGAAGTGTAATTTAGGAATTACATCATACCAGGTCACTCAGGGGTTTACCCTGTTCTATTAAATTGATTAAATGCAGTGTATAAGCTTAAAGAAGAAAAAAATTAACCTGACTGAAAAAACAGATCCTAACAAACTAAAAGAACCTCAAAAGCAGCAACACATGCCAAAAATGCAAAAGCATCAATCTATATTAAAAGAGATGTTCTTTAATGGCTGCTACCTTTGAAATAATTTTGTTGCGATGCCAATTGCCATTACTTTACTGGCAGCTACGGCAGATCCTTTGCTATCTGGGGCCTCAGGTGAAAATTTAAACTATTTTTTTCTGTGCTGTCCAGGATCAACCACAGACAAGATGAAGCTGAGTGGTGTGTTTTTTGGAAAACGGCTTGAATGAAGCTTACGAAATGAGAATGAAAGGAGAAAATTACATCAGAAGTGTAGCACTTTGAAAGCTTCTAGCAGCATTAATTCAGTGTATGGCAATCCTGATACTATTCAAATCCATGCTGACTTGGGATAGATCAGATTCCAAACATAGAATTCCCACTAGCCTAATTTTATGCAACATGGGGATCTGAAATATGAACCTATCCTGATTTGGGACTTAAGGGGTTTCTAGGACATGCCTCCTTTTCCTGCTTTGGACAGAATTGACCAGAATTGGCCAATCCAGCAAAGTTAACAACATAAATGTTTAATTTCTGACACTGTGCTCTGAAAAGTTACCAGGTTTAGTTATTGGATATCAACAACCAAATTCAAAACCTGAATTTCCAGTTATAGCTCTCATTTGCCCTCAGCTTAAAGCCAAATGCCCGTCCAACTCTAATATAGCTGAAAATTTTAGCTGTCCTCCAAACCTTCAGTATTCTACGCACTCCTGAAAAACAAGTTGCAGCTTCCTAAACTTGTAGCAATTATGCTGGTTAAAATGTATGCTAGCTATTTGCCATTCAATCCTTCAGGGTAAGCAGATCCTACAGCATTCACCTTGAGGTTTACAAACACAGCTTTCTTTTATCTGCCCTTAACGCAGTCCTGCATCTTTGTGCAGCTCTAGTAAGGGTGCAACGTGTGCCAGCTAACTGTTTCTCCTTTCCCACTGCACACGGGAAATATGTAAGTCTCCTCATAGAAAATGTTGTGTTCTGGACTGTCACAGGAGATAGGAGTAAGTCTCACTTCAGCCTGAAGCATTTCTTTCAGGTACAATAAAGCATTTAAAAATCAGGCTTTCAGAGCCCAACAAAAAACGTCTTTTTGCTTACCACAGTTCTTTCACAGTAGCTACGGGTGCGCAGTTAGTCCTGAGTGTCCACACATCGGGCATTGCAATGCTGCCATGTGTGCAGATGCTTGCCTTGGGAACTCAATGTGCATCACCTGACCTGTATTCTGCTGGTGAGTCTGACCAGTCTGACCAGTGAGAACCACTCACATTGTCACTGAGCAAACAGATAAAATCCCATGCTGTCTCCCTTTGCTTTGTCCCCCTGAGCAGGGGGCACCCAGACACAGGAAGCTCAGCAAAAGCACTTAGCAGAGACTGTAACATTAGCAGAGAGTGGCTCTCAGGCCATCCAGCTACACACTTTCTGAAGCATCAAGCACTTCTCTGGTGAGAGGTGGAAAGAACATGTGCCATACTTTTCTCTGTTGAACATTGGTATAATAGAGGAAGAGATTTTTCTGTTAGCTCTCACTTCACTGTCTTGACAGGCTGCAGCTGTGGTAATGAGTTGATTTCAAGGTGACAGAGGTGCCTAAGAGCTTTTGAAAGTCTCATTGAGTCCTTATCTGCCTACCCTTAAATATGTGGCCCAAGGTCATGGGGCCACCAAGCTGGCAGACTTCCCCTGGAGGTCACTTCTGAACCACAGTCATCAAGCACCTTTTCTGGGGAGGTAGGTGAATAACTGCTATGCACTGTTGGGGTGAAACCATGGTGATCTTGGAAAAACTCTGTCCTACAGCAACCACCAGCTCCTCAGTTCATTTTGTGTTAGAAAACACATATTCTTCTAGCTGGAGAAATAGTTAGAAAGTAGTGTGGTAGTAGAAATTAGTAATAAATTGTGTGCATTTGTCAAAAAGTGGAGCTTTCAGTTTCCTTAGAAACTGAACATTTTGGGGGTTTATGGTACTGTACCCAGCAGAGACTGGCTGAGACCTGTGTGAGTATGTACATGGCCAAAAAGGCCAGGCTCTCTTGTCTGAAGGTTTCAGTATCTATCACGTTTGGTAAAAAACAGCTAAAAGAATTTCTCTGACTTGGTAATTCAGAGACCATAATGATGGGAAATGTTTTTCAGCAAAAATAAGTGTAGTTAAAGGAAAACAAAATTATTTGAAATCTTCTCTGCTTAGTCACCTATGAACTTGTATTTTATTTCATTGCAGAATGAAACTATGGTCAGAATCCAGGTTTGGGAGTTCTGTGGTCCTCCTCTAAGCAGCCAAAATACCAGCCAAACCCTCCTCTTTCATCTTTGAACAGAAACAAAAACTAGGACTTAGTAATTACAGCATAATCATACCATAAGTAAGACAAAAATTATTCTCATTAAAACAATATTTAAAGAACTAGCATCTAGTAAGACCCTCAAAGTCAGGGACAGGACCCCAAAGGCTCACAGAAATAACATCGTGGCACTCTTCGTCTCCTCAGGGCCTTCCTTATAAATCCCCTTCACTTTCAGTTATCAAACAAGATGGATCTAGCCTATGGATTAAGTATTTGCTTAGAACTACTTCTCCCTCTAAGGCTGTAACACCTAAAAGCTGTCAGCAACACTTGTCACCAAATATTCACTACACTCAAAGCGAGAAATATATTCAGCTTTAACAAGGGCCAGCAGCAGTTTGGGAAACATTTCTCTTGGCGCAAGAGCACTTTTCCCCAGCAGCTGTGCAGCCCATGGTGTCAAATAGTTTTTCCTAGCACCATGTTAAAACCTAAAAAATACAATTTTTTTTCCCATTAGTTTAGGTCCATTGCTTTCCCATGCAGTGTTTCAGCCCAGTCCACGGGAAGATTTTGAAATGGAGGTTTCAGTAAAATTAAGATTTTTAAGCCTGAGGGGCAAAGCGTCTAGTTAAAGGTTGTGACAAGGGAATCACATACTCAATAAAGAGGAAAAAGGTCAAAACAAAATTAATTTCTACTCTCCTTTTCACTAAGATATGTATATTCAAATCCTTAGCACATTGTTTCTGGCCAAGCAGTTTCTCACTGCTCCCTCAGAGGCAGAATGGTTATCTGTTCCATGATGGCCACAACAGTCCCAGTGTAAAGATCTTAGAGGAAAAATAATGAAAATCTCTCAGATCCAATCCAAACATAGTTGAATAGTTGACACCTTTTACACTCCATGTCAGAGAGAGAGGGTCTCGAGCTTCTAGCTGCAAAACTGGAGAACAGATGTTTCACCAGCAGTGTGGACACAGGTGTGTGGAATTAAAACTGGAAAACAATAAAGTTTAAAGGGAACATTTGTCCAAGTAAATTGGGGATGTGGGTGATGGTAGACAACAGATTTCTGACATCTTGGAAAATTCTTGCAAGTGACACTGTGTCTATCAGGCTTTAAGATTATTGCTAGCTTACACTAACTAGTCTAAAAGGACTACCTGGTTTACCGAAAGCTGGGGCCAAGGGCAGTGCTCTGGGATGACTGCAGCTCTACCTGTTCAGCCAGACCCGTCAATGTTTCATGCAGTCACAGTTCCCCTCCTGGACAGAAGTCACATGAGCGATGTCATTAGGTGTCAGGAGCTACGTGAGAGGGAGGACTTGGTGACAGCTCTCATGCCTGAGAATAAAAAATCTATGAAACTTTTCACACCATCTTCACTCGCACCAAAAAACAGCCAGGCCAGAGCTTGGAGGACCTGTGACTTTATTTAGGGGAAAATTAATGCCTTTCAGCTGGGTTTCCTTTCTAAGGTTGTCCTCTCAAGGGATTTAACTAGAGACATAATTGGAAATCAAAGTGAAGGATCTTGTGTAGGTCCCCGTAATGACAGGGAAGTTGACCGTCACCAGGCCCCAGAGGTAAGCAGTGCTCAAAGGTGCTCCTCACACAGAAGGAGAAGAGATGGCACTAACAGCACTCTCCCAAAACCATCCACACACTTTTCTAGTCCTTCTCTTATCAGCAAATGTTGCCAAAGCAAGAGAGCCTCTACCATGCACCACCACAGCAGAGGAAGAGGCTTCCCTGGGCATTTAACAGCATCCCAAACTGAAAAAGACACAGAAAAAAAACCCTCAAAATTTCTACAAAGTGTTTTTTAAACAAATTGATCAGGATCTGAAGAAAAAGCTTGGTTTTTTTCTCCAGGAGAGCATTCAAAAGATCAAAGTAACTAAAGGCCAAGTAACTCAATTTCCCTCTCCTTTAAATGGAGCATTGAATTTCAAGATATAAAGCTTCATATTTTTCCTTTTTGTGGCTAACTCCATATGGTATTAAATTGGTTAACAGTCCCTGACAGCAATCCTCACACTGCAGGTGGCACAGAAATGTCAATTTTAATTTAGCATTTTATATTCAATAAAAATTCAAAGCTTATGTACGGGAGAAAATTTTAGAAGCCTTTCCTAAGGAAAGAATCAGCAAAACTTGAATGTGAAGGGATAGTGTCAAGGTGTGTAATATTGCCCTGAAAATCAGTCTCTACTGTATGTGTTTATTACGTATGTATAAATATTACATGTGTTTTTAGTTGCACACAAAAATATTTATTTCCAACCTTAAGGTCACCATGTTACTGACATTTACACTTCCAAGACTGATATAATCCTCTTTATGCTGTTTTTGTCAAGCTTCACAATGTATTTCAGAAGCTGTCAGTGCCAGCTGACTGATGTTGTTGAACCAGTTTCCAAGATGAATTCAAATATTCATGTGGGAGAGGAAAACTGAGATTCAAAGTCAGCTTCTAAATTATAAGATGATAGATATTTCTTTCCATAAATAGTCTGAACATTGCTGCCTGAGAAAAAACCAGAAAGAGACCTGATAACCTATGCTAATGTTTTGGACCTTCCCTTGATGCCACATTTGACTGAGGATGATCATAAAAATTGTGAGATGGATTTAATCAGGTTTCCACTACATAGGCACTTTTTGTAAAGCGCTGCAAGTCAGAAACCTCTTTAGTAGGTGGTTTTAGGCCAACTCAGAGTTGTACCACAGAACACTACAGAAAATTCATCTCAACACCTGACCTCAGGAATCTAAACCTAGGTGCTCCTCAGCAACTCCAGGTGTTGGTGCTACTGTGACATGAGTAATGAGTTTTCTTTAAGGCACAGAACAGGACTTTTCCCATCACCTTAAGTGGTTTATTCATGTGCATTAGACATTTTGTCAACCAATGCAGTAGGAAAAACAGTAATAATGAAGCGTGATGCCTGTTGTGTGAAATGATGTGGTTTGAGCCTTGCCTGCCACCATATGCTCTAGGCTGCCAGGAGCATCTCTTTCGATCCTGCCTTTTCTATTCCTAGCATTTTACATTCTCTTGTCAGCTTTTCTAGAAAAGCAAATGGATTTTCTTCCTCTTCATGTTGCTCTTTCTTGCCTGATGTCTCCTCCTCTCTTGGTTCAAGGGCCTTCCAGGAGTTCTCACAGAAGTTCACATATAATAGGGATTATTGTCCCAGCTCTTCTGCCTCCTCAGTCTTCATGGGTGCAATGAGCAGGCTGGGTTCTGTAGTCAGTACACTCAGAACACTGGGTGGAAATCTCCTAGATGTACATCTTACCTCTTTCAGTGGGCAAACAGGCAGCATCTCCAGCCCTGCTTTTATCTTCCTGTGACTGAATAACACAACCTACGTGAAGGCTTTTGTCAGTCTTGCAGATTTCTTCCCTTTCTCCTTCCAGCCATAAATCCAGTTTAGAGTGTCTTTCTTTTGAGCAATGAATTCACAAAAGCTCTTTTCTTATTCCTGACGGTGACTCAGCCCTAGGGAAATAAAATAGTGCAAATCAACTACAGAAATAAATTTTCAGAGATCCTCAAAAACATGCAGCAGATTTTTGGCAATCTTTGTTGTGCTTTGCATGCTTCTGTGCCATTGTGTTTACAGGGTAAAAAACTTGGTTTGCAAGTGAGATACATGTCTGCAAACTTAGCATGTTCAGGTGGGAAACTTTTAAATATGAGTCTTGGGGCTACTCCAGAAGGTCTGTTCTTGAATGCTCTACTCAGCTTGGAGATGTTTATAGCATGTCAGCGAGGTTAAATAATGAAAAACTCATTTATAGCTTTCTGAAGGTATCTCTACCTTACAATCCACAGAGTGAGGCTGGCAGAATTTATTGAGTCGTATAAGTATACTGGCATCCTGTTTTAGCTTTTCTCTTTAGTTACTTCTGAATGGGTACAAAAAGTCAGATGGACTTGGAGGTGGAAAAAAACTGCATCATGTGCCCTCCTGAAGTTATATGGAGATAATAAAGATTACCGCTTAATGTACATCTAACATGCACTCATACCCATGAGTGCCTCAGCCTAGGGCTTGAGTATCAAACCAGTGACTCAAAATCATGCAAACGAACAGACTGTATTTATAAACAGGGTTTATAATCCCATTGTGAAAGTGATTACTACATTACACAGATGACCAGATGCCTTCATCAGTGAGCATTCCAGAGGGGACAATGCCCTTCTGCAGAGTGCAAGCTGACAGGTCTAATTCTGAGCTCAGGTTGGCTTAGATGGCTGTTTATCAGTGCATGCCCTGATCCACATCACTGACACCAGAATTCCTTATTTTCTTTATAATTCTTTTCAAAGTTTTCCGTAAAGTGATTGTAGAGCAAGCAGGCAAGATTATGGTTTGGGAATCATTAAAAAACTGCACACCAGTTCTGCATCTCAGGAGATGTGCATGAACCACCAAACTTAACTTGGTTTGTAACCACCTGTGAAACCAGATAAGTACAGAGTGGTCACAGGAAGAAATAACCAGTTTCCACTCTCATATTCACTTTAGCTAAAAGAGCAGCAAGACCTAGAAGGCCTGCTTGTCAAAAGCCAAACCAGGATGTCTGTTTTTCTACTGGTATGTTTCGAAATCAAGATACTCCAGCACTGAATGAATGAACCCTGCGGCAGCCTGAGCTCTAAAATACGTTATTGGGTGCCTGGGCAGAAATGTTCCTTCCCTGCTAGAATAGGTTGGTCTGACTCTAGCAAAGCAGCAAACACGAAAAAAAATTGAAAAATCTTTCTCCCTCTGAAATCACAGCCTGAACACCAAACAAAAATCCACTTGGAGTCAAAGCTCTGAGGAGAATGGGCTTCACTTAGACTTTAACAAAAACTCTTCCTGCCCACAACAAAATGAACATCAAAATACTAAAGGTAACTGTTTCTTTAAAGATTTTACCCTACTTGCAGACTAAGAAAGTCAGCTGGTTAAACTGATATACCGGAGGAGGACTCATGTCATGATTTACACAATGTTTTCCTAAGATGATTGTTAACAAAAACAGCAGTAGAAAGATTCAGGTACATTCACAGAGCAGATTTTCATACACTAGAAAGCCAAAAATGCAACAGGCATGGCATTATATTTATTAGTTATTCTTTATATGCTTTCTTTCATTTTAATACTGCTTTATGTTCTACAAAGCACAGCATATATTTTACTACCTCACCATGCATGGACACCCCCTTGCAGTAGCACGGGATTGCCTGGGTAACAAGCTTTCTAAAAGGCGTGTTTGAACCCTGTCCTACACGTATGCCATGCCACGTTTTTATGACCTCTGAAATAAATAAACACCGCCGACACTGCGCAGAGCCTCTCGCCGAGCATCCCTTGGGCTCCTCCTAGTGGGCACCGCCGCACTCCCGCCTCCAGCCCCGCGCTGGACCCAGCTGGACCACCCGGTCACTCGGGGATAACCTCCACTCCCCCACCCCAATCACCCACCGCAAATACACACAGCCCGGGACCAGCCCTCCTAGTTAGCACCGGCACCCCTGACTGGGGCCGGAGGGTTCTCCGGTGCTCAGCTGTTACCTTTTGACCACGTTTTCTGCTGTTATAATCAGAGAATCATAGAATAGTTTGGATTGGAAGGGATCTTTAAAGGCCATCTACTCCAACACCCCTGCAATAAGCAGGGACATCTTCAACTCTATCAGGTTCCTCAGAGCCCCATCCAGTGTGACCTCAGGTGTTTCCAGGGATGGGGCATCTACCACATCTCTGGTTGACCTGTTCCAGTATTTTGCTACCCACATTGAAAACAAAACTTCTTCCTTCTATCTTCTGTCTTAGAGTTATATTAAGGGCTGGAGTTAGGGAGCTGCTAGTGAGCAGACCTGTATTGGTCACAGATTTGCACCACTGCTGTGCTGATGAGGACTTTGGGGTCAACCTGCCACTTAACAGGCATAAAGAAAGATGGAAAGAGAAGGTGGGTAAGCGCAGGTATGGCTGGTCTCCTTTCCCTCACCTGCCAGGGGTGTCCCTAGGGGTCTGTGTTGTGGGATTGCAGAGCTGGCATGTCCTTTGTGGGTGGTGGAGCACTGATCTGCCACCCCAGATGCTGCAATAATTCGAAGGCAGCACTTGACTCACACAAGCACTCTCTGCTTCTCACCTGTGGTCCCACCAAAGTAGTTTTCTTTATATGCTCTTCAGGCCAAAAGGAACTCATCCTTCCTCTTGTCAAGAAGCATTTAAAGGAGATTGAGCACTGGAAATATGAGATATATTGATTTCTTCAGGGGTGAAAGGTTCAAAGACAGAATTCAGGGAGGCTCACTGGCAATTCTGGGGCACAAAGGATTTTATTCTCTTCACGTTGGCATTTACAGAGAATAAGTAGGTAATGCAAAACTGGAACAAACCCCCTACATATACAGGCAATGCTGAATGTACAAACCCTAGTCCTGTGTTTGAAAGGGGACTTTTTAACTGTAACTATTGGTGAATCATAATATTCTTCCAACCCACTACAATTTTCGCCTTGTTTATACCTTTGGGCTATCTCAGCTACCAGAACACCAGTACTATGTAAATAACATCAAATAAGTTACCAGTTGCCTAAAGACGCTGGATCCACAGGCGTTTATGCTTTGGCAAATCTTTATGCCTTGGTTAATTAACCGCCTGAATTCAGTGGCAGTGGTCAGTGTATGATTTCAAGTGTAAGTCTTTATTAGAGTAGGACCTTGGATGGCCGCACATTTTATATAAGTGGACTAAATAACCTTTTAGTCCACTAAGATAGGAATTTAACATCACTGTTTGACTGAGCACATACTGAGTGCTTTGCAATAGAGAGATGACAATAATATACCGGTGAAAAATAGGAAGGCATTGACCTTAAGTGTCTGTGAGAATCTGTAGGTAAGTACATGACCTACAGCTTCTGAAGAAAACAATATTTCAAACACAGGGCAAAAAAAGCTGAACTCTGGCATCAGCAAAACAGAGATTGAATGCCTGAAAAGACAAAAAGCCCCTGCTGGCAGCACAAAGGGAATAAGCTGGACAATAATCAAAATTCAGCTTGGCTGAATACAGAAAAGCATTGCTGCAGTCTGGTACAACCTGTAAGAGACAAGTTTTCCAACCTGCTTTTTTAATAATTAGAGGGATGCAGGAGTCATATAAGAGATTATCAGATCTTTTTATTTTTTTTTAGGTTATGGCAACAGAGAAATGTTAATATTCATATTGTTTGCAGCTTCATTGCTAAGTGAATAGTTAATGAAGCAGTGACCTTCTGCAAATTCAAGCTGCTGTGCACCACTGTGCTAACTAGATAGTATTTTCCAAATTGCTTGAACTGCATGAGTGACTCCAAAGCAAGCTTGTGGTAAAGAGAATCACCTGGCATAGATTTTTTTTTCCATAGGCCATGCTAAACATTCATATCAATTCACTTGGTGATGCTCATTTAATGTCTCATTCCTCCTTTGTGAGCAGGGCTCTTGTTGCAAACTTTTTCATGCTCTCTGCAAGACCAGACTTAGGTAACTACAGATGAAAGCCCTTCCTCAAGGAAGTCACCATGGACTAAAATAAAGTTGTACACCATCAGAATAAAGTGATAAGTACTAGCAAGTGAAAGAAGACATCTCAGAAGAGGAATAGTGTTTAAAAAGGGGAGAAGACAAAAGTCATCAAACAGGTGCTTGTGGAAAATCAGATTGAATCAGTGAGGCACAGGATGGCTCCACAGTTATGGACCACAGGCCATTTGTTTAGATGAGAGCAGAAGTCACCCAAGGCCCCCTCTTGACACCCTTAGGCCAAGATGCTTGTGGTCCATTTCACAGTGCAATGCAGTTATGCTGCTGTATAAGCCAATGCTTGTATAAGCCAAATAGACTTAAATATTTTGATCTATTAAGGGAATTTACACTTCTAAACATCTTTCCCTCAAATAGTCATGCCTCCCTCTCTCTTTCACACTGGTTGGTTTCTTTCTCTGGACAGAAGAGGTAGAAAAACAGTGATTTTAAGGCTTATGGTAGTCTCACTATGGAAAGTACTCACATGTAATTTCAAATATGCTTCAGTTTCAAATAATTAACAATAGCTGTTCAAATAGTACATGCTAGTATAATAGGGTAATCCATGACAACAGGAAGAAAAGAAATTTTCACCAAGAACAGTGAGAACTGAACTCTCTATATGGGTCACTAAAGTTATGGCAAACTGAAAGCTTTACCAAAGGGAATGCAGGTAGAAAGAAAATGGAGATATATTCACGTGTCATGCTTAGATGATGAAGTAAGCCTTGCTTTCAACATGATGAAAAAGTCAGTATCACATCTCAGTTATGTACTCTTTGATTTCACATGGCAAGTACAGGTAATTTTCACTGGAATATATACTACCTGCCTTCTCCAATGTTCCCCATAAGGGGAATAGTTTTACTACCCATTGAAAAGAAAGAGCCTTTTAATCCTATCTGTAACTACTTATAAGAACATCTATGGACTATTTATAACTTACTAGGACCATGCTAGGTGTAGGCTGCTGCCTTCCACTCCTACCTGCAGATGTGACTGCTGAGTGTCACTGTATGAGAAGCTGGTTGGAAAAATAGATTATAAGAGACTGAGAATTTTTTGAGGATTTAAGGAAAGCATAATGATGATGAATAAATATCACTTAATGGCTCTCATTCACATCTAGAGTTGGTCAAAGAAATGTGTTAGGTCAACTGGATTGGTGAGTGGGAGTGGGAGGGAAGATGAAGACCGCAACTGAATGAGGGAAAAATACAGCATAATATCTTCTTTCCTTTGTTAATTGTCACATACCAAAAAGAACAACAACAAAGTCCAAAACCAGATGAACTTTTTTAGGTCAGCCTTCAAAGTTTTTCTCAGGCAAAAGAAAAATCAGTGTTTCAGTTATGTTGCTCTCTTGTTACCCTTCCTTTTAGATGTAGATCAATTTTAAATGAAAAGAGTTCTCTCTTGAAATGAAAATGAGAAACTTTTTATCTAGAATATGTCAAGATAAACAGGCTGTTATTTTTCATTGTTAAAATGTCTGAATAAATGCTTCAGCTTTTTTGGTATCTTCCCACATTTTTTTTCTGAACTAAAATTATTGATCCAAGTTCAGAAGGAACTGGTGGTTATCATATGTGCATTGCTTTTTGCCAGGACAAAAAGGGTGTATGCCAGAGCCTGAGGGCTAGAAGAGCCACACAGCCAGCTGCTGAGGCCATCCCCAGTTAAAGGGGGCTGCCCACCAGCAGACATCTGAGCACAACAAGTCACTATGACCCTCAGGCTTGGTGAGGAAAAAGACAGGGAGAAGGGGAAACACAACACAGCTGCTTTTGAACTGTCTCTCTCTTTGTAAAGCTATCAGTAAGTGTTAGGGTCAGAATTAACAGGCTTTTTTTTTTTTTTTGCCTAACCCTTTATTTCAACCTCCACAGTACCCATAGTAAGATTTCCTCTTAGTGTCAGACCAGTAGTGCCCCTAGTTCTCCTTGCATGTTGAGGAGCCTGAAGCAGCATGTGGAGATCAAATAACCTTCTCTGGATCAAATTACACAGCCCTTTTTAATCAATGGAATTGCTGCTCACCTCCCATCTTACAGAATGATGAGTTTCCTGGACTGTCTTATGGAGGCAACAAAGCAAAAAACCTGGTGAGAAGAGAGAGAAGGCTTGCCAAAACAGACCTCTGCTACTTCTGCAAGGAATCTGAGGGATTGCGCTGTCCTGATCATTGTTAACTCACATGTGCACTAAAGTCCTGAACCTCCTTTCCTACTGTCATCACTGCCCAAACTCGAAGTCTCAAACCCTTTCTGTTGACTTTGCTAAGAACGACTCCATTTTGCAACAATAAAGGATAAATACTCTGGATGTCCATGTTGTTTCATGGACCATGCACAACACTTGTGAATCTCTGCAACTTTATTTCTTCACTTCAAAAAAAAAAGAAGGTTTAAATCACAGACTTGCACACTGAGTACTGAAACTTCTGCCTTTAATTCTGACATTCACTTAACACGCAATTTGCATGAGGTTTCATCAGAATATAGTCCAATATTCAATTAGGAGCATATTTTGGAGAGGAGGCATCATGAAGAACTTTGAACACTGTGATCAATATATTAAAGACCAGGGAGCCTTTGAAGCTGAGCTGTTCTAATTAATCTACTTGATTTTGCATTTTGCTTATCTCAGAAAAATATTCTTCCTCTTCCAGTCTGTTCCCATTATTGATAACTAATCCTGTCCCAGCATGGAGGGACTGGATAAGCTACTCTCCTGAGATGACACTCAACCCTCCATTTCTGAGATACTCTAATGAACAAGCTAACTTATGAGAAGCAACCTGCAAACAAACCCAGAACAGGTTTGTTTCTTTTGCAAATGCATCCTGATTATTCTACATTTGTAGGCACAAGCAATCCTTAGATTTGTCTGTTTTTCTTAGAGCATTTACTAATGTTGTACCAGCCAAGCCTTGGTCTACTGCAGCATGCCCAACTGAGAATCCATTACAACACAACCATTAAATATGTGCTAGCAGCAGATGTGCCCAGTGGCTTGGGAAAAATAGATGTTATGTTTAATTATGTGACATAGTAAAATGAAGCAGAAAAAAAACCACATACGTAATTAATGAAGGGGAGAAACTTAAGTTAGATTTAAGAACATCGTATTAAGTAAGTATTTTGCTCAGATGAGACAACTTGCTGAATTCAAATCACCGCTAAGCCTGAACAGTCTGTCATAATACTTAGAGTTGAGATCGTTAGGGTCAGTGTGCCTGAAGTCAGACTCAAATACCTCCAGAATGGAGTACAAATAAGTGGTTTAAAGTTGCAGATATCTGTGGCGAGGGTTATTATCCTTCAACTCTAAAGAGAGAACAATTACAAGTAGCCCTTGGCAATTACGAAATGCAGAATGGTGTTACTTTACCACTGCAGGCTTCAGATACCTACACAACATTACAATTATGGGATCCCAAAATTGTGTCCTATGCTGCACTGACAGTCCTCAAACTCTTCCTGTGAAAGCTGCAAAAGGATGCCAACATATAAGATACGGCAGGAAGGAAGCACACGCAGACTCAGCACCAGCACTCTTACAAAACTCACATCTTCCCTTTTCTTCCCCCACTGTACAGGGGCTGGGCACCCAGCAATGCTCGGTTCATGATTGTGAGGACATAAAATGGTGGCCTGTCCACAAATATGTGGGTTGTCACCAGCTTTTGTGTATAAGGCCCAAGGGATGCTTCTCCAGGCTGTCAGCTCAGGCAGTACATTACAGAGTGTGGAATAAGTGAAAAAGGTACATCAGCATTTTTGCCTCACCATCGCTACAGATGGTGGAGGGTTTGTCCTGGTTGAAACTCCACAAGGGTATGTTGTACTTAGTGTGGGCCCTAGCATACAAATAAAATGGTACTCCCCAGCCACCTCCCTCACTATTTTCCCCACCTTTCCCTGTTATTCCCTGGTCTGTACATGTTTGAGAGCTGTGCAACTGATTATGGAGATAAGGGGATAAAAATGATAGTTGGATATCACTTTGGCCACTGAGCATGACCAGTTTTGTCCTTCTTGATGAAACTGGGTGCTTTCAGAGAAAATCAGAGTGCGCTTATACCATTCTTTGAAGGACCGTAGTCCAGCCTCACTAATGCAAAGTGCAAATCTTCGATTGTACAGGCAAACTTACCATTGACACTAAATACAAATGCTTTGCCTTGCAGATCTACCACTCATTCAATGGATGTTTTGATGGAATCCTATTTAGCATGAAAAATTATTGGTACCTGTGGATAGACATCTCAACAAATATTAATGAGAAAAAGTATATAAAGAGAGATCATAGTAAGAATAATAGTCTTTGGCACATTGCCCTTCTCCTGTCTGGGATTTAGGGGGTCATTTCCTATGCTGTGTTTGCAGCCTGGTACTTAATTGCAAGATTTTGCTAGCAATTGACAACAGCCGATACAATTAAAAAATCATCTGATGCCTCTGTAAGATTTAGGGAGACTGTAAATCTTAAAACAGAACAGAAGTCATCTTGAACTGATACAAAATTACCAGGACAACAGAGTAAGCCATGGTTATAGTGGAATTTTAACTAGCTCTCATTATATTTTAAAAGCGTGCACAGAAGTGAATACTATGTATTCTATGGTAATAATTTACTTTCAGAGATATCTAGCACTAACCAGTTGGCCAGGAGCACTGTAATATATTGATAATGAATTACCTTTAAGCAGAACTTAGCTTCTAAATGATGGCAGTGCACTTTATAGATTAAATACCTCTCTATAGTAACTCCATTGCAGTTGGAGTTATTTCAGAGGACCCACATTTGTACACTTAAATGAAGGATGCAAAGATATTTTTTTTCATGCACATTGACATTAAGCGATGGATGAATAGCTGTGTACTAGCTAACAACTCTGCTTCATGTGAGTTCAGATAATACTTGTCTGAATGAAACCTGGAGGGAAATGAGATCGACCCAAATCATGAACTGAGAGGTTTGAATCTGAATAAAGCTACCTGGGACCAACTAGTAACACTATTATTGATTCGCATGCTGGAGCGCATAAGACAATTATTTGCCTCTTGATTTTTCCATTATAAATCAGTCCAAGAACACACATTTTTGTATACAAACTTGATAGTTCTTTTCACACCTAATCATGGTCAGTCCCATCACCAAACACTTCATAGTGGCAGAGAGATTCCCCCCATATAGTTTCTTTGCATATCATAGTCCTGATATTCCTCCCACATGTGGCAGAAATCTCACAAAAGGTCAGGTAAAAATAAAAATAAAAGTGATTCAGAACCTTGTGATTAATATTCAAACAATTTATGTGGGATTGATCAGCTAGCTCAAGTCAAATATTAATTACTCACATCTGTTTCTGAGATAGTTGGGCCTCCCAGAGCCCTCAAGCGCTTGGATCCAGAAGGCAACTTTCCTGTGTTCATGGGTGCTTGGCTCCAGTGTTTTGGTTGGGTTTTTGCCATCTCTCCTTTCTCTGACAGAATGTTGTCATTTATTTAAGAACGGAAAACTCCATCTGCTGTAAGGAAAAACAAACTGCAGCTAATGGTGATGTATTTCCCTTGCTCAGGGAGGGGACTGCCATTCAGGAAGTAGTCACAGGGCTATAAGGATCCAGACAGGCTATTTGTGCGTCTTAGACTCCTTTCCACTAATATGTAGTAACAACAGAAGAATAACAGTTGGTCCTGCCATGGGCTTTATGGAGTTTCTTCCACACAAGTAACCTACTGGGATCACTCCAGGGATGTGTGGCCAAGCAGAGCTTCAGGAAGCTCTGGCACAATTCTGAGTGCTCTGCACTCCTTTTCCAATCACCCCCGTTTTCCACAGTGCTTAGCATAAGCCCAGCGCTCCCACAGATTTGCATGTGGTCTCACAGCCTGCAGCAGGCTCCTGCAAAGCCCTAAGCAGATGCTGGGCCTTCCCTGCAGGAAGGCATGGGACTCCTGAACAGTGACTGGAGGAGACAAACAGACTACTGGAGAAAATAATTAAGGTGTTTAAGGGATGGTATTATAAAAGATTAGAGAATTGCACCTTGAATAGCCTCTTCCCTGGCTACACAGTTCCTACCCCATGACAGCATCCATACTTTGCTGTCTCATACTAACTGCTCATTAATTTGTCTAAATATTTTCCATTTTATGGACTCAGGCCTCTCTGACTCCTCTGATTTGTATACATCTACCCAGACCCCTTCCTGCAGAGGCTGGCATGATATTGCTGCAAGCTGGTGAGGGTGGAGACAAGGACCAAGGTGGCCGTGACCACACAACAGAGCGGGACAGCCTGTCCCCTGCCCCAGGCAGTGGTACCTGGCACAGGGGGCCAAGGAGCTAGAAGGAGATGATACTCTGGGATTACTTGGGATGTCAACAGCATGCTGGGGCATCAGGAACAAAATCCTGATGTTGCATCAGGAACAAAATCCTGATATGGGGCATCATATTTCCCCAATGAATCTGTTAATAAAAAAGAACAAACCATAAAAAGTTCGGTGTTATAATACAGAACTACAGAAAGACACCACAGTAGCAATTCCAGATGAAACTAAAGAAACCACTAACTCTAGCTGAGATCCACTGGGAAAAAGACCTTCAGCAAACACATGATGAAGAGAGAATATGAATCTCACAGTTTATTCTTCTGCTTTGGGGTTTCAGAAACCTACTTGACATTTGGAACATGCAAAACTTTAGAGATATCAGATAAAACAGCAAAATACAATCAATTAATTTTATCCATTTGTCAAAATGTCAAAGTCGCTTTTTAATGAATTCCCAGCACTGTAGCATTTGTCGACCTTCCAGTGGCTTAATATTTATTTCTAATGCTTTTCTTCTGGTACATATCAGGGAAGAGGTTGGGAAAACTGCACTTGAATCACTGGGCTTTGAATGTTGTGATCCCAAGTTAAAAAGCATTAATTATCACTGCATGAGTTATCTTACTGAGTTCACAAAGGCTGTTCTCATATCTCACATATGTCTGAATGCTCTCATTTAATGTCAGTGTACACAGCCCATAATCTGATCAAACTCATGACAAAGGGTTTCAGTATGACACTCTCAGAGACATCATGGCAACCCAATGGGTTAGTGTGAACTCACTACTTTCAGAAGTCTACCTAAATACCCAGCTACAAGACTCTGAGAGACACTCATAAAGCACTTTTTATTTTTCTGGGGCAGTAGTTTGCTCAAATGCCACTCAAGCTGCATTGCTTTTTGCTGGTCACTGTTTCAGAATTCATTGTCAGGAGACAGCATTTGAGAATTCAGAGTTTTCAAAGATTTATAAAGCAACCGTGAGAAACCTAGAAAAAAAGCCAACAGAGCTAACTAATAAAAGCATTTAAAATAGATTCCAGAAAAAAATATTGCCCCTGCTGCAAGAATAGCACCTCCAAACTATTTTTATACAAAGGATCCATTCTTGCTAATTAGACTGTGTTTGATAATCTGGAGAATAAAATTGTTTTATGATCATTTAAGATTAATATCTTACACAAAGCTATGCTCTTATTTCTGCTCTCATGTCAAGCTGTCAGATAAAATGCTAAAGTAGAAATAAAACAAATAACAGATTTCCATTTTTGTCTGGCTTTAAGAAAAAGTATGCTGAGTGCCCCAAATAAATCCTCATTATGTTACTTTCCTTAAAATAAGATTAGTGAGAAAATAGTTTAGCACATGAAAAATTTTTCTTCCCTCTTAGATTAGTTGGCAGGCCCTGACAGAGAGACTAGAGACATTCCTTTTATCTGATGGAAAAAATCTTTCTTCCTTGGACTTAGCTATGGCAGCTTTATTCATTAATATTTTCTTTTTTTCTGTAGAAAAGAGCTGGTGGGTGAAGGAAGCAGACTATTATTTGGTAGAACCTTATTAACCTAGACTTTGCGAAGCTGCAGTTTGCTGTTTCCTGTAGGCTGGGAAAATCACTGAAATCCACATTTCCACTGAAATAAATTCCCCAAAGGAGCTGGGACACCATCTCTTCATGCCACTATTTACAATCTGGAAAATAAGGGTCAAATATTTTGTCACTTTAAAGAAGACATAAAACAATGACACTACTTGACTTACAGGTAGCCTGGATACAGCTATCCATTAGCAAATTATAAAAACAGTTTATGTCTCTGAATTATGTCTCTTCAGCCAAACAAAAGCGTCATTTGTAGTAAATAGACCATTTACCACCTCCTACTGAAAATATATTACCGCATACATAGTGAGAAAGAGACAGAAACCTGTGTTTGGAGGGTTAATTTCTCTAGGGTGAGAAAAGGTTAGTGCCTTTGTGATCTACAGGATTTGGAGTAACAGGCCACCTTTCTGTTTGGTGTTTGGACAGTCATTGGTGCAATAATTGTCCTGATCCTGATCAGTGGCAGATGCTCACGGGCTTCACAGTGCCAGAAACAACACTGACAAAAAACAGGCTCACAAATATTTTGGACAACCACTTACCTTCTGCAGATTCAAAGAGATCAGAGATTTAGGGATGTGCACGTAATATATTGCAGAGTTTAGATTTCTTTTCAAATTTCAAGGATAGGAAACATCAGTCCCTGACCCCTGAACCTCTAAAGGTATGAGTCAAAATACGCAAACACAGAGCAGAGGAAAGCAGCGCATTTGACAGGTGAAGTGGGGTATTGTGATGTCTCCAGGAAGACCCTTCTGTCACTTGTGGCAACTTCCTGAAAATCGGTGGCAAAATTTAATCGAAATACTACCATTTATAGGAGAAAACAATACTTAAAATTATGGACAAAAATTATTAACTGATATTTTGGAAAGTAACGCCATCTACAAGCCAAGCAGCACAGATTTATCCATTGCCAGCAAGGATGATTCACAAATCAAGGCATCAAAAATTATCTAATATTGTAGCACAATGTCACTTCTGTTGAGAAACTGTGGAGGAAGAGTTTTCTTTGGCAAGGCAAATCAATGCATACTTTCAGTTACAACGTCCCTCAGTGGTCGATGATAGACATTAGCATCTTCTTGCTTTCATTTCTGCACTAGCAATGAGCAATATCCCACATCACATAGTTCACGCTACCAACAACTTCCCACCAAGAGTAAGACCGTGGGAGATTCTTCCAACACTTATTCCTTGCACCATCTTCATACCTTTTTCAATAGCTTTTCATCAAAACAGCCTGAGAGATCAGAAAATTCAGGACACAGTGTGAGTCATCAAAGTACACATACCTTGAACAGTAACCATGGCATTGCTCTGCCAATACAGTGTTATTAAGCATACAGCCTGGGTGAAACCCATGTGAAATCTCCAGATATACAACATAGAGTTCTGATGAGCTTCATAACAAAAACTGTCAAATTAACACCCTATTCATGATTTAATCTGGCACTTGCACACTGAACTGAAATTGCACAGCTTATGAGGAAAACTAGGTCAAGACTAATGCCTCAAATTTCTTATTTAGGAAAGCCTTCCAAAATTTTCCAGATGATGTGTTGAAAATCTCCTTCTTTTTTTTCACATGAGGAAAGGCTGAAATAACAGGGACTCCTCAGCTGAGAGAAGGCTTATGGGCACCTAATCAATATGTATTGATTAGATACACCTGATGGGAGTGAATTAACATGAGGGAGCCAGACCATTCTCAGTAGTGACTACTGATAGGACAAGAGGTAACAGGCACAAATTAGAACACATAATAGTCCAACTGCACATAAGAAAACAATTTTTTTGCCATAAGGGTAGTCAAAATCTGACATAAGTTGCCTAAGAAAGTTGTTGAGTCTCCAACCTTGGAGGTATTCCAAACCCCATTGGACATGGTCCTGGGCAACCTGCTCTTAGGTGACCCTGTTTGAATTGGGGAGTTGAACTAGAGGACCAGTTTCAACACAGGCTGGGGGATGAACAGATTGAGAGCAGCCCTGTCAAGGAGGAATTTGGGTGGATAAGAGGCTGGACATGGGCTGGGAATGTGCACTCGCAGCCCAGAAAGCCAATTGTGTCCTGGGCTGCATCACAAGCAGAGTGGCCAGCAGGTCGAGGGAGATGATTCTGCCCCTCTACTCCACTCTGGTGAGACCCCACCTGGAATGCTACATCCTGCTCTGGGGTCACCAGCACAGGAAGGACATCAATCTGTTTGAGAAAATCCAGAGGAGGGCCACAAAGATTATTAGATAAATGGAACACCTCTCCTATGAAGAGAGGCCGAGTTGGGATTTTTCAGCCTGGAAAAGAGAAGGCTCTGGGGTGACCCAATTGCAGCCTTCCAGTACCTGAAGGGAGCCCTCAAGAAAGATGGAGAGGGACTTTTTAGGAGAGCATGTAGTGATTTGGTTTTAGCTGAGAGTAGGTTTAGACTAGACATTATGTAAAAATTCTTTACTCTGAGGGTGATGAGGCACTGGAACAGGCTGCCCAAAGAAGTGGTGGATGCCCCATCCCTGGCAGAGTTCAAGGCCAGGTTGGATGGGGCTTTGAGCAGCGTGGTGTAGTAGAAGGTGTTTCTGTCCAGGGAAGGGGGGGGCTGGAACTAGATCATCTTAAAGGTTCCTTCCAACCCAAGTAATTTTATGATTCTATGATGACCTTCAAAAGTCCTTTCCCACCCTAATCATTCTATGATTTTTTATTGCACTGTAAAGGTTTCTGAGACAATGGATGATCCTAAGCTACTCCACTAGAATTTATCACAACCCAGAAACCTATGTATTCCAAAATATCATATGACAGCCACAGTCAGTCATCTAGCAAACCTCTGAAATATAAGAGAAAAAATTACAGTGCTATTCTGGACACAAAGTACAAATGGTGGACTGTGCAAATTGTAGGTGTTGATGGAAATATTTTAAATTGATTCCAGGGCTATGACAGTTGGTCTCAAAAATCTAACTCTCCCTGGACTCTCACAATTAGCATATCAGAAAATTACTCTGCTTCTCAGACACAGAAAATGTTGTGGTTGCCCATTAGAAATTTTATGACTTTCTGCAAGAGGATGTAATAGACTACTGAATGGTCAGGGACATGACTAGGCTGCAGGTGTTCTGATGGATCTCACTTCATACATGATTTATGTTATAAACTAAAAATTGAGACCAAGAGAAACAAAATATGGATTTTTCTAACACCTTATTTCATACTTCATTGCTGAAAATAACTCCATATTTTCAGTTAAAATTAGCAAAGAGAAGGTTGAATAATACAGGGAGGAAACTAAAAGTAATATATCTAAGGATGTGGGGCTCTGTTCCTGCAAATACTTCAACTGGTAACTCATTTTCTTTTAATAGTTTCATTACCACTGGTCATACTAATTATTTGCATGACTGGAAACATAAGTCAAGTTCCAGTCTATTAGTAAGGTGACCCTGAAGGCCCAAACTCACCAAATAGGGATGGGGACCAAGGAGGAATTTGGTTAATGTGATTTGAATCTTCATTATATAACTCAATAAAATGAATCATGAATATATCTTCATGATATAATTCACATTAAAATGTGAAACTACAGCTGATAAATGTAGTTCATTTTAAAATTTATGTTCCACCAAGCCTGATTCTAGTGTAAGGCTAAGTCCACATCTTGTTAATGTTCTCTCCATCGTATCTCAAATTCACAGATATCCCTTTTTACTTTTTAAAAAAGCAATACGTCATATTCTTGACTAACTTCAGTAATTACATGTAGAGTTACAACCACCAGTTCTCTGACCAAGAATTGCAGCTTGGGAACAGAATATACACATTTTATGAGGAAAATTAAATGGAAATGTTAAATTAAAAAAAAAAAATCACAAACAGTACTTCATTTTTACTGTTTCATTTATGTCATCTACATAAAAGATTTGCGAACAGTAAGAAAAATGTGGCATCTAGCTGTGAGCTAAACAGTGTTATTAATAGATCTCAGAAATATGTCTCTTACAAAGCAAGACACTCAGCTCTCTTTTCTTACACTGAATAATTAGCCTCAGTGGTGACAAACTGCTTCCAAATGAATAAGCTTTTGATAGGAAACTATCAAATTTCAGTGACAATCTGATCATGGGAAAATTTCTCATGGAAAAAAATGCCTCAACATCTGATGCATCCCTTAAAAACGAGGACTCCTTAGTATCAAGTCATATGATACAGATGTTGCAAACAATAAAAGCCCCAAATATTACTCATACTAAGTAGTTTTGATTACTTGCAGTATTCATGTGATTAAAATGTATTAAAATTGGCATACAGGTATTTAAATTTATGTAGAGTTAGAACTGTATTCCATGGTTGGTTGGTTTTTTTAAATAGTGCAATCTGGTTTTGTACTTCAAATTTATATTTCAGCTTATGCTAGACAATGGATGACAGGCCTGGGAAAAACTCAAAACTAATAATTTTTTAGTTTTGTTTTGTATTAAACATCTGTCCTTTTAATGTCTTCCCCATTATGGAATCTATTTCTTCTCCTGTCTTAATCATAGGTAGTAACAATGGAACTTTTTCTTTGCAGACAACCAGTGGAGGTTTCATCATTTTGCAATATATAGCAGCTATCATTGCTTTTAATGGGTAAGACTTAGGGTTAAGCACTTTTACAGCTCTGGTCATCTTCTTTTGTTGCCTAATTACCAAAATAACTCTTTGTAAAGGCATGCACTTCTCAGACTGAGTGGGAAAGGAAATATTGATGAAATGTTAGGAGTATCGATGGGCTCATGGAGGCAGTTGAAATGGAAATGCCTTCTAATTAAATATCTGGTTGAGGATTTGAAAATGTACATTGTTCTAGATAGGCCATTGATCTGAGACTATTGATACGACAGAGCACTGTGTACTGCAGAACATGTTCTTGGGACAGGAAAGAAATCATTTATCCATTAAGAATTTCGCATTGCTAGGCTATAAAGAATATGTTCCCCATTTTCCTCCTGCCTTTTTCAATGAGCGTCTTCTCCTCCCCAGCCATCACCTAAAAACTTCACACATTAAAAACAAGTTTAATAGTTCAAAATGCCCTGCCTTTTAGACAGGTTGGAGGAGAGTATGTCAGACTGGAAGGAAAACAGAGAAAACTTCCCTGGCAAAATTGCCTTGCCTCTGCTCAGCTGATCCATAAACTGACACGATTCTACACGATGTTTTGATTTCTTCCATACCGACTTTTCTTGACAGAAATAAAAGAGAAAAAAAGAAAGAAGATAAAAGAAATGTTTCATCTGAAAATTTCTACATGACTGTATTCCAGATCTCATATAGTAGCATGTTTCTTATTAAATCCAAAGAATTAAAGAGATCTGAACAGCAGAGCAATCAATACTTTATGTTTGGGTGATGTTAGAATGGGTTCTGGAGATCTCTTGACAGTTTTGCTCAAAGCATACAGTGAATTGCTATAAATATCTTCACTGACATAAGGCAATGTTGTTCCACTGTGGGAACTCAAAGTAAATCCTCTGTCCTTAGAAAGGTCACCCTTTAACCACAAGCACCAGGGGCAACTGCCACATCACCTGTTTTTGTGTATGGTTTCTTTCTGTAAGAGGGTAAGCACTCATCTGCAAGCACAGGTTACCTATACATGCCGTTTGCTTGGAATTGAGCAGATGAAAAAGGGTTTTATCCAGGATCTGCCATGTTCACTAAATAATCCAACAAGCTAGTTTTTCTTTAGACTGTTGCCTGAAGGTATTTGTATTTTGAGTTTGAGCACAGAACTATTTATTTGGGTTCATTAAGTTCCTACTGTTCAGTTGAACTTGTCATGGGCTTTTTTGGTTTGTTGTTTGCGTGTTTGTTTGATTTATTTTGTTGGTTTGGGGTTCTTTTTTATGGTTTTGTGTTTTGTTTTATTTTGGGGGTTTTTTTTAGCATAAGCAGCATGATGAATAATTTTTTTGCCCAATTGATATAAAGAAAGTCTCAAATGTTTAAATACAGGCCTGCTCCATCAAGACTACTTTGAGGAAATAAGCTGTTATTTGATTTCCTGGTGGGATTAGTTCTTGTTAAATACATTTTTAATGCTTTTCTGGTATCTAATGAATTATGTAACATGCCCCTTTTTCTTCTGTCAAATGAGGTTTGGAAGAAATCAGGTCAAGTCTGATGGCAAAAAATTACATAGTATTCTGAAATAACCCCTAGTCAGAGCAAAAGAATTATTCTGATAGAAACTAATTCCTGATGAAAAAAAAGAAAAATCTTACTAGCAAGCCAGACCTCCCTATTTTTGTGGCCACCACCACCAAAATTTCTTACAATAGAGCAGAGGCCAAGTACAATTTTTACAGGCCTTAAAGGAAGCCAGTGGAAGCCAGGTTTGAAAGTATAAAAAGAAGGTGATTCATCCCTCAGTGTGTAGCAGACCTGTGGCACTCCTAGAGGAAGTGAGAAATTTATGTGGCTATAGGTAGAGCCTGGACACAAACTTTGAAGAGAGATCCATTACCAGTTATTAAACAGAAAAATCATGGAGTGCTCAGGAAATTCCCAGAGCTCAGAAAGCTCAGATGATGGAAGAGTAGTACGAAAAAAGTCATATGATCTTGTTCTATTCCTCCTTCTCCCTGGCCTGCCATTGTAATCACTGTTATGGTTATTCTTGTGTTCCCATCATGATTAAATCCTAAAATCCTATGGGAAAAAAAAAAAGAAAAAATGCCAAAGTTACTTTTGTTGTTTGGTCATATGTTGTTACAGTTTAATTCCAGTCAGACACAAAATACATGCTGCTGCTCACTCAGTGCCTCCCAGCCCTGCCCCCACTGGGGAGGAGAATCGGAAGGAAAAGGTAAACCTCGTGGGCTGAGATAAGAACAATTTCATAATTAAAACAAAATATAATATTAATAAATATGTTCATAATAATGATAAGGAGAAGTAGAGAGTAACAGAACCCAAGAGAAAAAAATGGTGTCCAATATAGATTCTCACCACCCGCTGATCAATGCCCAGACCATCCCTGAATAGTGATCATCTCCCTTCCAGGGAACTCTCCCAGTTTCCATACTGAGCATGACCTTCTATGGTATGGGATATACATTTGGTCAGCTGTCCTGGCCATGCTCCCTCCTGGCTTTTTTTGCAGCTCCTCATTAGCAAAGCATGAGACAATGAAAAGTCCTTGACTTTGAGCAAACACCACTTAGCAACAGCCAAAACATCAGTGTGTTATCGACATTCTTCTCATACTAAATTCAAAAACCACAACATTGTACCAGCTACTAAGAAGAAAATGAACTCTGTCCCAGCCAAAACCAGGACATATGTATAAAGTCAAAAACAATTCTTCTTTTTAAGAAAGAGTTGACAATTATTTCCATGGAATAACACTGTTAATGAAGCAGGGATGTCCTTTTTTCAACATGAGATGTGGGGATGACTCCTAACATCTCCCTCCCCTTAGGTTTGCTTCTGTGGTGCTGACACACTGATTCACTCCAGCATGAGTGACAGATGCTCCAGCTAGGGCTGAGATTAAACATTTGTATACAGTAAAGTCATTCTACTTATGTCAAATTTTCTGAGGCTTCTCAGTTTTTTTTGTTCCTTTTTTTTTTCTTTTCTAGTCTACAACAATTTGGTTATTTGCATCAAAAACTGAGCAGGTACATAATTTCTAATTAAACTTTGACCACTTCTCATTTGTTCAATTTTTTTAAAAGATTGCTCATTTGTAATTTTCCTGGCAAGAATCAAATTAACAATTTTGAATTGCCTTGAGCTAATACCATTCTCAAAGTTCTGTATACCTACGTGCTCTATTTTGATTGGGATAACTGGCCTTTCCAGATGAGACTTAGAAGATTACTTGTAATGTGGGTTTTACACTTAATTAAATATCAATTACATTGCTTTTTGACTGAAGCAATTTGAACTCAAATATTCCCTAGGGGATTCTGGAACAGAAAATTGTTCCTCTACCTTCCACTTCCAATATATTGATTTATTTTCAAAATTTCCATTCCTAAAGTAGCCAAAGATGTCACATACAGCTTAAAGGAAGAAAAAAAGTTGTTTCAAACATAGGACATTTACTCCCCCCCCCCCAGATACTACTGCTTTTCAATTTTATTTTTCTTTTTCCTGAAAAGTTGTCATTAATCGCTATTGAGAAAGGCTTTAGTTAATCAAAACCTACTTTGACGCAATATCTGAAATTTGCCTGTTAATATACCATCTCCTACAGTTACTTTGCTCTTCTTCCATCTAGTCGTGCTCATTCATTTAAATCCCCTCTGTGTAACTCAGAACTGGAACACAAACTTGGCTTATCCACCTCTGAGGAAAGTGGCCTTGTCATCAGTTTAGGTCATCTGAAAGAGGTTTCTTTTAATTTCTTCTTTTGAAGTCCTTCCCTTGGATAGACTCAATTAAATATTAATTGTCCCCAGAGAAAAAAACTGGGGAGAGGGTGACTTCTACTGGGCGAAGGTGGGAAAGTCATGTTCCAGTCCCTAATCTAACAAATATATAATTACATGTGCAAAACAGAGCAGGTTTTTTTACAGCAAAAAAAAAAAAAGACCCTTCTGGAGCACCCCTAAATGCAACGATTTCAGCAGTTTGTCTCTCGCTGGAAATGTTTTCACTAGTGAAAGAACTGGAAGGTAGAGACACAGCATTAATGGTGTGCCTTCCTGCAGGACTAGGCATATTCTGAGATTGCTTATCTGGAGACAAGCTTCGTACACAAGATATGAGGGCGGAGATGTGGACTAAGCCACAAGCTAGCAAAACTGGAATAGTTTACTGCACTTACAGAATTTGTGAGCAGCCCATTCAAGGTCCCAGGCACATATGGCTTTGCCATCCTGCGTGAGTAGCAGCCCTTCACCATCACCAAGTAAAGGACACTCACCACAGGCACACTGTGCACATGAAAATTGGACAGGGGTGACAAATGAAACGGAGTTTCCTTACCGGCACTACAAGTAAAGCCATGGATGTCTTTATTAGATCTGACCTTAGTCTCTCAGAAGGGGGAATGAGAATTGCTAGACATCCGGACAACAGATGTGAAATGCAATCCACCCTCGTCTGTCACATTTGTACCATTATAAACCGAGCAGAGCTCAGGGGTATGTATTATCCTTGTAAATGACTACAGAAGGTGAAGGACAACCGGGACTCTGGCAATCCACCTGCAGATGGGCAGGGAGACATACAGGATCAGAATAATGAGGAAAACAAGGGGAGCTGGGAGCCAGTCTGATAATTACTAAATAAGAAGGAAAAAAATGTTACTATGATAAGCAGTAAATTGGGATTAGTACTGTCTACCTTGGACAAACCTTGCAAAAGTGATCATTATCCATGCAGTTTGTCCTCCTTTGTTTTTCTTGGCTTCTTGCTTCCTCTGGTGGCATAGGTGCAAAACTCTTGTGATGTGAGATGTTTTTTGGATGCTTGGAAATTTATGCAGTGACATGGTTGGGAGGAAGAACAGCTGCCTCTCACATGAGGCTGGCTGGGAGTGATGAGAAGTTCAGCAATGCAGCATGGGGAATTGTAGTGCCTTAGCAAGCTAAACTGAACACAGAGTGAAAACTAGGACCTGAAACAGAGCATTTCTAACATTGGGTTGGAAATCCCAGGCCTTTGTTTCTTTTTAGGTAGGCATACAAGCTGCTGTAAAAGAACAATACCCCATCTTTCTGTCTGCTATCTAACCATGTATAGAGAACTCTGCTTCAAAGAGATAACAATGGAAACAGGAGATAAATGATGGATAACAGAAAATGCACCTATGAACTCCAGCTGACTCAAATTTTCCATAGACTGCTTTTCACACTGGAAAGTATGCGGAAAGACTGATTTGGAAAAGTTTTATTTTGAGTTTATCAGATTGGCTTGGCCTCCCGAGAATTTAAATACAACTTCAAAACAAGTTAAAATGTGTCAGTTTGACATTTTGCATTTTTCACACTTTTTTCATTCTGAAATACTTTATTTATATAATTTTTTCTTAGACATCAAGATACTTTCAGGGAACACAAGCCCCACTTATTGCTGTCCTCCTGATATGCCCTGAAAATCCTTTTTCAGATAGAAACTGAGTTTTGGGTTGGCTTTGTTCAGAACATTTAAAAAGCCTTGCTTTCAGTTAATGTTTTTTTTTTAATATAAGTTAATCTATGAAACTGAAAACTCAGTTGCTTACAGGGCTACAAACTATGATTTGTTTTCATGCCCCATAAACCAGCAGCAGCAGCCCAGCAGTGCTGATCACTTAGCAGAAGAAATCACAGAAGAAATTAGCTCTCAAGAAAGATTGGAAGAAAAGCAATGCAGTGACTACTGGGATTTTGGCTTGGGAAACCATAAGAGAACTGCATCGGGGTTTGATGGCAGGCAAGATCATCAGGAAAGCAGAGAAAAGGTTGATTATTTTCTCTCTGGAGAAAGAGATTGCATCAAGCTGAACTGTCACAGACTTGCCAGGGCAGCCAGAGGGCAAGCACCCCATAGTGTCTTTTTTTTGTTCTGGTTCACTCAAGCTCGAATGAAGTTCATTGAAAGAGCAGCAGGTCATGCGTGCTTTCCCTCTCCTTTTCTCTACTCCCCTTGCCTCTCCTCTACTCCACCAAGAAGATGCCAGGGCTGTATCACACCTCTGGTAGCCCAAGAGTCACCACTGAGCCACTCACTGTTAAAAATAAATCAGCACTTACAACGATAGAGTCAGAAAGCACTGGGACAGGGGAGCACACACGTATTTTATTTTAGCATAAGCATAGCCTTTGATGAGGGGCACCACTGTATTTGATTTTCTCAGCTTCTTCCTATTAATTCTTTGGCATATTTTGTGCCTCAAAACAAAGCCCCAACAAGTTATGTTGTAAGAGGAAGGCAACATCATCATCAGGATCCAGGGACAAACATGGACCTTCTTGTCACAGAACACTAGAGCACAAGGTAAGGGGAAGTTACAGGAGATAAATGGATTGTTGGGGGCTGCCTCTACACTGTATCTCTGTTCTCTGTTCCCCAACAGCCTGTATGTCATTGATACTTGCCCTTCTGGGGAAGATAAGACCTTGAAAGAACTTGAAATTAATAGGTCCATAGACACTTTTTTAGAAGATGAAATATACTTTTGGTAGCTCATAACAATTTGATGTAGATATATGCTGGAAAACACACTGTTTAAGTAGGGACACAGTTTTGCAGCTGTGTGATCAAGTGTGTTTTCTCACAGTGAAAAAGCAGTCAAGACCTGTTGTATGACACCTGTCAGTGAAAGTCAAGCTTCATTCTTTGTACATAAGCTACTTTATAGGGTGGTAGGTGAATATCCTAGCAAACTGGGCTTCCTCAGCTTCTCTGGAGACCTTCTGGCTGAGGTAGGAAGAGCTGTTTAAACACATAAAAATTTTCATGCTGCCTGGCAGTTTATTTTGAACCATTTCCTAAGGAGAGCTGGGTTGGGTCTAACACAAATAGCTGCTGCAGCAGAAGAGGACAGACTTAGCTCCTCCTGTTGCTGTGCTCCCTGCTTCCACAAGGGCAATGGCTGATCTGATTGCAGCTGATGGGGCTGTCTTCTCTTGAGAAGGGCCAAACCATGAGGCAGAAATTGGAGAAAGCAAAAGTAATGTCTGAGCAATTTGTTATGCCAAAAGAACCTAGAAGTGATCTCCATCACCACAGATGCCTTTACTAAGGTATTGTTGGAGCCTCTGACTGAAAATGCATAAACATAGACCTTGTGACATGTAGGATTGTTGTGATTCTTCAGGAAGAGATGATGTGGAAATTAAGAAATGGGAATTAGTGAAAGAAGGATAGTTTAGTCTGACTACCATCTGCAAATGAAACATCACTGAAGTATTTACTAGTACCTTAGACTGTTCTCTGGGTTGAAAGACTATAATGTATGGGCTATCATTTGTATGCTAAAAGACTATTCTGAAGACAAAATTGATACATATGGTAAGACAGTAAGGAGGAGGATTGGTCTTACAGTCTCTATCCTCACCTAATAATATCCAGGTCTTGGAAATACTGGAAATAGTATTAAAAATCAAAAGTGAATCCTACACCTATTTGGTGTGTAATCCTGAATCCTTGGGTGATGCAAAGACCACCACAGAACTGGACACAGGTGTCCCTAGGCTGTGGTAAGAGACTAAAATCCTATTGGTACTGCCTGAAATTAATGCTCCCTGAGAGGGAAAAGCTGTGCAGCATCACACCTTTGTTCTGTCCCAGTTAGGATTAAAAGCACTTTCATTGTGGATACTTCTTCCCTTAGAAAGATAGGTAGAAGAGCATAAAACACCTGGAACAAATATGGTGCCCTGGAAGAGACACTTGGCAGACAGACTGTGTATTCGTCAATCAGCTGAAAGACTCTGAGGAACGATCTCAGGATGGAAATCTTGGTGAAGTGTGGGGTGAAGTTGTAGCCCCACAATTGAAGTTTGAGGAATTGCAAAAGTTAGGCCGTGTTCCATGGGAGCAGTGGAGCTGGTTAGATGGTTTCCATGGACACGGCCTTGGGTTGCAGGTAGTACAAGGTTAAGACGGTTTGATAATGTGCAGGTGCTTGGATTGCTGGATGTTGTTGTAGGAATATGTTTGTGTTGTGTGTGAACTTAGTAAGCTCAATAAAAGGCTGCCTGCTGCGCTGAGCAGGCAGACATCTCTTGTCTCACCATCCTAGTGTGTCTTGTGTGTCCTTCTTTTCCCCTCGGACCAAGACCTCACGACAGGTACCCCACGACAGTGAAGTTGTCCAGGGACTTCAGTGGGCACAAGCTCACACGTCAGCAGATGTAACCTTATGCTGTGTCTTCTCTTGACCACTTAAAATAGAGGCTACTTTCTGTAATGAATATTTTCCTGAATAAAACCTTCAATTTTTGAAACAATGACCTAACCAACTAGAAAAGAGCCCAGTACAGAAATAAAATTCATCATCTTGATGGTCCCTTCTGTGAAGAGAGAAATTGAGTTTATAAGCATAGTCTAGTTAGATTTATCTACCTCTATTTTCTTTTGTGAGTGTGGATTTTTTTAGAGCGGTTTTAGACCAGATCCATGCGACATCACACTGGCTGTGGTCAAGACCATGACATACTCCTGGACCATAGTTTGCTGCTCATTTTTTTCAGAGTAGAGGGGTGCCTGAAAGTTCCTGTTCTATCATACAGCTGAACTTTTGTTGATATTCTGAAATATTATTGTTATGATATTCTCCAAATAGAAAAATCACAGAAATCACTTCATCTTTAGTAGGGATTTCATTAACAGCCCTCTCAGTCTTCTCCTGTAGGAGAGTATTACAGGTATAAGCATGTGACAGGCAAAAAGTAGTTCCTGTCATGGAGACATAGGTTACAGAGAGAATAGTGTGTATGAGCTGCTGTGGGAACACGTGCACAAAAGAACTGCACTGCAACTCAAGAAGGTGTGTACTTAAGTTAAATTTAAACAGTAACTTTAAAGCTTGTTTGACAAGGTAGCTCTGAATGTGTTCCTCACTTTGGGGCTAATCAGAGAGTTCAGCAATGTTTGTGACCATATTCTATAATGTGTCTGTTTACAAAACTTCATAAATAGAAGATTTATAGGGCAGAGTTTCAGGGACCATTGCTCCTTCATTAGCCCTAACTCAGAGCATGCTCCCTCTCCATTTGGGAAGGAGTGGCCACGATCCTCTGTGGCCTTGCGCATCCTCATTTTGTGGCCATGCGCCCAGTCCTGACCCCCTGGAAAACTCTGGGCAATTGGTCTCACAGAGCAATTGCTGGAAAAGAGAATCCAGGACCAAACCCATAATCTGGCCTTGTAGCAGATCTTGGTCTATCTATGTCTATGCATATTTCAGATGTACTCCTGAAGGAGCATTTCACAGAGGTGTGCAATTGCATTGTTAGCTGCAAACTGGACAACTCATACAGCAATCTCTCGGATGGAATTATCTCACGTAAGCATGTGGAATCCTGAAAAGGCTATATGGAGGGTAAAGCAAGGAGGAAAAGAAACAGAAGAAATGGCAACAAATACTGACTTATTAACAGCTGAATTATTAACATCTTTGTGCTTTTCAGTTTGTCAAGCAGGAACATGTTTCTATCTTTATGCTTTCATTTACAAACTTACCATTGAACAATTATTATTTTAAGGGAGTACCATATTAAAAACACTACATTTTTATAAAATCTTCAAAGTAAGTCTGTTTTGGATGTCAGAGTATGGTAGTTAGCAACACTGCAACTGCTATAGCTACAAATTTATGCAATTGCAGCAATTACTGGTTTTTATTGCAGTAACAGGAGCTTAGACTTATTTTAGCAGGCAAACTTTTGTTTTTAATTTACATTAGTCTGGAAAAATGATCATTAATGCAGTAGAATTTCATGCTGCTTAATAAATGCAAACAAATGATTATGTATACAGAAAGAATATTTTCCTTCTCACAAACACTAAAATGATGATCAAATCTCAGCTGCAAGGTAAATAAGGCCCTAGTGTACAAAGGTGTGGGCTTCAATGTTCTGCTTCTCAGAGAATTATTAACAGTATTTTCTTCTTGTCACATGCAGTTCTGTATTTCTATTGTCTTTAATCAATGAATTGACTATAGAAGCCCTTCCATATGCAAGCAAAGGTTTACACTCATTGCTAATCTAAAAAGTGCTTCAACATGTTCCAAGATCCCACAGAAGAGATGAGGTTCCAAGGTCCATATATCAGCAGTTTTCAGTGCATTGGAAATAAATCCTATATTAGGACAAAATTATAAGGTAGGTAGTAGGGACCAATTCAGACAAACTACTGAAAATATTAGCCTTTGTAATGACCTGCTCAAGAAATGTTGTTTCAACTCTTTCTAAAGCTTTGAAATCAATAATATCAGGACTAAAATCAATCCTGAAATGGAAAATATGTCAGGATCCTAATCACTTTAGCCCTTGTTTCAAAGTAGTTTAACAATTTTTAAAATGTGATCCAGTGCTGAAGAATTGAGCTCCCCAGTGCTCTTCATGGGACATGGAGCCACCTCTCAGCTCTGCCAGCTGGTCAGCATGTGCTTGTGAGGCTGAAAAAAAGACAGCAAAGCCACCTGCCAGGACAAATGCCTCTTGCGCTTACTGCTCACCCCATACCAGGTAGAGGACACGCAGCACAAGACTCAGTGCTGCCCTCATATGCAACTTGTCCTCTAAGAGACTTTTTCCCTTCCACAGGGGGAGGGTCAGAGGGTGGTGCATGAATTGCTCTGGAATGAAGGGAGCAACAGAAATGTTTGGGCCTGGCACCCAGTAGGCAGGTGCCCCATGGCACCCTTTTTTGATCTATCTCAGTCCTATCTGAATGTAATCCACCAGTGAGAGCAGCAGCGCATGGACTGTTCTTCTGTCTTCACCTCACCTCCCTTCACCTCTACCATGACAGCATTGAGGCCACATCATACCCTTGGTAGCCCAGGAGTCAAGCTCAGCCACAGCTGCTAAAAATAAATCTGCACCTATAAGATAGAATCAAAAAGGACTGACAGCATCATAAGGGCAGGAATAGGTGGGATTTTGTTTCTCTTTCTTTGCCAAATACAATGTAAAAAGAATTGTTCATAACACAGAAGAGAGAACTCTTGCTGGCAGTGACTATGAGATTGCTCTGGCGTCTTCTAAACATGTGTGATAACCTCAGATAACTGTACATTTACACAGATTTACAGGGTCCCTTTTGCAGGGCTTCAGAGGCAGCCCCAGGGTTGCTACCACACAGTAATTTCCTAAGCCTGAGCAGTAGCATCCCCCACTGTTCTTTTCTAGCAACCCATGTTTAGAGGCAAAACACACTCCCTCAGGCAGAGCTGCTGAGCTGGCCAGGACTGCGATGTTTCCAGGGCTTGAGTCCTTCTTTCCGCAAACCACTTCACTGAGCGCTCTAATTTGATCCCTTTGCACTGAGCCAGCCTGGACTTCTTTGCTCACTAGTGAGCAGCGCAAAGAAAAAACACAAAAGCACCATGCTACATCCTGTGTGCACAGGGCCATGATGGTTTTGTCTTTTTTTTTTTAAATTTTATTTTTCATCTCTCTCTAAACTACCTCAGGGAAAATATGACCATTTTTAGGCAGTGTCAATATCTTCATGTCTCAAACTACTTGGAAGAAATCCTCGCTGCGTATCAGGGATTCAGATGATACAAGCCAGCACTAGGATTGCCAACTGACATAAATAAAAAAAGGGCTTTGCCTTTTCATTAAGGGAGGAGGTCAAAGACCTAAAAACCATGATTCTTGTGACCTTGCACACCTAAGGGTATCTACTTATGTTTGTAAAAGCAGATATTCAACAAGTGCAAAGTTTTGGAGTGGCATTTTACTCCAGACACACATTTTCTTCCAAATGCAGGTGCATGTTTCCATTACCGTGCATCATAGAGACATTTCATGTGTTGAAAGGTGAACAGCAGATTTTGTTACTTGGGCTTCTTGTTTTTCTCAGCCTTCTTGTATCTTTTAAATTGATGACCCCCAAAAGCTCTTTTTTTCTCTTTCGTCATTTCTTGTCTGGTTGGCTTTCACTCCTCTCTTCACAGGTCTGTTTTCTCTTTCTGTTTGTTCGGTTTTTTGTTTCTCTGAGAAGGACCTGCAAACCCTTCCATGCAATAGTGTTATTTGTTAGGTAAAGCCATAATAAACTTCAATCAATTCTTCCTTTAGTTAAAGCTAACTCATTCTTTCCTCTAACAACCTCTCCAGTTGTTCAAAGCATAGAGGCAAACCTACTATGCTTTTTGGAGTGACTGGAGTCAAAGTCAAGGACAATTAAAATGTGAAAGTTAACAGGTGACAATCAGGAGTAGTAAGCTATTGTTTGTCAAATTTCTACCTTGCTCTTAAAAACAGAGAATTTGGATTGGTTTGCATTATCCATGAAATTAGATGTTGCCAACACATCACCCAGGCTTTCCTAAGGCAGGTGGAAGCTAGAAGCAGTGCTGTGTAGATTTTCAAGTGCCCTAAGCCAGCTTTTGGTGCTCCTGAGCTTCTGGAAAGCAGCACAGCCTGGTTTCCCGGCTCCTCATTTTACCTAATCCCACCTCAAGGGAAGGCTCTCTGACCACACCTGGTCTACAGCAGAGGGACGACCTTTGCTGGGATGCTGTGATCTGTCTCCCCTTCTGATATCAGTCACACATGGAGCAATCCCTAGCTCCTTCAGGATGTGCTCCAACACAACAAGAGAAATGTTTCTCTGTGCTACTCTCCCCCAGAATTGACCTTCAGGATGACAGCCAGCAGGCACACAGACTGGCTTCCCACGTGGACATCCCCACTGCTGCTGACAGCCTCCCTCAGCTCCTGACAGGCTCTCCTTCTGGCCACAAGCTGAATATCCTCTTGGTGGATGTTCTGTGTCCCTCAGGAGAGCCAGCATGTCCTAAGGGTTAAGTATTGTCTAGTCTGATCCTGTTGTACCTGATCTAACCTGATCCTCTATCACTAAGGGTACATCTTCTTTGCTCCAGACATTCCCTCTGGTCTCTAGGTAACTGCTGGTCTCCTGGACTTCTGAAGGCTAGTCTAGCTAGGACTGTCATTCCCCAGGATGACTGGCAGCATCTAGATCAGATTGAGGTACTGGCACAGTGTCATGAAGGTCAGAAGACTTTCAAGTTGGAGCAAAGTAAGTTCATGAATGTATGATGGACTCCTATGGCAATGGGGAGCTGGGCATTGCAATTGTTTGAGCTACCTTGCCCTATGTTTCCATTCTGTCTTCTAGTGAGGGTCTTCTGGGGAGGGTCTTTCACAAAATTCTGGAAAGCAAAGCAAACTAGCAACGTAATGAGTTGTAATGTCATGTTTTGTTGACTTCCATATGCCAAGAGATTTAGCTGAATTTTCACATAGACAATATTTGGGGATAAAGGCCAGAAGTTTTATATGGTATTTCATGTCAGGAAAGTTTTGGAAATCTATGGGTAAATTCCTTATTTTTTATTTTATATATACTGCACTTTCCTACAAGCTATTCAAAGGCATTCGAACAGTCTCATTTTTTATTTGAATATCACAACTCTTCATACTGCTCATGTTATGTGTAATATCAGATCAGGTTTTATTCTAACATAGACTATTAGATAGTAGATAGCACAGACTATCAAATAGTAGATAGCAGAGTATCTGAATTAATTGTGAATATATAAATGAAAGGAGTTTGCATTTAGCAAATACACTTAGCATCTCAACCAAAAGATAAAGATCAAATCTATCTATTGAACTCAATGAGCTATTGATCAGCAGACTTAATTCACCATGTTAAAAAAAAAATTACATGAGAAAGGCATATACTATCCTGTCTACTACAATGTCTGTTTTAGGAGGTGAAAAGATAAAGAATTCACCTTCACCACCACCACTCCCCCCAAAAACCCCCTCCAACAAACCAACAAACCATTATAGAAAAAAAGATTCAACTTCTAGAGGAATATGGTTTTTATTCAACAAGCAAATTTCCTTATATTATTACCATTCAATAAGCCACTTTTTCTGACATTCTGCCTCTAGACATTTCCAATATTGAACTCTTCCAGGAAAAAATTACACAAAAAAAAACTTGTACAGCCATTTTCCATGCTGTACTATGAGATATGTAGAAATCTTCCCTGATACAGATTTTTTCACTTACATCCAAAAACATACAGCATATTTTTACTTGACAATTTACAGGAGCTTATAATGAACAGAAAAACCTGTGAGAATGGACAGAGTGGTTGCTAACTCTGCTTCAAAGGCAAGAAAGGCTGTGATTAAAATTCCCTGTGTAGCCTTCATGAAGTCTCTTTCTGTGCACTTTTTATGACATAGTCTCTCATTACATGCTCACACACAGCTCTTTTCACAGGGCAGGAGTACACTCTGTGCCTTGGATGAGCAATGATCACTGATAGAGGAATTACTTCACGTTTTGCACTTTCTGCATTGCTCAGCATCATTGCACATTTACTGCATCACACCCAGTCAGAGAGCATCTCTTCACTGCCCATTCCTGTCTGTTCTCCTCTGCACCAGATTTCCTATCTCATCCATTCCCAGCCCCACCTTTTAGTCTTCTCACCTTAGTCTCAGTTTTTTCAGTCAGGCTCAGCCTTATCTGGTCTCCAACTCCTGTACGCCCGTTCCAGGTTGATTGACATTGCAATTGCTTCAGCAGATGGAGCCTTTGTTAACGCAGCCAAGCTAGCTTTAAACTAATTAACAGAGGAAGTATTAAGAGTGAAACCGGGACTGAAAACCTGCTAAAGCAGTGAGTAAACACCTAGTAGCCACCTTGGGCTGAGCCTCATGTCACGACAGTGTTCAATGCTGATACGGCACTGCAGTGTCTTTGGGCTGCCTCTCCCATTTCCAGTTGCCAACTGATTCCAGCCTCCCTCTTCACATCTATTTTCTCTTTCAATGATCGAACAAGTTTCAGTCTACTGTGCATAAAAACTGGGGATTTCTTTTTCCTCCATGCTGTCTGGATGTCATCATGGGAGGTCCCGAGACATTTTCTACACAGCAGCAGAAATGGCAGTAATATTGCTATTAATCTCTGTGTCTCCAAAACAGTTCTGATTTCCCTTTATAGCAGAGTTTCCATTTTGCCTCAAGAGCAGAAATGTCGACCTATTCAGTCTAGGTAATATTCACACATGCTGGGTCCCAGACACTAGCTAAAAGGCAAAATCAAAGATGTTGTGTGACCTTGCCTTGATATCTTGTGGGATATCAATGCAGAAAGCAGATGCCTAAAAAAGCCCATTCATGAGAGGAGAAGAGCTCTATCTCAGGCTGATTCTGCGCTTGCAGCTCTGAGCATTGCCCAGGTAACAAACACGTACAGGGGCTTTCTGCAAAATTGGAGTGCAAATGGGAAAGCTTGAGGCAAAAGAACACATGATAATCAACATCATCACACTAACTGCCTGTATTCAGGATGACCTAAAAGATCATTTTACATTTGCTTACCCACGATTTATTATGTCAAAAAAAATACCAAAAGACAAGATTTTTTTCAGCTTTTTCATAAATTTCAGTCTCCAGCTTTTATTACCTTGTAATTAGTCATGCATGTTGCTTTCATAAATGCTATATCCAGGGAGAAAAACTCTCTAAATAATCCCTAATTTAGTCCCTCAGAAGGAATTTGGCAACCACCTCAGATGATTAAATGGTGATCAAGTAACTGCCTAAAACTGAGAAGTAAGATTCTGCTCTGCAGCCTCACAAGTTTTCAGGGGAAGAGCTGATACTTGTGTTAGCCCTATTACCCAGGGAGGAAGTCAATCAAGTGTATGGTGAAAATAAGACTCTTTCCTTGTCTTCCTATCTTGCAAATGCAATGTATGTCTGGCTCCATGTTTTACTGCTTTCACTCCCACCCTGTAAGGAGCCTCAAGGCCTTATGTCTCTTCCTTGCCACGTATTACAGTGCAACTGGGGCCAATGCAGTTCAAGGAGAAGGTAGTACCCTGATGGGTTGACTGAGCCTATTCTCACCAGAAGACTTACTTGAAAAGTTTCCATCCATCTGTTTATCAGATTTGAGAGTCAATCACACTTTCACTTGTAGTATCTGCTGCACTCAAAATTAGGGTTTGTTTGTTTATGTTTTTCTTGTGGTTTAAAAAATTTTTGGCAAGTTTCAGCCAAGCTTTGGGGGAAATTTTTCAGAAGCTTCTAGCCACACACACATACATGTGTCTAAACCTGCTGGTCTGTGTTTTCATTTTCAGGAGGAAACTGATAATGATTTTTGCATTCAACAAGACACTGCATGAGTTGAGGTTATGGGGTTTTCCCATCAATTTTTATTTCCACAAAATATTTTTATCTCCGTCTCTAATTTGCAAGTTGATATGCTGTTAACTGTATTGAGATTGCTGATGTTTACTCCAATTTATGCTTGACCTGATGTAAGCAGCTAGGCTCCTTATTTTTCCCTGTCAAACCCACCAGGACTCTTGTCACAGATTGTCAGTGTGAGTTCCAGCTGCATGGATATGGCACTGAACAAGATCAGGAACTTGTTCAAAAGGGAAATGCAGGGTCTACCTAAAGACTAACCTACCCACACTTATGAACAGCATGATACAAAACTTCATCTGCCTCATGAAACCAAGTTTCTTCTTTTCCAAATTTTGCAGGTCAAGCTGACAAATAGAACTCCTATCGGATACAAAAAGAGGAAAAAGTAACCCAAACCAGTTGTGTGCATGCAGTCATGAGGTCCCAAGGAGTGTGGGAGCTATCTGCAAGAACTTTTAAATTATGCTGTCATCAGTATATAGTTTCATCGGATACATACTTCCTACTGAAAGTGTACCAAATGCTATGATGTAGCTGTGGATCGCTAGGGAGTGCGCAGCGGTGCTGTGCATTAAGCAGAAGTGCGGAGGGATGAATCCGGCTGAGGCTCTGCTCCTCACCTGCAAGCAGCTGTGCACAGAGTGTGATGGTGCCCAGATGGTAGAGAGGAGCCTCTTCAAGCTCCTGGTGACCGTGTCCTCCAAGAATGGATCAGTTCAGAAATATGTTAAAGACACGATCATGGGCAACAAAGCAGCTCAAAATCTGTGACCTTCTTTGGGAAGCACTCAGCGAACAATTCAGGAACTTTGTTCTTCCAAGCAACTGAAAAGGAAGGAAAACTGCGTCCATGTAATAGTCAGCTATTGATTGTACTGAAACCTGTCATAATGGCAAGGCTTCGACTGATGGTGACATATCAGACTCTGAAGCAAAAGGAGATGCTTCACAAGAAGAGAGCGATGCTGTTGATAAGAATTCAGATTGCTATGGGAAATTCCAGTTGTCTGATACTGTACAAGAAGAGGAGATGGTGGGAGACAACAGCATAACCACTGCAAATCCACAGAAGACTGATCCAGATGTGATTCTTTGCAATGCAGTAGAGAGGTCACATGAGCATTTAGATGTTTCTGAAGATGGAAAAAAGAACACTGTGAGCAAGAAGATGAATACATTTATGACATCTACTATGTGGAAACATCAGCCCTTGATTAGATCTCAAATATCCTTTTTAAACAGCCCTATAGAGAAGAATATGAACTGGTAGATGATGATCCTGTTCCAGAGGATGTATATGAAGATTAAGAAAGTTATGAAAATAACTGGAGTAATGACTATCTGATGACATCTGATGAAGATGAATTCTTACCTGAGGAAGATAGTGACGGACAAGAATCTGAAGAGAGCTTCAGTGATGAAAACTAATGTTACAGGAGAAGAACATGTGTGAGAAACTGAAAATCTAAAAGAGTCAATGTCCAAAACACTTTTCAGAAGAGGAAAAGAATGTTACCATGCCAACCAGATGAGGTTAGAAAAGAGGATCTTGCAAAGGCAGAATAGCGCTTTGCTGAGGACAACTTATCTCAAAAAACAGGCCTGAGACAGCACTGCACCTGCATCTCTGACAGAGGGGAGGGGGATCAAAACCACCAGAGACCTTCCCAAACTCTTTCTAGAAAGTTTGAGAATGACAACTTATGATTTTCAGAGTTCTATTTACTGACAATTCTTTTTTTAATTGCTAAACATTGGCTAGCTGCTTTCACACTTTGAACTCCCTCTGCAGAGAAATAGAGGTTTCACATACAATAGAACAGAAAATCTAAACACAGTGAATAATGACAATATCATTCATTTATAGCAATCTCTGACTCCATTTCTTTCATTACCTATGCACGAACTTTATCTGTGCAGATTGTTCCTGTCTTTAAGCAAGGAAAATACTGGTCTGAGAAAGAATAAAAGAAGTATTTGCATTTCAATGGCCATAGAATACAGAAGGTTTACATATGCTCCTTAGCCAGACATCAGGCACCTAAAAAACAAATAAATAAGCTTGCTACACCATTTTGACTGACTCTTCTGTTTTTAATCTGGACAGATTTTGTAAGGAAAATTCTTGTGACCTTGGTTTCTCTGCTGAATGCAGGAACAAAGATGATACATTGAAGCCAGTTATAATGGTGACATTTTCCACAGCTAACAAACCTGCCAGGCCACAAGTCAGCAACATCTGCTAGATAGCATGTAAGTGAATGTAATTGATAGGAAAATATTCTCAGGTATGTATGCTAGCTCTCTCAAGAAATCCTACTCTCTTATTCTCATCTGGGATGCGAATAATGCTTGTTTCTGCTGTGCTGTCTGGGCTGGGGGGCAGCAGGCAGGCACAGCTAGTGGGCAAGGGGAGGCAGGTTGGCTGCGGGAAAGCAGGGAGGCTGGAGTCAGGGGCATGGTCAGGGTCTGTCACTTCAGCAGTCACTTCTATGGGTTTCATGGGAGAAAGGGGCTCCAGGGTTTCCAGCCATGTTAGCCTGAATTACCCTGAACTTAGTTTAGTTTTGCTCCTTCTCTGGGGGTTAGAGGTGTAGAAAAGAGAAAACAAAACTGAAGTAAACAGATCCCATCTGCACAAATCTACTGAGGAAGGGAAAAATTTATTTTTGCATCTTTACACTTAGAATGCTTCACCAAGCAGATGGGACGGGTTTTGTTCTAGTTTAGACTTTATGTCCTAAAATTTAGCCCATGGAGACTAAGAACCCTTTGGCCAACACCTTCATAGAAGTGGTAGTGCAATTCTACCTCAAGGTTCTGGCAAATGCAAGATTCCTCATAGTTTAAATACTTTTTACTCAATATTATGAAGGGAAGATATTAAGGCAGTGGGTGGGTACATTTTTCCTTTGGGATGTGGTATAATGTGAGCAGACTACTTTTCAACTACTTTTCAAGCTAGCTATGTAAGAGCTAGCTTGTCCTCTGTGTTGCCTATCTGGTCAATAGAGAAAAACGAGTTGCTTGAGAAAACAATTCATTTTATGTAATGAGTAGATAAATGCAATCCAGTGTTTTCACTCTGCTTCCACTGACTACAGACAGAGCCTAATTATTGGAATTTACAAAGGTAGGTGAGATGAATCCCACACAATCCGTCTCAGCACGGAAAAACACACATGGATTTTGTACAGCTCTCCAAAATCTAAGATGCATCAGGAGATGCCTTAAAATCAGGCTGCAGGGTGGTGAATGTAGGCATGTTTCTGCATTTTTTAGAAATACACAGTCACACTTCCTAGAAAACTGAGTGGAAGATTCTTGTCTGTTATAAAATGTATATGCTTAACTTCCCCAGTAATACATGAAGCTCTCAGTCCTGCCTCTTGCTATCCCCAAAAGGCTTGTCATTATGATAAAGCAAAAAAGTGCCATTTGTCTCTGAAACACTCTTCCATTCCCACAAAGCAGTGATGGCCCTTGGAATTAGTGCTAGGCAATTTGGGAGATGTGTGAAAAATACCAAAAAGCACTCCTCAGAGCTGCAATCAGTCATAATGCTTTAAAGCAGTATAACCCAAGAGCAATTTTCGGAACAGTTCTTCCCATTCCCTTTATAATATCTACCCAGATACCACTATGCTCTTCTTCCATGTGCTTTTCTCATCCTTCAGCTATCCCACCACAAATTTCATCTGCTATTAGTAGCAGTGCTGGCAGAGTCCTGTGCCAAACAACTTCCCCTGGCAGAGGAGACCCTCCTCCCAATGATCCACTTCCCAGTTGCTTTGGAAAGACAAAAAGTAGAGACCTGGCTGAACCACACACAAATAATTCCAGCAGTTTGGGGGTCTCTAAGTAGAAAATATTTCAGCAAGACTATATTACATCTCAAAAGCACATTAAGCACAAATGACTTTCCATAACAGCAAAGTCTTGCCCAAGTTGGATTTTCTCTGTTGGAGACACATCAGTGTCTCTTAATATGAATGAGAAAGTTGTACATGACATCAAAATCACACTTTCTAAATTCAGAATGTGTTCTGACTGAAGGCGGCATAAAATAAATCATAAATCTGAAGTTATTTCATTGCTACAATTATTCTAGGTTCAAGGCAGTGTAATAGGGAATAAAATACATTCCAGTAAGCACTGCTAGTCCTCACTTTAATACCACATTTTAATTTTATGGAGAATTTTAACTAATGTAACTTAAAGAGGAAGATGGAGCAAGAATGTGGAAACAAGTCACTTTCAAATGAATGTATATATAATGGCTCCTTGTGAAGCAGCTTGCAAGCAATGCAATCACTCATCCAGAATGGGCTTATTTTTCTATTTTTAGCTAATGTTGATTTGAATACCATTTCAGTGACTGCAAAAGAAAATTAACACTTGATTCTTCTTTATTGTGATTAATTATTCCAATATTTTTTAAGCTTGTTGTGTTAGATTCTAATATCACATTTTGTTTTCCACTACTTTAATTTCATTAGCCCCAAAGAAATTATTCCAGATATTCACCAGGATAACTTGAAATATAGGCCTTATATAGTTTTAAAAGATAATTAAAAAGTGCATAATACAAATTTTACTCACACCTCCTTTTATCTGTTCTGAAACCAGGAAAAACCTAGCAACTCCACAAAACTGAATAATATGCAAAGCATGATTAAACATTACTAAATGGGTGACTTTAGTGTGATTAATCTTTTCCTTTTTTGAGTAAACTGTTCAACAACCAGTCCAAGAGAAATCATCAGGATAAGCCCATTCAAAAAGGCTTCCAGGGGGCCGGGTTAAGGCTTGACTATCAATACTGGAATATCATAATTCCATTAAAAATTAAAAAAATAAAAGTTTAAAATAGTAAACAAAGACTGAGCATATCAAGTGCTTTGAGATACGCCTGACTCTGCAGCCCGCATTTACAGCTCTGAGACATATCAGCTACTGAGCTAGAAGCCTCCTTCATCTCAGTAAAGGTGATGAGCTGAACCTCCACAAGTAAGAACTGTTTTCTCTAGAGTGAATAACTCTTTTCTCTGAAGTAAGCCTCTCCAAAGTGTCCAGATGGTAGCATTACCTAAGTAACATTCTAGAGTGATGCTAAATTTGCATGGTGCCCAAGGCAAGGGATATGCAGAGAGACATCTGCATTTCAATGATACTTCACCAATAGTTAGAATTACCAGCAATAACAAAACAGGAAAAGTAACTTTCCTTCGTGAATATAACTTATCATAGCTCCCAATAGTGATATATTGCCAATAGTGATATATTATCCAGATTTCATTAAATATGTATTCTATATGCCATCTGAACATTCGTATACCTCTCAAAAATAAGTGATATCCTGTAAGGGCTCAGGAAACAAAGTATGATTAAGTCAGTTGGGAAATACAAAGAGCTCAGTTATGGTCACAATGCTCCAGTGACTGATTTCAGACCCATGAAACACACCTGACAAACAAGAACACAATGAGAACTTGGGCTGGACCGCAGGAAGAGATTTTCTCAAAAAGTCAGAAATGTCCAGCCACATTTGAACATGACCAGCTGTCAACACAAATTATTTAAAGTATGGATTTCTGCAGCTAGAAGCTATGCCATGCATGCTCTAAGGCTTGCAAAGTGTTTGTACTGACAATGGACATAGCTGCAAAAAAAAGGGAAGACTTATGCTTCCACCAACAGAATTCCTCTGTGCAAGGGGCATCTGTCAGCTAGCCCCTCTTGCCAGATATAGTTCCTCAGTGCCACAGAAACAGGAAAGGATTAGACCTTAAGGATGCACAGCATCAGTATGCCCTTGAGTATGAATGTCTGGGATATTACAATAATTGGTAACACAGAACTATTGCAATGCATAAACTAATCTGTTCCACTTCTCTGACAGGTAGTTTTCAAAAACACTGAACTTTTGTGCATATTTCAGCCCATTCTTGGAAGTAATATTAAATTTTGTCTAGTGCAGCATAGCATCTTCACTGCGGAATGCTATTTGAAGCAAATTTAACGATACTGCTACTACAAATAGTTTATCATAGAGTCACAGAATCATGGAATGGCTTGGGTTAAAAGGCACCCTCAAGACCATCTAGTTCCAGCCCCTCTGCCATCGGCAGGGACACCTTCCACTAGACAAGGTTGCTTAGACCCCCATCCAACCTGGCCTTGAACACTGCCAGGGATGGGGCATCCACAACTTCTCTGGGCAATCTGCTCTCATGCCTCACCACACTGAATAAAGAATTTCTTTCTAATATTTAATCCAAACCTCTGCCAGTTTGAAGCCATTCCCGCTTGTCTGGTCTACATGCCCTTGTAAACAGACCCTCTCCATCTTTTCTGTGGGCTCCCTTCAGGTACTGGAAGGCTGCAATTGGGTCACCCCAAAGCCTTCTCTTCTTCAGAATGAAAAAATCCCAACTCCCTCAGCCTTTCCTTGTTGGAGAGGTGCTCTATCCCTCCAACCATCTCGGTGGCCCTCCTCTGGGCTTGCTCTGACAGGTCAATGTCCTTCCTGGTCTGGGGACCCCAGAGCAGGATGCAGTACTCCAGGTGGGGGTCTCACCAGAGTGGAATAGAGGGGCAGAATCACTTCCCTTGACCTGCTGGACACTTCTTTTGACACAGCCCAGGACACAATTGGCTTTCTGGGTTGCGAGTGCACATTGCCAGCTCATGTCCAACCTCTTATCCATCAGCACACCCAAGTCATTCTTGGCAGGGTTCTTCTCAATCTGTTTGTCCCCCAGCCTGTGCTGATATTGGGGCAGCACTCTGCACTTGGTCTTGTTAAACCTCATGAGATTTGCATGGGCCCGCTTCTCCAGTACGTCTAGGTCCCTCTGGATGGCATCCCATCCTTTCCAGTGTGTCAAACACACCACTCAATGTTCAGACCACCCTTCAGAGAATGTTAGAATGTTAGAATGTTCAGTCCATCATTATAGAATGTTAGAATGTTATATCTTCTTTTCTCTGTTTTCTGATGTGACGTACATTTATTCAACACAGACTTATTTCTGTGACTGGATTTCTCTGCCAATTCAATTGCCCATCAAATAGAGCTCTTACACATGCCATTAACAATACAGGGCTAGATATGTTGCATGAGGAAAGAAACAAATGTATTGAACAACAGTAACAAAAAACCCCAAAACAGGTTACCTCTTCAGTCATTTTAGCAGCTATCTTTGCTGAAATCCTATTAATTCATAGCCTGTGATTCTTTTATTTTTGTTAATCCTTCCTGCTGTTGTGAAGGGATTTAGAATTCAACACAGTACCAGATTGTTAACGTATCCGTCTTTTCACTGTTTTCAATCCACCTCACCTACGAAATGCTTCAGAGAACATTTCCACTAGCGGCTTCCATTAGTATTGACTGTTGCCTGCATCAAACGTTTAATGTGCACTGTCAGATTTAATCATGTGTTTGCTTGAACAATTATTGCCTTTGCTTGTATTGCAAAGAGAAAGCTTTGTAAGGTTTTTTACTTCACGGATTATTGAATCTTTTTTTGATGAACTGTGGTTTTTGTTGCCTAATAACTGCAAGCTTTTAATTATTAAGAATCTTGGAGAATTCTGAATGGTACAAGATAAAGGATTTTCAGTCAGCTCTTTGGACTCTAACTTGCTCCAGCACTTCTTGCCTGCCCTGTGGAACAAATCTGAATACACAACTAATGGAAGCATCAGTGACAGTCTGTGTAATACATACATACACAGATGCACACATACAGAGAGAGAGAGAGGGGAAGAGGGAGAGACAGATCCTTGGAGCACCACCTCAACCAGTTTTGGCTCAGGCAATGTAGTGTGACAAATTTACACACGGACATTTGCTTTAAACACTTTCTTGACAAATTCACCTCTGTTGAGCTGCATTACCAGTATGTTAAAGTGCTTGTTCAGATTGCATGTAGCCCTCTGGTGATTGTGTTGATGGATGATAGCTTTCTGCTGTGGGAAGAAATTGAGCGCCTAGGGCTGATTCTCTCACATGTGTTAGCTTTATTTTTCTGACCATGAAGTTTTGTTCATATGCCAGTATCTTAGCAACAGTAGACAGTCTGATTCAACTAAGTTCACTGTTTCCTCCCTGGGAAATTAATAAAATGATGACATCCCAGTTTAACTTTCTACTCTACTGCCTTTTGGGGTATGGAATATCAATTTATTTAGTGCTGCATTACAAAGCAATGGCTCTGGGAGCAATCAACCCAGAAAGGGTCTGAATAAGGCTGCTGTGATAGGAACAGTAATCATCAAACCAGAAATATAGCACCAGTAACACATAGCTCTTTGGCAGACTGGTAAGTTTGCAACCTAAGGGTTTTAGTGTCCTGAAATTAGGCATCAACAATAACAAGGTAACCTGCAGTTTGATGAAATACAGCTCAATATCTTAAAATGAATCAGCAAGAAATTAAATGTTCTTGGAAATGATACACTACTTAGGCTACAGAGGAAGAGACATAAACTCTGTGGGAGATTATACTTACGGAGCAGTAAGACCACAGTCACATTTGGCAAAGTATTATTCGAATTGTTTGGAAGACAGCATTTTTTTACATACATATATATATGTACATATATGTATATATACGTATACACAAATATTTTGTGCTTAAGCAAAGATTAGAAACCAACCAACCAATTTCCTTCTGACATTGCTGGCTCATCCTGTTAGGTTATATCTTACTATGTGGAAAGGCAACGATAAAGTTAAATGGGATAATAGTATGACCTATTTTAACTGTTTGTTCCTAGATGTCAATCTAAATATTTAACATTAAAAAAAAAAAGTTGAGTGCTATAGCTTATATATATAAGTTTGCCTTTAGGGTCCTGCTTTAAAAAAAAGTTTTTTCCCTACTACTTTGTCATCCATATCCAAATATTCAAGGTTATGCTGCAAGGTATGCATTGAGAGCCTAGTTCTGCAGTCCCTATTTACAAGTTGTAAGGAAGAAAGCTGAACAGTGTCTGTGAGCGGCACTGTCTCATGTACACATGATAGGAAAAAAAAAAAGCACCCAGGTATTGATTCCAGGCTGATAGATTCTTTTTCAAACAGGAATATGCTTTATAATGCACTTTTAATATCTGAACAGCACTTGCAGTCTGTCTCCATCTGCTATTGTTCAGATATTCCAGATACATCTAGAACTAGGACGTGCATATTTGGTTGTACTCAGTTCTAACACAGCCTGACATTTTTGTGCGACTTTGAACACCTCCACCACACATCTCTGACGTTAATGCTGGTTGGAGACTTGCTGAGTGTGCACTAACCGACCACAGCGAACTTATATGGAAACTAGAGCCACAGCAGCCACATGAAAACTCGTCTCTTTCCTTCTCAAACCATGACACACATATCATGCCTCCCTGGCTTTTAACTTGCTTCAAAACTCAACATTTGCAGACTGTGACTGAAGACCAATCACAAGAGGCCTTTCTGGTCAGGGAACTGGAAACATTTTACAACTGGAGTTTTGAATTAAATGTATTCATGGTCTTCCTGAGACTACACATTGAAGAACAAGGGTGTTTGTGTTAAGAGTTTTACTTTCCAAGAACTGTCTTGCTCATTCTTCATTTCTTGCAAAAAAACAGGAAGCAAGAGGTGGGATTTGGAGGGGAAATCCTTACTGCATTGGATTCAATGAGCTTGAGGGATTAAGTGCCTTGGAAGACATTTATTTTACTCTAGAGAGACATTGTCATCAAAAGAAAATTAGCCAAATTTTGTTTGCAGCTATTCTTAGGTGTAAAAGTCAGATTAACATGGGCTGATTGCAGAAAATAAATAAGGCAATAGCAAAATAAGGAATAAATATTTATGAGGAAAAAAATTTTAAATATACTTTTCAAGCTCTTTAATGTCAAAATACTTGTATCAGTCAACAACATTTTCTTTGACTAACCAGGAAAAATGCTCAAGGCATCAAATTTTAGTCTCTCTAAAAAAATATTATTACTCTTACTGCCCAGAAGAATATTAATAATAAAAATCCATATTTCTATTCTAGAATATTTAATGAGGATCATAACTATATGTAAAGACAAAATGCCAATCTGCAATACAGTTGTTTTGGAACAATTTTTTGATTAATATTGAAAGATACTTTGAAAAAACAACCACTTGACTGATGCAATCGCTGCATGTAGCTCTACTCTGCTTAACAGAAATTTTATTTGAATACATAAATACGCTTTTTTATGAGCATGAGAACATTGCCTGATGTCTGAGAGCACATTTTGTGCATCTGTGGGGAGAGAGTCTGAGTTTGTGCAGCTCCTCTCCTTAGCCTACTATTTCCAAACATTACCATGGAACAAGATGCTCACATTCAAAAAATGACAAAGGAAGGCAGCCAACAGTTTGACTCTTTTTGAGGCAAAGACAAACAAGAACCCCACTCTTTACAAATATTTCATTGATGTGAAGATACTATGATAGTGCACAGTTTTCTTTTAGAAATGGGGAACAAGGCATTGCCTACACAACACTAGTAAAAAACTAAAGGACACCATTCTAAACAGAGTTCCATAAGCACACACGCATAACAATATTATACACGCAGAAGGATGGCATTTTTAACAGAGTAGATCTTAGGAATGTCTCGGGAAAACTGTTGCAGCTTCTAATGATAACTACAAAGACAAAAAGTTTCCCACAAATACTTGAGAACAGCACACACTGCTACTTTACACCCATCATCCTTCAGCTAACATTCTCCTCTGTTCCCACTGCTCCTTTTCATCTGCCTAGTCTAACATCTAGAAAAGTACTAAAAGGACAAAACAGCAATTATTCTTTCAGCTATGTCTTCCTGGGTAGTCCATAAATCTCACTTGTAATATCCTAATTTTCCTAAATGAAGTAGTAAAAAATTGTTATTAAACCTCTATCTTTTAAAATTAAGTATTATAAACAGAGAGTGATAAACATTTTTTATCACCTTTGGAAGAAAGGCCAGGTCACTCAGGAAGACTAGAAAGATATTGTGAGGTTATGCAGAGAGAAAATTAGAAAGGACAAAGCCTAACTGGAACTAAATCTATTAAGTCAGTAAAAGACAACAAAAAATGTTTTTACAAATACATCGTCAACAAAGGAGGGCTAGGGAGAATCTCCATCCTTTATTGTATTCAGGGGGAAACATAGTGGCAAAGGATGAGGAAGACTGAGCTACTTAATGACTTCTTTGTCTCAGTCTTTAATAGTAAAAGACCAGGGTACCTAGCTCCCTGAGCTGGGAAACAGAGGCAGGGAGCAGAATAAAGCCTTTGTAATCCAAAGGGAAAACAGTCAGTGACCTGCTATGTTGCTTAGACACACAAAAGTCTATGGGGCCAGAAGGGTTCTACACAAGAGTACGGAGGGAGCTGGCAGAAGTACTCACTTTTAATCATTTCAGCAGTCCTGGCTAATGGGGGATGTCCCACATGATCAGAGGTTAGCAAATGTGATGCCCATCTACAGGGGCCAGAAGGAGGACCTGGGGAACTACAGGTCTGTCAGCCTGACATCGTTGCCAAGAAAGGTTATGGAGCAGATCATCTCAAGTGCCATCACACGACACATGCAAAACAATCAGAGGATCAGGCCCAGCCAGCATGGGTTTATGAAAGACAGGTCCTGGCTTGACCAACGTGATCTTCTGCGACAAGGAGACCGTGCTTAGTGGATGAGGGAAAGGCTGTGAATGTTGTCTACCTGGACTACAGCAGAGCCTTTGACACTGTCTCCCACAACATTCTCCTGAAGGGACTGGCTGCTCATGGTTTAGACAGGTGTACTGTCCATTGGATAAAAAACTGACTGGATGGATGGGCCTAGAGAGGGGTGGTGGGTGGGGTTAAGTCCAGTTGGCAGCCATCACTAGTGGCATTCCCCAGAGCTCAGTATTGGGGCCAGTCCTGTTTAATATCTTTATAGATGATTTGGATAAGAGGATCAAAGGCACCCTTAGGCCCATGACACCAAGTTTGCAATGACACCAAGTCAGGTGGGAGTATGGATCTGCTGGAGGGCAGGAAGGCTCTGCAGTGGAACCTAGACAGGCTGGATTGATGGGCTGAGGCCAACTGTATGAGGTTCAACAAGGCAAAGTGCCAGGTTGTGCACTTGGGACACAACAACCCCATGCAACGCTACAGGCTGGGACGAGTGGCTGGAAAGCTGGCTGGCGGAAAAGAAACTGGGGTGCTGTTTGACAGCTGACTAAACATGAGCCAGCAGTGTGCCCAGGTGGCCAAAAGAGCCAATGGCACCCTGGCTTGGATCAGAAATAGTGTCGCCAGCAGGACTAGGGCAGTGATCGTCCCCCAGTACTTGGTACTGGTGAGGCTGCACCTCAAATCCTGTGTTCAGTTTTGGGCCCCTCATACAGCAAAGACATTTGAGGCACTGGAGCATGTCCAGAGAAGGGCAACAGAGATGGTGAAGGATCTAGAGCAAAATCTTACGAGGAACAGCTGACAGAACTGGGGTTGTTTAGCCAGGAGAAAACACAGGTCAGGGAAGATCTTACCGCTCTCTACAACTACCTGAAAGGAGGTTGTATTGAGTTTTAGGTCGGTCTCTTTACACAGTTCACATGCAACAGGATAAGGAAATGGCCTTAAGTTCTGCCAGGGAGGTTTAGATTAGATATTATGAAAAATTTATTTACTGAAAGCATTGGAACAGACTGTCCAGGGAAGTGCTGGAATCACCATCTCCGGAAGTGTTTAAAAACCGTGTGAATGTCGCACTTGGGGACATGGCTTACTGCTGAATGTGGCGGTGCTGGGTTAATGGTTGGATTCAATGATTTTAGAGGTCTTTTCCATCCTTAATGATTCTGTGATTTCATGATTCTGTAATTCTTTAAATATTTCACACAGTCAGGACAAAAACTAGCATTATTAATATTATTAACAAGGTAAACTAATGACAACTTAACTAAGGGAGCACAGAAGATAAAAACCAAGATACAGGTATGGCAGAAAGGAAAAAGCCAAAAGCAACTAATTACCACTGGTTTCAAGAAGAGAAAAGAGTAGGAGTTCAGAAAGCCATAAAGCCTACAGCTCCAGGGACATTGAGGCTGTAAAAGACATGCTGAGAGCAGCACAGCAGTGCACCAACATTGCTGCCTCTACACCTTTCTCTTCTTGGCCGTCCATGGCAGTGAGCACCTCAGCCTCAACCCCAAGCTGTCATTAGGGTTAGGATTCAGAGAACCACAAGGTCTACAGCTCCAGGGACACTGGGGCTGCAAAAGGCATGCCAAGGGGATCGCAGCACTGCACCAGTGTAAATTTTGAGGGCTGTGGCCAGGAGCACTCAACCAGCCTAGACTTTAAGATTGCCTCCTTCAAAGGCATTGTCTATGGGAAGACCTGGGTTTTATTACTTCCTTTTGAAGTAACCATCCTCAGATATTCAATGAGCACAAGCACTTTTATTGAGGGTATTCACACTCTTTTGCAAAACTATATTGCAGCTACAATAGGAAGCACAGGAGGCAGTTTCACAATGTAGGACTTCAGGGACAACACTATTCCCAATACTTTCTATTTGCTTTGTTGGGTTTCAGATGGACGAGTTCCCTGGTCCATCTCTCCATGTGGCCTCATTTACACTACTCTGCATGGAAGTAGTGGAAACACACAGCTGGGGACAGCTTGTTACAGGGAGAGCAGGTAGGTTTGAGCTCATATCAAGATAAAGAGCTCAGATGGGCAGTGCCGCGGTCCGAAGAGGGGTTGGGACACGAGGAAGGATGCAAGTAGAATGCCCTATTCACGCGTGCACACTGTCTTTTGTCAGCTCGGGCGGGGAAAGGGCCAGAACATAGGGCGGAGCATGAGACAGACAAGCAGGGGAACAACCAGGATAGGGACACGGACAAAAGGGGGAGGAGTGGAGGAAGCAGGGAGCAGGCAGCAGGCAAACCCATGGCAAGCCTGGGCACGACCAGGTTGTGCACTGTGTAGTGTGAATACAATGAAACCACATAATAACAGTAAAGTCCATATGATAACTGTAAGGTCCATATAATAAAGTCCTGCCAATTGCTGTATGCTTTTCTCCATGCCTGGAACTGTTCCCATCCTGAATCTTGCTCCTTCACAGGCCAGCACTACACAGGGACATAAAACTGATTTAAACTCTGGCTCTGTTTGAAGGAGAGTTCCATGAATAGCTGTGCTGGTACAACTAGGGATAGAGAAGTGTGGGGCCAGAAATGAGCAGTCATTAATTGAAACAGGAGCAAAAACCCTCTTCAACTATTATTGCCACCCAACTCCTGATGAACTGATAGCATTCAGTGTCAATTCTGAAACTTTCTGCTGTGCTGGAAGCAAGAGAACATGTTGTCTTGTTTTGGGTAGACAGAAAAATCTGTGAATAATTGTGACCACTCTGAGAGGTGTCTCTGTAAACCAGTATGCTGCTAAAATTAAGTTCTGCCTAGCTGAGAGGATCTTACCATCACAACCCTTTCTGGAAGGCTCTGTTGGAATCCATCAGCAATGAAACCCCTCAGGCGATATATACTAGACTTTTAAAGAAGATTCTTCATAAAGCTGTAAAATATGACATTTCACTGCCTTGTACTTATATGTTATCTATTACTTTATAAATTGAATGGGTATTTCATGCTAATGGATATTTTCAATTCATATGTAAATGTTGTTCTGTTACAGACTTGCACTTTTGCATGTAAGACCAGAAATGACTATCAGGTCATTTACTATAACCTCTTTATGTTGGACCCCTACACTTTACTCCACACTAAGCTAAGTAATTTATTTGATCAAAGTGTACGTCATACTTGACAGCTGCCACAAAATCACTTAATATTCCTGCACTTCAATGTCTTCCCCACTGCTTTATTGTCAGCACAGCAGTTTCCTTGCTGTCACCAGCAAATTTTTCTGCTTTCCCTGATTTTTGTAACTCTGTCAAACAGCTCTGTACAGCTTCAATGCACTTCATCTGTGCCGGAGTGCTAGGCATTTCCTAAGATGTGGGGTTCAGAATCTCCACAGCCTTGGATTTCAGTTACCAGTGAAATTATATGTAACTCCTAAGCTGTTTACAATTCAAACAAAAGGATTTCTCTGTACAGCATCCAAAACTGACAAAGTTACAAGCACTTAAGCTTTTCGCACCAAGATCAAATATAAAAAAAAAATCCCTCCTCATATTTCCTTTGGTTGTAGTCTTCTGCATACCATATAGCTTAGTGTACCTACAGAGCCTCTTTTTATGTATCACATAAGCTTTTACAGATAAGCTCGCTCTTCTAATCCTCTAAGGGTTGCATACAAATTCAGCCTTTTCCCTTCTAAACTTCTTAATTTCTTACTTATTCAGAAGATATTTCTCAACTTGACTTCTTAAAGACTTTTTAATTTCCTTGGAGATACTTTTTTTTTCAGAATAGCTGTTAAGCTCTGTACCTAACCGGTCTATTAACAAATCCGTGACTCAAAAAGCTAGCGTTTCCCATTATCCTAAACAAGGTTTGGCTGTACCCATAAGATGGCATAAGGTCTTGAAGGAGCACACTAAAATTTTGGAGTTAGATAAGTTCTGATCTGATTTATAAAGACTGTGTCCATTAAAATTTGTTCCAAACATTTTGGCTAACCAGTTTTGTATCAGATTGAACAGAAGGTACTTGTATCAGAATTCCCCAGACCACCCCACAGGTCCTTTCATGTCCCTTCCCACTGCTTGACTCCTGAGCTCACAGGACCTGACTGCAGATGCTCTTCTGCTAATGCAGGCTTGGACCACACTCTTTCTTTCTGGAGTCTCACCATAGTCAGCTCTCTTTCTATAACACTTCACACGTGTCCTTCACCTTGGATACCCTCTCTTGGACTGGGCTCTTCCGTTTTCCCTTAGGCCTTCTCCTGAATCACAGGAGATTCATTATAATCTTGGCATTGCCACTAAGCCAGAACCAAGCCTGGCACAGAGCCAGACTTGCGATAGGTAGCATTCCCTGGATGCAGCCTAGTGCACTGAGAAACTCATAGGAGAGAGTAGGCAGGGGGGCAAAGCAATCTCTCCTGGCAATCAGTGAGGAGCTTTGCTGCATCGCTGCTGGCTGAACATCTCAGTATCAGCACTAAGCAGACCTGGAGCAATGCAGGAGACAGGCTCTGCACAGCTCATGAATACTCATGACAGATCTGGTTCTGGCAGTGAGATTCAGGAGTTGGATCTTGTCCTGGTGAGGAATATAGATGTAATTCCCACATAGACTGCAGAGTATAGCCCATTCCTATATTTATATTTCGCAGAATCACACAATTGTTAGGGTTGGAAGGTACCTCTGGACATCATCTAGTCCAACCCTCCCACCAAGGCAGAGTAGCCTAGAGCAGGTTACACAGGAACGTGTCCCAGTGGATTTTGAATGTCTCCAGAGAGGAAGACTCCACAAGCTCCCTGAGCAGCCTATTCCAGTGCTCTGCCCCACTCAATGTAAAGAAGTTCTTCCTCATGTTGATGTGGAACTTGTGTTTTAGTTTATGGCCATTGCTCCTTGTCCTATCACTGGGCACCACTGAAAAGAGTCTGGTACCATCCTCTTGACATCCGCCTTTGAGATATTTATATGCTTTAATGAGATTCTCTCTCAGTCTTCTCTAGACTAAACAGGCCCAGATCCCACACTCTCTCCTCATAAAAGAGATGCTCCATCATCTTTGTGGCCTTCAATTGGACCTCTCCAGTAGCTCCTTGTCTTTCTTGAACTGTGGAGATCCGAATTGAACACAATACTCCAGATGTGGTCCCACTAAGGCCCAGGAGAGGGGGAGGATCATCCTCCTCGACCTGCTGGCCACACTCTTCCTGGATACTATTAGCCCTTCTGGCAGCAAGAGCACACTGCCAGTTCACGATCAACTTGTCATCCACCAAGACTCCCAGGTCCTTCTCTGCAGAACTGCTCTTTAGTAGGTCAGCCCCAACCTGTGTTGGTACTTGGCATTATTCTTCCACAGGTGCAAGACCCTACACTTGCCCTTGTTGAACATCATTAGCTTTCTCTCTGCACAATTTTCCAGCCTATCGAGTTTCCACTGAACGGCAGCACAGCCTTCAGGTGTATTTGGCTCCATTTCTTCTCCACAAAGGAAAAGCAAGCAACTATGGCCAACAAGCATACTGTTATGGGGAGGAAACCTTTGAGAAAATATGGACTACAGGTACCTAGGAACTCTTCAGATACACTCTCTAAAACAGAGACATTCATCCACCTTTTTCTGCCCTGTTTGGTCCACCTTCATACTTCACCTATTTTGTAGCATTCTGCTTTTATTTTACAAACTAATTTAAATAAAGCCCTTAAAAAATACCCTTAAGTTCAATATGTCTCTGCACAACCCTCCCAAGGCTCTCAGCCCTGAAGAGTCAAGCCAAGATATAAGAGCCAGCTATTACTGGGACTGCTGCTGCAAACAGGATTGGGCAAGGCAGTGTTAAAAGCAAAATCACCAGGAAAGGACAGAAAATAAAAGGAGAAAAGAGAGAGAAAGGAGGAAGAACCTGACTGCAAAAACCAACTATTCATAGCTGCCCATACACACATACTGCACCGATCAAATGCTCTATGCAAGGAAAAGCTACTCCATACTATGAAAGACCTTGTATGGGACTCCCTCATGGACTACCTTCCCAGCACTGACAGGGAAATATAGTGGCTGCAGCTGGTGCTGGCACTTTCACAGCAGGTTCTCCTCGGGTTCTCTGGTCCCATCCAACAGCCATCTGCTCTTTCTTAGCCTCTCAGAAGCACAGACACAGATCTTTTTTATGTGTTGCAGATCAAACTCAGCTCTTAGCCTGAGGGGCTCCTCGTCTTTTCCACAGACACACTGCAGCTGCAGACAAAAACTGAGCACTCACGAAGGTTGCCTGTGAATGGCTTCATAAATCATCAGGGTTAGGAAGGAGTCACAGAGGAACAACCAGCAACACTTCTGTGGCTACTGACAGACCCTGCTAACCGGCTCGCGTGGAAGATGTCCTGTTTTTCCACGAGTTAGCAATGATGCTGGCAAAGCAGCCACGGTAATACACTACACTATAAAGTACCGCTGACAAAAAACTACTAGCCGGGACAAAGATGAGAGCTCACTAGTTTATACATTCTTGCCACAGACTCTACAAGTCAGTGACACCAAACTCCCTGTGCCCTGGCACTCTCCCCACACACATAGAGCACAAACAAGGGTTTTGCGCATGGCCATGGCTTTCTCCTCTCCAGCACTGACTTCCCTGACAATGGCCAGAGGGTACCAGTACCTACACAGCCTTCCTCACTGTGCTTCTTGGGGATCAGCACCTAGTGCTCAGGACATGTCAATGCCTTTTCCCTACAAGCAAGTGGCCTCTTCATTTGTCAACTTCCCGAACTCAAAGTATAATTCTTCTGACGAAGTCACCACCATTCATCTCATGAATGTTCTGCAGTGAACAGCAGAAGCATCTCTCTTGGTAAGTTCCAGGAGGGAGCCAGAGTGTAATATGTTGCCTCTGTCACGCACAGCCTCTGCTAGATGAACCTAATGGAAAGCAAAGCATTTCACTCCCACCACACTGCAACTCACCTGAGAAACTCTGCCAAGACATTCTACAGTGACAGTTTCTCTGAGAAGCTAAAGGGTCACATTACTTTCAGCACATCACCCTGTTGTTCAGGTCCTCAAGGCTGCCTTCATATAAAGCTGACTCCTAGAATGGCTGCTGACACAGATCCAATAGGAACATATATAACATCAGATCTGCATTCCCAGCTTCAATCCATGTCGGAGCACCCTTTTTTCCTCTAGTTAAGGATCACTTCAGTATGAGAGGTGGTTATAATTTTTCTGTCAAAAATACAAATAAGCTTAAAAACTTACTTTGTTTCAGACTTTTTTTTTCAAATATATCAAATTATCTGGCCAACAATTACCGAAAGTGTCCAAAAGAATAATTATATATTTTCCAATGGAATACTTCCATGAGATTTTTACCTCACCCCTCAAGTAAAGAGCTAAATCTCCTTTTCCTAAGAATGAACAGACACTTTTTATTCCCCAAGTTGATTTCATTTTATGCCTACACCATGGTGCCTGGAAACCCATCTTACAGGTTGAAGCAATAAAGAAACCTTGCATAAACTCCCTTAATACCATCTGCCAGGATTACTTTGCAAAGGTCTCTGAGGCATTCTGGAGTCCATGTGAAGTCAACAGCACCCTGGATAAACATGAGGAACTTGATCTAGGGATTTAGGGAAAACAGCATGGGAGGTGCCAGGCTGAGACCTTTAAAAACTATATCACTAATTACAGAATAAGAGTGCTACAGAGAAGCAAGGCATCAGCATATTGTCTACTGGTAGGATTGCATTCAGTAATGAACACTGTTTATTCTGAAACACGGCACAGATGGTACATACAGTATCACAGAAATAAGGAGCCCTCTGTGCACCGTTCTCTTCGCAGCTTACATTACTGTTAATATTTTCTGTCTCTGTTTATTGGAGGCATAAAAATGTAAGCAGCAAGTAATAAATCCCTTAATTTTCTGTACCTCTGTAAGGTCTTTGCAAATGTCAGTGGTACAAAAAGCCTAGTATTTTACTTTCTTTCCATTAAGTAAGAAATCAGTTCGTAAAGTTGCAGGTTTTCTTCCTTCTCCTGGGTTTCCTCCAACAGCAGTTTAAAATTCCAGTTTACTGAACATACATAAACTGTTACTGATAGCATCAGGCAGCACAGCTGTTGGCTATTTGGCCTAGTATTTTTTAAAAGGGGACACAAAAATTATGCATGCTTGTAAAGTCTTGTATTTATAGCTCATTACTGACACAAGTGAGCTCTGTCTAATACCAACCCTGTATTGCTGCATAGTTTCTTACCATTAATTATTATTATGTGAAATGCTGAATCGTGAAATCAATATTAAGGAAAGTGAACTTTCAAGCTTTCAAGCCCCTTTTCTGCCAGAGAAGCAACTACATAGGAAAACACCAACAACCAACAACTTGTACCTTAAAAAGAATGAGAAGATGAAAAACATGGACATTCCAGTTGTTGCCTATTAACACATAAAATTTAATCCCAGCATAGCTAAGAGTAAAATCCAACTCGTGAATCCTATTTCAAATTGAATGCTTTCTTGTTTTAATATTCTTTAATTTTCACTCCCTGCACATCCAGGCACACTTCTGAATGGTGTGATCCTGCCGGATACTTGGTATGTAACCACATAATTGCAGATGCCAATAACATGGAAACACAGAGGTGATAATATGGCAACTTCAATTTGAAAAGCCAATCTTAATTTTGGTCTTTCCTAGTTTTCACATTTTTGATTATATAAGTTTAACACTTAAAAAAAATAAAACACGAGATCACGAGAAAACAGTTATAATGCACAATCCTGAGTAATTACTATCGAGATCTCTTCCTACAACCTGAATTTCAACAGACATGAATATTGCTCGAGTAAACAATAAGTAATTAATTCTAATAATGCTGAATTAATTCTTTTGTTTCTAACTTACTCAAAAGTACTAGAAAGAATTAGGAATGAGAACAGACAGATACCAGACTCTTCCCAGTTTCTACCCCAGATGCCCATCCTGGCTACAAACATAGTTTCACACTACTCCAAACCAACTGAAGTGCAGGTAGGCCTTTAGCACATCACTTGGCTGAGAAAAGAGTTGGATTTGCTTCATTCTACTGAATGAGAGGAATTCTCAACTTCGTGGCCCTTCCGTTTTCCAACGGGGCCGAGTCTCAAACTTCCCGAACCAGTATGACAGTAACAGGAGATGCTCGGCACTGATGCTCAGCACCGCTAACAGCACGTCTCCAGAAATTCAGCGGCAATTTACGCCAACAGCGGCTTCCAGCAGAAAACTCCTTCCCAGCGTGCCGGGCGGGCTCCGGCTCCTGCCGCGCGGGCTGGGGCAGCTCCCTCGGCTCCGCCGCTGTGGGCTCCTGGCGCACCTGCTGCCTAGAAGGAGATGAGGGGGAAAAAAATCATCCCAAACTACACAGTTCAGGAGCACCAGCGCGCGAAGGGCAGTGTGTGCCGCCAGGAATGCCCACGGCAGGTAACTCAGGTACCCCAATGCCTCCCGCCGGGCCCCAGAAGCGGGCGCGGACGGTCCCACCCGCGGGCAGCGGGACATGCTCAGTGCGAGCCGCGGGCTCCGCCTTCGCCTGACCCGGATACAGACGGCGCTGCCGCTCTGCCGGGGAGCGTGGAGCCGGTCCGGCCCCGCCGCAGCAGAGGGAGCGGAGCGCCCCGGCGGTGCCATGGGGCTGTGCTGAGCGCCCGGCCCCGCCGCCCGCCCGTCCCGTGGCGCCCCCCTGCCCCGCGGCCATGGCCCCCATGGGCATCCGCCTCTCGCCGCTGGGCATGGCTGTGTTCTGCCTGCTGGGGCTGGGCGTCCTCTACCACCTCTACTCCGGCTTCCTCGCCGGCCGCTTCGCCTTCTTCATGCTGAGCGAGCCGGCGGCCGCCGGGCCCGAGACGCCCCACGGCTCCGCGGCCGGCGGCGCCGTGGACCTGCGGGAGCTGCTGGCCGTGTCCGTCCTGGCCGCCACCAGGGGCGGGGAGGAGGTGAAGCGGGTCCGCGAGGGGAACGTCCTCAACGCCAAGGCGAAGGGGAAGACGCGGGAGGGGGCCGAGGAGCAGCTGACGACAGGCGACCTCCTCTCCAACCGCAGGATGTTCTACCTGCTGAAGAGCGCCTTCCCCGCCGTGCAGGTGGGTGCCCAGCTCCCGCTGCGGGGCCGGGGGGGCTGCCGAAGGCCGGGGCTGGTAGACCCCGGTACCGATACCGGTGTGGAGCCCCAGCTGGGCCACTCGCCACCAGCGCCTCTCCGGTCTGTAACCTCTGGCGGGAAGCACTGCCCTCGATTTGCGTTTTTTCCTTCCCCACACGCTGAATTTGTGGCAGTGCCACCTCATGCTTGTTGCCGTGGCTATTGGGTTGCAGGGGAAGGAGTTGGTGCGTGTTGTAAGCGAAGCCACGCGAGGTGATAGAGTACGAAATAATACGGGCATGGAGGGGTGCGGGAAACACCGAGTCTCACCGTTGTGGATTATGTGTTCTCTGGTTAAGGATACAAGTAATTTCGCAGCGCAAATTCCGCGTATGCTTAAGGTGCTGAGATTAGGAATGCTGTTACTTTCGTGGTTGTCTTTCCTGCCTTCAGTTAGAGGAAGAGCCAGGAACGGGGAGAAGCGATTTAGAATCTGAGGTTTAGGAACATAGCGCCGCAATAACAGTGTTCATCTCTCGCTACTGTGGGACAGCAAAGTTAACAGCTGTGTCACGCTGTGGAGCGCTGCCTACGTGGGCAAAATGAGTTTACTTTCGGAGTTTACTTTCAGAGGTGTACACACCCCTCCCTGCTCTCCTTCGCTTCTGAAATCTGGGTCTAACGCTTCAAGTCACACCCAAACCAGAATTATACTTTGAGGCTTTTTGGGTTTTATTGGCATTGTTTCTGCTTTTGCTTCAGTAAATGGGAACTGCTGTCTCGATGTTAAATTCCTTAGTTTTTCACAGTCATTTGAAATGGCTAGAAACCCCTAAATTTGGATTTAAAAGGTGGTGATTGCATGCTTCTCCTGGACAGGTTGAGAAAAAAAGTAGTTATGTTTATATTTTGGATATTTAGTTACTACACAGTGAGTTTTCAGTGGCTGTTTTGGAAGTTCCTCAGGGTAGTGTGTCATTTTTTGTTTGTTGACCTTTTTGTTTGTTTGAATTTGTTGGGTTTTTAAAGTGTTGTAAAGAACCTGTTGAATATGAAATCTAAAGAAACAACAAATTCTTCAGTGTTTGAAATAAGCTTGATATATGACAAATCTTCCTGTACAGAAAAATCATGAAGGTTCTGTATGTCACAGACAAACCAACTTCGCAGGCTCTGCGTTAAAGGAGGAAAAAGTATTGACCCCCGTTCTCTTTTATTATTCAGTGTCCTCATGGAGCTTGACATGACAGCTTACTTGGGTCACAGCCTGACACCCGTTTGCTTTCTCCCCTTTCACAGACAGAGTGACTTCATTAATCTAGATATAAGAGTTGCCTGTGCTTCTGGAGAAGAGTGGGTTTTGGTCTGGGCTTGAAGAGCTCAGTGAACTGTTCTGTGTCTGTGGTCACATATGTGAACTCCACTGTGGTGCCTGGGATTCTTAGCAGTGACAGCCTGACTTGTGTGTCTTTCTCTTTGAGGGTGCTGTCTTCAAACATCTACTTTTAAAGAACTTCAGTACTGCTTTTCATTTTTCTTACAGTTGACTCGTGTTGCTAGTGTTTAACAATAGATGGTACTGTATAAAATGCAGATGTGTTCTCAAAACCAGTATGAAGACAAAAATGTGTGTGTAGGTCTGTGGAACTGGTAAATACCAGGCATATGTCTTTCCCTTCTCCCCACTCCTCCTCAGATTGACTGAGCTTGAGCATTGAGGATTTTCAGGAAGAATGCGTTTGACAGATTTTTCAGGTGATCAGGAGTTATTCAGTCTGATAGATCAGCTCTGGGATGTTTAGTATTCTAAGTCCATGATGTGGATAATAACAGCTTATCTCATTGGTGTTTAAAAATATTCACTAAGCTGTATATACTAATAAGACATTCTGTTTCTTAAAGTCTGTGATGAAGATGTATTCATAAACATTGCCCAAACCAAAATAAAAGCTTTCTTTTACTATATACATACTATATACACTTCTCAGTCCATCTGCAAATCCTGCATATATAACTTCAGAACAACACATCTAAAACTGCAGCCCTTTCATAGAACAGACCTGCTGCAGTTTTGGTGTTAATATAAGGATTACAGAGGATTTTCTGGGGCAGTATAAAATTGCATCTCGTAAGAAATATCTTACTTTATATCTGTAGCCTTATCCCCCTATACAGAGCGACACTCTAGAATAAAAGACATTGTTGAAGTCAAATAAATCCCCTCTTCTCTCCTTGCAAGAGAAGATGCTGCTAATAAAAGCTGTCAAACAAAAACTGAAATAATTCCAAGAGTAAGCTTATGCTAAATGCTGATTTTCTCAGATAATGAAATCCTTGAGCCTAACAGAGGTACCTCAGTATTTAAATTGGTGCCAAATGCTGCAGCCAGGAAGAAGACGAACCAGCACAAAAGCTGGGTGCTAAAATATGCCTATAAAGCAAAGGAAATGGGTTTGTTCAGTCTGGAGAAGAGAAGGCTCTGGGGAGACATTATAGTGGCCTTTCAGTACCTGAAGGGGGCTACAGGAGAGCTGCAGGGGTACTTTTTAAAAGAGCGTGTACTGACAGGACAGGGGGGAATGGCTTTAAACTGAAGGAGGACAAGTTTAGATTGGATATTAAGAAAAAATTCTTTACTATGAGAGTGGTGAGGCACTGGAACCGGTTACCCAGAGAAGCTGTGGGTGACCCCTTCGTGAAATTGTTCAGAGTTAGGCAGGATAAGGCTTTGAGCAACTTGGTCTAGTGGAAGATGTCCCAGCCCATGGCAGGAGAGTTCAAACAAGGTTACCTTGAAGGTCCCTTCCAGCCCAAACCATTCTATTATTCTGTGATTCTTAAGAATAGCCATGGCTTTCCAATGTTTCAAAATAACCAAGGGGAGAAGGCATTTGGCTGAAATAAACTTGTCAGTGAGCAGCCTTGGGTTCCCTATTTTGTGCTGCTGGACATAAAAAGGGAAAGCAGGTAAACAGTCTGTCTGAAGCAGATCTTCTCTTAAGGTGTGGTTATTAAGAGAACATAGACGAGTTAGGCTTCTCACTTGCAGAAGCTGAAATAAATCTGGAAAAAGTCTTACAATACTAGGATTTATAAAAAAACTTTCAAAATCTGAGGGAGAAAAAAACCACACAGGAAATATTTTGCCTTTGTTCTTTAATGTAAAGTTGTTGTCTGTACAGAGGAAGAACAACTCTACTGCTTACATCATTTGCTCTGTTTGATATAAATAGATGCAGTTCAAGACTTCTCAAAGTTATGTTAGGTAAGACCAAAGAGAAACAGATCAATTCTGTTTTATCTGTGCAGTAGATTGAGTGGTGTTGAGTCTTGTTTTTATATACCTCAGAAACAGGGATGAGAAAGATAAGGGAGGAAGGGGCAAGTCACTTGGGTAACTTGGATGTTATGCAGTGTTGTCTGATCACTCTCAACATCCAGCAATGAATATTTGCATGTGTATTCCCTGAGGTCTGTCTGTACAGTTGATTTTAAAATATACTTAATGCTAAAATATATGCAGCGGTTTCTCTTCTTAACTGCAGTTACAGTCATGAGGTGTTCAGTGCACCAGTATGTTGTCCTCATCTATTTGTCGTGCTGAGAATGAGTTAAAGCTCTGATCCAGCTGTAATCATCCCCTCTGCTCCTTTTCATTTTTTATTCATCTTGTTTATCTTTTCTGGGTTACTTCTCTGCTCTCCTGGTTGATTCTCCATGCAGCCCTATTTCTTGTGCTACACTACAGTGGTGGTACAATAAGGAGTGGGATGGGATTTAGGTGAGGAGATTAAGGACATGATTGAGCCAGCCTTGCTGCTGGGAGGAGAGTGGACTGGGGAGGAAGTCTTTCCAAATTCAATTAGAGACTGGCCAGAAACACTAGTATGTTTTGCTCAGAAGCGCTTCTGTGAAGAAATGATCTCATGATACTGGGTTTTCAGCAGCATTACCTGGTAAAAGATCTCTCTCAGCATCATGCCTCAGGCTCTTACATGGCTTGTCTGGGAGTCAGTGTCAGGAGCTTGATAACTGAATGTATCCAAGGTAAAAATTTAAAATAAAGGTTATTTAGGAATACCCTGGTTCATTTCCCATTATGGGCCATCTTCAACACATCTGAAGGAGCAGCCCTACTTGGTCACAAAGGCAGGAGTGATTGATAGAGGACAATGTGTTCCTTAAACTTGCACTTCAACCACATTATCTCTGTGCTCTGACTGTGAAAAAGCCAATTTTAAAGTGACAATTTTGCTTCTGCACTGTACTATCGTTATTTTCACAGGATGAAGACTTCAGTCTTATTTGTCTGATTTAATTCTGTCCTACACTCTCTTTTTGAGCTGTTTTGGCTTATTTTTGACCAGTGCATTAAATTATGTTCTATAGTTGCACCAGCTATATGTCTTATTTTCTAGTGTAAATACTGAATGGAGTTTCATCTTATTTGTTCCTTTTTTTTTTATTGTGACTGTGGTGGAAGTCAAGTCTTCCTCTGTCCCAGTCTTTCTCTTTAAACATCTTTTTATGAGTCTTCCTGCTGTCCTGAATCCAAACTTTTCTCTCTCTCTCTCTTCTCGTTTCAAGTTTGTGCATGATAATGCTGGAATCAGGCATTGGTGTTTGATGCAACTACTCAAATTGTTTAAAGCTTAAAGGCATTTTAAACTTAAGAAGTGTTATTTTGATTTCTGAGTTTGCATTCATTTTGAAGTCAAGTAGCATAAGCTTTCAAGAAGCAGCTTTCATTCGTAGTGAAAACTGCTACTCACCACCCCCAAGTTCAAAAGTTGGAAAGGAGGGATCATGAGTGGTCCTGGCTGCATGTGAGCTAGGTATTGGTGTGAATTGAATGCACATCCTTCTGTAACAGATTCTGGAGCCCCGTTGCATAACCATGGTAGGTTAGATACTTTCCTCAGATGCTGGAAATACGGTGCTTTGACTGCTTTTTGCTTTCCTGGAGAGTGCTCTGCTGTTGTGCATATTTATGTCCTGACTTGTCAAGTGGGTGTTTACATTCAGAGGTTTTGGCATCTGATTCCTTCACGCAATTTGTGTATGTACAGATGCTCTGAGAAGCTGAGACAGCTTTCACCTCTGATACATTTGGGGAAAAAAACAGAGAAGCAGAGCCAATGGAGGTAAAACAATCTGACTTGTAGTGCAGTGGGTATAAGGGCATGTTGCTCTTTGATGCAGTGCAACAACAGCAGATGAAGGAGTAAGGCTTGGTCTGTAAGTGTGAGAAGGCCCAAAGACTGCTTGTTGAACCTCTCTCCCCTGAGTTGTGACACCTCTGAAGCACAGTCAAGTAAGAGCAAATCAAGTACAGTTCCATGGAGCCACCTAATAGGTCAGTACGCTTTTTAAGTGTGTAGTTGTGTGCCACGGTCCGAGGGGAAAGGGAATGGGACGCGGCACTGCAATAAGGGTTCAGGCACAGGTGAAGGGTCTGGAAGCAATGCCACGTTATTGAGGGAACGCAGGGACTTAAATAAGGTAGGTCTGAGGGGAGGATTCAGAACTGGGGAGGAGCTTGGGACTGGCAACCCAGGGAGAGTTAAGATTGGGAGATAGGGGAAAGGTGGGTGTAACTTCTGGGTATCTAAGGGAAAGGACCAATGGTAGCTCTCTCTGCACTGCGGCAAACTCCAGCCAATCAGTGACAGAGGAGCGGGAAAGCAGGGGACAACACGGTGGTAAACAACTTTTGGCGGGAAAATGTGAGGGAGAAAGGGAATAATATGGGGATATATTAAACTTCATATAAAACTGACAACAAACGGGTACAACAGTAAAAATACATAAAACATAGTGAAAACTGGGGAACAAGTCAATCCAGTAAGATGTCAGTCCGGTGGGGTGTCAGTCCGGTGAATCAATAGTCCATTTGATTTCTGTATAATTCTCTCCAGGCTTTGTATCTCTCCCAGTCCGATTTCTGTTCCTCCACAGTTGTGGGTATCCTAGAGTTGTAGAATGGTTTGGGTTGGAAGGGACTTTAAAGATCATCTTCTTCCAGCCTCCCTGCGGTGAGCAGGGACAGCTTCCACTAGACCAAGCTGCTCAAAGACCCATCCAGTCTGGCCTTGAGCACTTTGAGGGATGGTTGCAATACTGCAGGTGGGGTCTCACGAGGACAGAGTAGAGAGGGAGAATCACCTCCCTCCACCTGCTGGCCATACATCCCAGGAGGCAGTTGGCCTTTTGGGCTGTGAGCACACACTGTTAGATCATGTCCAGCTTTTCATCCACAAGAACCCCAAGTCCTTCTCCATTATGCTGCTCTCAATGAGTTCATCTCCCAGTCTGTACTCATGCCAGGTATTGCCCCAACCCCGATGCAGCACCTTGCACTTGGACTTGTTGAACTTCATGAGGTACTTGTAAGCCAACTTCTCAAGTTTGTGTAGGTTTCTCCGAATGGTGTCCCTTCTGTTGTGTCAACTGCACTGCTCAGCTTCTTGTCATCTGCAAACTTGGTGAGGGTGCACTTGCACTTGATCTTACTGTGTAATTGATGAAGATTTTAAAGAGGATCAGTCCCAAAACACAGCCATGAGGGACACCATTTGTCACTGGCTTCCACATGGGCGTAGAGCACAACTTTCTGGCGGCATCCATCCATCCAATTCCTTATCCACCGAATAGTCTACCCTTCAAATCCACGTCTCTCCGATTTGGAGATAATGATGTCATGTAGAACCATGTCAAAGGGCTTACACCAGTTGATATTCCCTTGTCAACTGTTGCAGTCACTCCATCGTAGAAGGCCACCAGATTAGATAGACATGAACCTGAACTCTTACTAGTTGCTCTGGACATTAGTCCAGAGGATATATGTAGTGTAAAATATCTTCTACTGTCCACAGAGGACATCTCTCAGTCAACCGGAAAGAAGGTATTGGAATCTTTGTTGGCTTACTGTTTGTAAATGTTTGCATTTACTTCTGTCTCTCCACTTCTTTCCTCCATCTCCACTCAGGTGAATACAGATGGCAAAGTTAAGTTTGAGTCTTGGGTATGCATAATCCTTACACTGCATCATCACTAGTGAAGTGGCTGTGTAGGTCATGCAGCATTAGTGCATTAACAAAACAGACAAACAAACATCTATTAATGTTTTACTTATGCTCCCCTGTGCATGCTATTTTGTCTAGGCCTCCAGGCTTTTCATTTTCGTGGTTGCATTCAAATCAATAGACTTATCTATTGAATCATAGAAAATTTTGGGTTGGAAGAGACCTTTAAAGGCTATCTAGTCCAACCCCCTGGCAGTCTGTCCCAGAAGAGGAACTGGGACATCTTCAACTCGATCAGGTTGCTCAGAGCCCTGTCCAACCTGACCTTGAACTCTTCCAGGAATGGGACATCTACTACCTTTCTAGGCAACGTTTCAGTCTCTGTTGTTGAAATGTAATACCTGGAATACTCTTACATTCATATTCTGACAGGTGAATGTTGTCTTTTGTTGTTACCTGCACTCTGTGTGTGGGGGTGTTGTTTTGTGTCTGTTTTCTTTTTGTTGGTTTGAGTATCTTAATGAGTATTTCTTCTTTATAACAGAGGTGTGATAGTATTTGTGTTGTTTTATTTTCTAATAAAACAGCACTAAGCTTTGGATTTGAGAGGACTTAATTATCAAATGGGGATGTTGACGCTCTCAGGAATAGGTAGCTGTGCAACCTGATCTTTTTCAAGATACTGGATTATTTGTATATTAAAATACAAAATGAATGTTGGGCTGTATAAAGTATGTGGGGAAGAAGGGGGAGTACTAAATTTAAAACAAATTCACGTACCACCAAACACTTTCTAAGAAAACCATTGCATTTTCATGTACTGATGCATGTTTTTTAAAAATCACCTATGTATTTGAAAGAAGCTTCTATCTATTTTTTTAGCATATATTTTTTCAGTTTAATTTATCTTTAATGGGTGAATTCAAAGGCAAAACTGCAGTTGTGTCCTCCCCTTTTAAACCAGGAAAAAGCCTGAGGTTGTGCACCATGCCACGGACACCTAGCTAGTATTCAAGTAGGCTTTTTGGGTGATGAGCTGCCACAAAGACATCATGAAGTGCTGGTAGAGAGTATCCCCACACAGCATAAAGAGCCACTGTGAGGTTCCCTGAAGTCTTAACATGGTCAGGACTGTTGGCTCTTTATTAAGAGTACTGCATTTATCCAGACAGGTTCGTAGTACACTGGAGTTGCTTCCTGTGTCCCTGAGCAGGTCTATATTCCAGCCACCAATGTGCTGGAGGGGAGTGTTTTCTATGCAAGAGTTTCCTGAAGGCTGGAAACACCTGGATGTTTTGGAAGATGCACTGTGGGCTGATCCTGGTGTTGCCATTGGACATCTGCTGCTGGCTCCCATGAGCAGTATCCCTTGTTCCTTATGGAAGTCCAGCACCTTACAGGCTCAGTTTGAGGAAGCTCTGTGCTCTCAAGATGCAGCCAGACTACCTTGTTTATGAATTTTTTTAAACTTTTCAGCAGTATTCCATGCACTGATTTACATATATTATATTAAACTTCTGTGTTTGATGCAGTTCTTTGTGAGGAGGGCTTTTGCTTTAAGCATAACTGGGGAAGATTGCTGAAATGTAGTTAAGCTTGGTGTCAGTGGGCAGCTTCCAGAACTTGCCAAGATGGGCTTTTACACATTACAGCTGTTAGGCGGGTAACTCCAAATAGCAATTTATTCCTGTCTTACGCTTGCTATCTCAAGTTCTTGCATGATGGGTTACTATCTAAATGTGACTCTTAGGAGTAGGCAAAGTTCTGTATATGATAGCATGCATGTAAACTATATTTACACTAGTGTATCAGGTTAATTGACTCAGAGCATCTGGCTGAAACAAGCTCTGTTGTCTAAAACGTTTGGTGTTATGATTGTCTTTCTACCATAGCTGCTTCTTATTTGTGAGTGAAGATTTGGGAATGCAGTCAACTACATATTCATATCACTTCAGAAAAGTTTCAAGTATAAGGTCATGGCTTCTGGAGGCATCCAGCAAATGAGAATGATATGTAAGAAGGGACATCGTATAACACAAAGACATGTTTTCTGGGTATATTCTCCTGCATTAAAAAAAAAAGGAGGAATAAAAGAAGTTCCCAGTGTTAAGGGTTGGTGATTTTCTCTCAGGTGACTATGTCTTGCAAAACCTATACTGTAACTTTCTAACAATAATTTTAATAACTGCATATTTTGGAATGACTACAAATTTCTATTTGATCTATTATTTGTGGAGTATTTAGCCACAGCTACAGAGTAAATGGTCATATGAATGGAAGAACTAGTGACCCAGTTGATTTTTTTTTTAATTTATTTTCTCCAGATGGCTCTGCAACCTTATCACTATTTCCCCATTTTTTTTTCCTGACAGAATAATTATGGCTGTTGAAAGAGACTCCTCACAAGCATTATAAATACTACAGTGTCATGACCACCACTGCAAAATTTAGACTACTTAGGAGATCTTTCTCTGAAAACAATACCTTTCAGATAGTTTCTGACTTTTAGTGTACTGTAACAACAGGTTTAACAAGATACTCTTCCTTTTGAGCATTGGTTCCAACCCTTTAAGTTTTTGGAGGCCTCTTTCTTCTGTTGAGGAAACGTTTCTTTTATGATGGTACGTAATGTGCTGTAGTGGAACTTAAACTGCCCAGGGGCTGTGTTGAGACTGCCAAGTCTGTGAAACTGCTCATCTTGACTTTGCAGCACCGTTTTCCCTAGGGGAAAACACAATCATCAGGTTTATTGTACAGTGACAGATGTTTAATTTGTAAATGTCACGGCAACTTCAAGGGCTCTGTGTCTGGCATACAATGCCTCAGATACTGGTTTTATGTGAGAAGACAGCTATGATGTATGGCTGGAGTAGCTGCAGTTCTGCTTGCTTTTTCTTTTTGAATTCTCTTGGAGAAGGTGACTCAACTCTTTGCTAAATATCTGTTACAGTTGAGGTGTGTGTGATGTCTTTTCTTGTCACAATGTGAATTATGTAAAAATCTTGCTCTTACAAAGTCTGTCACATTCAAACGTAGTCTTATAGCTGCTTCATTTTCATTGTCTTTCAGTGTCACTCGCCTACAACATCTGTAATAAGCTGTTTTAGTCAGAAGGGACTTATCTGCTCCTGCAGTCAGATACTTGAATCTGAACTATCATCTTAACTCTATCTGTAGCAAGTAAAGGGAAATTGGTGGTTCTAGGTTGTAGATATATTGCATGCCATGTGCACCTACTATTTTACCTTGACTGGACTTGGGAGCTAATCAGTTTGGCAACCCTTTAGAATTATATTAGAGGAAGACACCTTTAAATTTAGCAAGAATAAAAAAGCTTGTGTTCTCATATTCTAAAATACCCTATAAGTCCAGATTGGTTACACTCGGCTTCAGACATCTAACCTGTACATCTAAGCCAGAAGTGTCATCATCCTGCTGATAACATGAGATATCATTACATACAGTATTTTGTGACAACTGCATCTCTTGTGATCCGAAAATGTAGTGCTGCTGTAGTCATAATGGCATTATATTGGGTTTTACAGAACGTTGTTCCATTCAACAGGTTGATGCTGTGTGCTCCGCTACTGCACCAAACTTTATTTGGCATACTGAAATGCCCTCTGATGTGGAATAAAATTCATTAAGCTAGGCAGCAGGTGACAATAGGCTTAAATGTGACCTTTGGCTGTTGTTTATAACTGTTCTTCATGGGCCATCTTAGGACCTTATTCCAACCTGGCCTAAAAACAGATATGGGATGTTACTAATTTGTGTTTGTGTAATGGTTACATTCAGTTGAGCTGCTTAGATTTTTAGTTGTAACTCAATGCTGGCAGCAGGAATAAATAAGATGCCTACTTTTCAAGTCATACACAGTCCACAAAATACCTGTTTATAGTGTATCTGCACATTTCAATATGCATCTACTGATCTGTATAAATTGTATATTATACCCCTACTGTCTGTATACTGTATGATTCCCCATAGTCAAATGATCTGCCGGTAGTCTTTGAAGCAACTGCATTTAAATATTGATTTTTTTAAAAAATGCAATTCATACTGTGGGAGTTTTCAGTAGGGAGAGTTGCAGCCAAAGCAGCAGTGTCTAGCTATGGTCTTATTCACAGTAAAATTCTCGATTGTCGTTTTCCATTGCTTGTAACATGATGGTAATAGCTTGTGAGTTGCTGAAAAATTGAGTAATTCATGCACTTTGAGCTGGAGATGAAGGAAGAAAGAGAAAATGTGAGCAAACCTGTAATTTTCCCAAGTACTGTAGTTACCATGTCTGATGAGTTAATGCAACTACTTTTGTTGTCTTATCACAGATAAATTCTGAGGAGCGTGTTGATACAGCTGATCAGGAGACAGTCCCTTGGGATCGCAGTATTCCTGAAGACATAAAGCAAAAAATACAGCCTAAAGAGGTTCCAGCAGAAAGTGTTACTGTCTGGATCGATCCGTTAGATGCTACACAAGAATACACAGGTAGCTGATTCTTGTTGACAAATCTTGTGTGTAATTCTGATGTCTGCCTTTTATACTGGAAACAAAATAGTAAGTATTTAAAATGACATCTCTTGTTAAATTGTATTATGTCAAAGCTAGTATGAACAAAATGCATAATGAAATTTCTACAGTTCCCAGATCGCAGCATTTACTTTTATATATTCCAGCTCTGAAATTACTTTGGTATTCCTCACAACTAAGTAATTGCTATAATAAATGGTAACTCAGTTATGGATTCTACTGGAATTACACATTTCTTTATTTCAGTTATTACTGTGGCAACACTAAGTATCTCAGATTTTTGGTTTTGTTTATTTAAGGGGAATACTAAGTAAATATTTTACTTGATAAAAGAAAATTTTTGTTATACTTCTTAAAAAAAGCATGCATAATTCAGTCTTAGGATGTCATGTAAGAAGTTCAAGGCAATCTAAACTAAAATTCATGCTGATAAGTACTGCAAAACAAATGGAATTTTTTTGTGAATATTTCATTGATGCAATCATCTTTTCCTGTGAATGTTCCTTGGAATTTGAATATCACTTTTGAACCAATAGATGATAGGAGGTGAGGCAGAGAAAGGAGAATGTAGGGACACAGATTTCCATGAAAATACGTGCTGCATAAGACACAGCTGTTAGTACTAGATCTGGTAGTATAGGTTACTTCTACTGAACAGGAAAAATTGCTGGAAAACTGAACAGTATTTAAAGTCTTTTGAAAACTGGAAGGTTATTGGAAAATACATCAAAGTTACATAATTGCAAGAGGCAGAATGTAGACTAGTCTTCAGAGAACATTTCTATAATCTCGTGTCTTTTTTCTTTTTCTGTTCTTGGCATCTGATTGTAAACTTGCTCACTTTCTTGTTTTCCCCACAGAGGATCTTCGACAGTATGTCACAACAATGGTTTGTGTGGCTGTAAATGGTAAACCAGTAATAGGAGTGATACACAAGCCATTCTCATCATATACAGGTACCTTCACGCCTTCATATATTTCCATCATCATCAGTCATAGTGTTAATTAAAATTTGATGTCTCAGACAACATCTCTAGGTATCAATGAGAAAATAGTACCAGGGGTACAGATCACTGCTGCAGACCTCACAATCAGGGCTGCAGATGTGTTCTGTGCTATAAACCACAAATGAAATGGCTGTCCTTGTTTAACAAAAAATGATGCATTTAATACAAACTAACTGAAAATATGTTTAGGAATTAAGAGCCCTTCAATCAGAGTGCTTATAGCAAACTAAAAAAAGTTAAACCTACAAATACTGACCAGTCTTATGTTTGCTTTTAGTCTTTAGCAGAAAAGAGTTCTTTGCTCATTCAGCAGAATAACTTGGGTCTGTAATATTATACCCAGGAGCTGGTGTTTATTCAGTGTGAATAACAAAGATTGATTAAAGATCTTAATGGCAACTGTTTGTATGTTACAGGCAAGACTGTCTAGCATAGCCTTATTGATTATCTGCCATGCTTTTAATGCCACAACTGTGAAGTAATTAATTCTTCAGTATTAATGGTGTATCAGCGAGCATTGGTGCAAGTTTGGCAATGTGTGTGCACTTCTGAAGACTTCAAAGTAGCTTAAGTATTCATGTCTTACTATGTCTTTGGAACAAGAAGTTCTGTTTACAGTTTCCCTTAGGCAATACTGACCTCTAGAGTTCTGAAGTTATGCGGTAGGTCTAGCATAAAAACTGAATGAATAAATGTATTTTGTATTTGTTTTCTTTTTTGGGCCCACTGAACACTCAATATTTTGTGCTAAATATTTTACTGTCTTTAAATATGAAATTAATTTCTAGTCATTAAAGTGTGTGCTATATTCCAATATGCTTCAAGAATCATAGAGAGTTTGGAACATTTTGCTATGTATCAATATCTATCTGAAGAAATGGGGTTTTAGCATTGTAATGTTGAAAATTTATCTCCTTTAAAAATAGTGAAGTGTGAAATACTCAGACACGGCACCAGATGAGATGCAATGAATTCTGTCATTCTGTGTGACAAGTATTCATTTTCCAAGCTGGAAATACCAATATGTTATGCGTAGGATTGTTCCTAATAGTACCACACAAATACAAAGTGATAAAGGGCAGTCGGCATTGTTATTACACATAGCTCAGTCTGTTGCCATACAATCTCACCCTCTAGTGAGATGAAATTGCTGGTTACTTTGCTGAGTAAATGTCAGATTAATGGTTAGGGGATGCCACCTACCAAGCTTGGCTTTGAACCTCACGATGAAACACTTGGGAATTTGTGTATTCTAAATTCAGTTCTCTGAAACACAGCACTGAATGTTTTTTTTGTATTGCTATCCTCCTGAGCTATTTCCTTCCTTAGCATCACTATCCTTCTGAGCAGAATGACTCAATAACATTTTTAGTATTGCTTTGAGGGGTAGTGGGGCTTTTTTTTCTTGTATAAAAATGTTATTTGAGGAAACATTGGAACTATTTCTGACTAGGGGCCATCCTTTTAACTTCTATGTCTTTCCAATTGCAAGTTTTAAATATTACTACCTGTGATTTTTCCATCTTAGTCTGTTTTTTTGAAAGTATCACACAAGAAAAGCAGGCACGGTGTAGTGCCATATGCATGAATGTGCGTGTGGGGAGTTTGTTTCTCTGCTACCTGTGTGCAAATGTGGGTATGTACCCCTTCCTCTGTCAGCCCTAACTTCTCTTTTACAGTAGGGAGGTATAGTAAGTCAGAGGTATCAATTACATTTTTTGGATAAGTATCCTTTTATCTCCACACCTAACAGATTATCTTCTGTAAATCTTAGCAGAATTTGTGTTTCTTTTGTAGCTTGGGCAATGGTGGATGGTGGGTCAAACATAAAAGCTCGTTCCTCCTACAATGAGAAAACTCCAAGGATTATTGTATCCCGCTCCCATGCAGGAAAAGTTGAGCAGGTTGCACGGCAGACATTTGGAAATAAAACTGCGATAATCCCCGCTGGTGGAGCAGGTTTGATTCTTTAAGCATCCTATCCATTTTATTGCTTTTGAATGTTTTAACAGTGTAGCTGTTATCAGACAAAAGGATGTATCTGTGGCTTCTCCTCTTTTTCCTCTTGCCTTTTGACCTTCACATCCCTAAAAGCAGGCACTTGACAATAGGAACACAGTTTTTCCTGTTTCTAGGGACGTAGATGCAACCTTAGTTCAGGCTTCAGGCTATTCACAAGTCAGTATGTTAGTGACTCTTAGCCTGGACTAGCAATGTTGTTGTGGTCCTTTCACTGAACAGACTAATGTGTGTTCTTTGAAGTCACTGATGCCTCAGTGGGAGAAAAAGGGTTGTGTGACCACAGACAGAATCACGGAAGAGAATCTGTTGGTTGTTAGTTAACTATGAGTATGTTTGATTAAAAAAGTATTAAGAAAAAAGCCGTGAAAGTTTGGTACTATTTTTTGCATTTATGTCAAAAGAGAAAACTAGTGTCACTATAGTCCATTTTTATCTGCCTCATACTCAATTCAAAGAGGTTTTTAGCATACTTTTTACTTACACAATATCCTTGTGCATGTTACTCACAGAATGCAAATATGTGAGGCACTAGTGTGAAGCATTAGCAGTTTTAAAGTCTGAGAAAAGCCATGCAAAGTTTGAATTTTACAGAAATGTATCTTTCTGTGTCTTTAATGTGGAAAGCCATAGATGCCCTAGAGATAGTTTAGTCAAGAATATCTTGCATTGGGTTTTGATACTTAATCTGAACAAGTCTTCTTATGACAAAGAAAGTGTAAGTGTATTTGATCATAGTCGATCTTCTCCAGGGTTTGACTCTGTATAAGATGAAAAAAGAAACAGTTTAATGAAACAAGAATATTGGTCAAAGAGTTGAAAAACTAAAAAAATTCCATAAAAGAAAGAATACTATTTTGAACAATGACTTTGTAGTGCATAATGAATGATAAAGGGGAATGCCCTGTGCTGAGTTGCTTTATTAGAGTGGTGTATACATCTTCTTTTAATTGTAATAAAAAGCCAGGAAGAAAAAGGTAGACTTCAGAATGATACAGGGATTGAGACATACGTGTATAAATGTAAGAGCAGAACTATATTTGAGTTTCTGGTCTTGTTCTTTTAATGTGTCTCTACAGGAAAACTTTGTTTATTTTTTTTTTCTTTTTTACTTCTGCCCATTTCTTCTAGGTTATAAAGTGTTGGCCCTCCTTGATGTGCCTGAGAAGAATCAAGAAGAAGCTGACGTGTATATCCATGTCACCTACATTAAGAAGTGGGACATATGTGCTGGAAATGCAGTGTTGAGAGCATTGGGTGGCCATATGACTACCCTGACTGGTGAAGAAATCAGTTATACTGGCTCAGATGGCAATGAGGGAGGACTTATAGCCAGCATCAACATGAACCATAAAGCACTAATTGAAAAACTTCCAGATCTGGAAAAAACATCACACAAATAAACATGACTGATGGAGAAGTACAAGTTGTGCTTCTGTAGCCTCCAGATGCTCTGTCTGAAGAAGCAGGTATGAAAACCTGCTGAGAAAGATGCACAGCAAAGCAAAGCCGTTTGGTGTGGGTTTGAGGACTATATCCTGCATTGGGTTTTCGTCAGTGGTGGTATTTAAAAGAGAATAAAATAAAAATAATCAGAAGTAGGAAGGGGACTGATGGCCTCACACATCAATTTCTGTGTTTTATTTTTTTCAAACTGTTTTCATGCAGTTCTCATACTTAAGGTGCATATACCGTATATATTAGTGAACGTAGGTGAACTAAAGAAAAATCCAAATTTTTTCATAAAATAACTTATGTATTTCTCACAGGAATTTCTTGAAACCTTTTACATCTTACTGTAGTTGTAGCAACTCCATAATGAATTAGGTACTAAAAAAATTTGATTTGAATAGGCATCTGATAACTGTGAACAGTTTTATCAGGAAACGTGACCTCATGTTCTGTATCCCCTGAATGGAAAGCACAAGAAGGTTGATTCAAATCTATATGCAGCAACAGCTTATCTTTGACAGTGTGGCACTCCTACTTTTTAAGAGAAAAAAAGAAATGTTCTGTACTATTTTAACTTCTTTCCTGAAGATGTAAACCAGTTTTAGTTCAGGTGGGTTGTGAATATCGGTGTTTTATTAATCAGTGTAATTATTTCCATATACCTTTTTAAAAGAAGGCAGCATTTCCCTGTATAGTTTTTAGCAGTTACTTCTCGTCCTTGTTTTCTGTGTACAGTGTTGAAGATGCATGCTAGATTTTTCTCTAATGTAGGACTTGTTCATCATTTGGTGTTAGTGCTGATAAAAGCAGCCTCTTCCTTTAGTACCTGTTATTTTGTTTGTTTCAGTTTTTTTTTCGTTTGAACGGAGTCATAGGGAATGGGTTTAACAGAAATAGTAAGTTGACTGGTTATTTCCATTTACAACATGAGATATAAACCAGCAATTTTTCTGCAGCCCTGGAAATGACTTTGTCTTTTTAGCTCAAGGTGCACTCTTTTCTGCAGAAAGCTCTTGAGCCATCCCAAACAGCTTGTGGGTTGTGGTAGTGTACATAGAGAGAGAGACACCATTTGAACTTGAATCTGTTTAAGCAAGTTTGAAGAACATGTGGCACTTAAAGTACAGCAGGGTCTCCCAAACTTTACTGAAAAATGTTCTTTTCAATCCAGTATATAGACAACAGAATGTGGGTTCTTTGATATCAAACGACAATTTGTTGCACCTCTAAAATGTGTGGACTTCTATCTGCAAAAATGTAATCATCTGCATTGTTATTCTCTGCACCCCCTCAAGGGTTTCAGAAGGTTAAAATATACCTGTTGTTTGAATTATCAGTAAAGAAGCTTCCCCTCTGTCCTCAAGAAAGCTAAAATTTTTAGTTAATACAGGTGTTTTCTGTTTGAAGTTTAATCAGTATAGGCTTAGGTTGTTTAAACCTTATTCTTAGTGACTTTAACTTCTTTCATGCTGTTAATCAGAACTGCAGTTCTGAGTCAAAAGAGGTTTTTCTTCCTAGATCAGTAGTGGAGCGTGGCTAGATATCGATTTTAACTTCTAGCTGAAGTTCACATTTCCAGAAGATCTTCTTATATGTTGCAGAACTACAGATACAGCCTTTTATTCCTCTTTTATTCCTCTACTTACTGGCAAAGTAGACTGAAGCTTAGTCCTACTAGCCTTTTGGTACGGGTAGTTTTGTTTAGGGAACGTTTTTTCCAACGTTAACACTGTTGCTGCTCTTTGAAAATAGCTTTTACATATGTAGATAATACACAAAGCAACTTTACTTCCAGTTCTTAAATTTAATAAACTGCTATATGCTATGACAAATAAGAGATTATGCCCTTTTTGAAAAGGATCTGATCTATTTCAAAAAACTTGTTTAGTTTCTAAACCGCAGTGAAGAATAAAAAGCCAGATATTTATCAAGGTTTTAGTAATATACAAGAAGACTGCAGCTTTTTAAGGCTGATTTAAATGTCTTAGAGCCTAATAAAAAAAAACAGCTGTTCTGTTTATTTGTTAAAGAAGACAGATTAAAATTTAAATATGAGAAATAGCCCTAGTTAGCCTACTGTAAAAACCCAATTGTGTCACAGGGATTGAATGCACAATATTTAAATAGGCAATTAAGACAAAGGCTGTCGCGGGTTGTGATTTTAGATTCAGCCTGAAATCATCTGTAAACTTACCTTGTGAAAATGTGACTGCTTTTATTTTGGGTATGCTTCTGTCACTTCCTTGCATAAGCTGTAATCAGACTTAGCTTCTATATGGAAAATGAAAAATAAGCTGTTATGTAATGTATCAGGGCTTACTTGCATCTTAGTTGAGGGAAAAGCGGATACCTTAGGAAAAGCCCTTTCCTTCCTTCCGTGTGCTGGCTGAAGAGCCTAGTCTTCCATTAGTAAGACTTGTGCTTGTTTGGACCCATTTATATCCTGAATTGCTTTGTTGCAATGGGTCACAGTGTTCAGTACCTGTCACAGGAGACCCTTACTGGCCTAATCTCACTTCCTGTGAAATCAAAGGAAAGGTGAGAGTGCAATGCCCAATTGATTACTTCTAGCAGAGCCTGAGCTCAGAGAGTTTTCCCACAGCTGCAGCTTAAGGTGATGCTTGGGGTCTCCCACTCTAGTTTAAAAAGTAGCTGCTTTGGTATGAGAACGGGTAAGCAGCTGGTGAATATCAGTTTCTGATGTCATTTTGCAATAAATGTAACTCTTACACAGACCAGCAGATATTCAAAAGTGCTGGCTTAGTGCACGTGTGCCAGTGCACGTTGTTTGTATGACGTTAATGCTCAGTATATCCTATTTCTTTGACTATGTTTACACTGCGTTCTAAAACATTTTGCTGTTTTAGCTTAAATACTTGTTTGGTCTCAGCAGTGTGGATGTAAGCTTATGCCCAGAGGGATAGGAAATCGTACCATACCTGTATTTCACTGCTAGGCTAGAACATTGTTCTTTGCATCCTAACCTTTTCCACGTAAAGCTGTCATACCATTTTTAGGGATGCTACTTAAAACAATTGCATGGTGTAGGTGGGTCCTACGCAAGTATATATTTTCTAAAAATCGTGGTATCATCCTCGTTCCAAATAAGAGAAGTAAGAGAATGTATTATTTTAGTATTGGTTTTCCAGTGATGGATTTTTTGAGTGGCTATTATGGTTAAGGTAATTGAAAGTGAAATTATTCTAAAACCATATGTATTTTCTCTTTTTCATTCTGCTAAAAAGAGTGTATGGTAGATAAATGATACCTAGTACTGTACCAAGAGTCCTAGCTTTCACTCCTTGAATGAATGTTTTCTAAATAAATAGACACGGAAATAAAAGGGTTGAATATAGTACTTAACTAGTTTTGAGATTAACCTGTTTGGCAGACTTTTACAGATGGACTTATATAAGAGCTGTTCCAATCTACAAAGCACATAATAATAATGAAAATACTTAGCAGAGATGCCTTACTTGGATGGTGAATTAACCATATAGGTGAAGCTGCAGTCATCTAGTGATGTTGGTTCATACATTTGCTTTTACTTCATGGTTGTTAGAGTGGGAAGATTTTCTAGTTGGCTTCAGATGTGGAGAAGAGTTTTGATTTTTTTTTTAAATGGCCAGTGGCTGGAGCTCAGAGGTGGGGAGAGTGGAGTCAGCATTGGAATTTATCTCTGCTGTTTTGTTTATAAACAAGTGTATTCCAACATCTTTGTAGCATCCTGTTGTCTATTGGAGTTGTACAACAGTGGTGCAATTTTGTGTACTCATGGGTTAGCAGTGTAAAACCGGGAATCTATATCCCCCAAGAACAGTGCAATGTGAAGTGACTGAGTGTTGTGCTGCACTTCTGCTGTGTTATGCCAGCAGAGACTGGTTGCTTCATTGTCTCATAGATGTCATTCCAGTTGCAGTTTCTCTCATAACAAAACTGCTTTTCTAGGCTACTGTCTCCCCAGTTATGCCCAACCTCTTCATGGATCTGTTTCCTCAGCAAACTAGAGAAGTGGAGAGGAAAGAAGCAGATGACTGTGCTGAAGAAATTATAACACAAAACACTTATTTCTGTTTCTTGATTTTTAAATTACATTGATCATTTAATTTCCCTCATCTTTCAGGGGTTAGATAATAATACAGTTAAGATTCAATGAACCACAAATAAATGCCTGTGAGATTTTAAACCCAAGCTTGATGAGAGTGCAAAGGACTGCCTGTAATCAAGGTGAGCCTGATGGATGGTTTTCTGTCAGGCCACTCATGCTGAGCCTTTCTTCAATGCTTTGTTTTAGATGTTTAGGCCCTTTCACACAAACAATTACAGATTTGACTTTGCCAAAATATGGTTGATGGTCTTATCTTCTGATCTGCTATTCTTAATCATAAAACTGCACTATAGCCTCTTCACTGTAATGTAGCTCACTGAGGCAAGAATGTGGTAGCTCTCAGGACTCAATTGCTTGATTTGTGAACTGCAGCTGCTGTTTGGCAGCTCTTACAACGAAGTGCTGGCGCCTCCTGCGAGTGTCTTCCCACCCTACAAGCAGGTCGTGCCACTCACGGTTCATATTGAGAACCTGTTGAAGCCTTACACTTCGTGGTCTTCAGATGCCACATCAGCTCTTGCAGCTCTTCTGGGAGAAGTTCAGAAGTGCTTATCTGATTTCTTACTGGAGCTCCCTCTGGAGCCAGTAATTAGTGGCCACTTTTCCCTCTTTGCTCTTCCTCTCTGTTCCTTTCTGATCCTTGCTCCTTTCTTAGCCGATATGGAAAAGAAAAATGAGAGATCAAAGGTTAAGGCAGTCACAGAATGAGAGGGCCCCAGCAGTAAACTATCCAGTTCATCCTGAAGGTGTTAATGTTTGGGACCAACATCTAATGTACTGATAGTACCAGAAGGGTAATAGTTGCCAACAAAATAATGGTAGCCTAGAGGTGTTCATGTGATTAGTGGTACTGAATATGCAGAGAAGATGCAAATGGACTAAGGGGAAGTTAAACACACAAAAAGAAAACAGCTTTTCAGTGTAATCTTACAAGCATTTGACATTTGTGGCCTCCTGGGTGCAGAGCTTCATTGGTTAAGACACATTGGCCCTCTGTGAAAGGCCTGATTTTGTTGAACTCAATAGCAGCATTCCCACTGAACTCATTGTGAGCAGAAACAAGCCAGATAAAACAGGAACAGTAAAGTAAGTTCTGAAAAGCTCAACTTGTGTCAGTAGAGCAGGCAACCTGGGTTGTGTTTAACTTGCCTATGGCAGCTTCAATCTACATTTGGAAACATCATCCCAGTGTCTTGAGATTCTAAGTCTTTCAGGTTTTTTTATGGTCTCCAATCGATAGAGCCCACTTTTAGATAATCTTATTTCCTAACCCAATTTTTCCTTATTTTTAATTCACATTTCATTTTTTCTCTTTAAAGGACTGGCAACACTCCAGCATTTTTCCTGTTGTCCCACCAAATTGTATTAGCATTTTCCAATTGTGTGCCAATTTGAAATAATTCTATAAATAAAATCTCTGAAACTACTGGTCTGTGAAGGTGTTTTTCTATATTTTCTCTTTTTGTTGGGTATTTATTGTTTCTTTGTGCACCAGCTATTTTTTTTTCTTTTTTCCAATAATGCATGTCAGGTTGCTTCAGCTGTGCTGTGTCCACATGTGTGTGAGAGTTTCTACCTGAGGGATTATCATTACTGACAGGTCCAGCCAAGTTCGTGATAAATATAATTCAAGTTCTCCACTGGCATTGGTTTTATAGGTGTGTTACTGTGAAAGTTTGTCAGTTTGTGAAAATGAGTGCTTAGAAATCCCCTGTATAGTATTGTTCCTTGGATCTGAAGAAGTTTTCTTTCCGACATTATCTCCAGGTCTCTTCCTAATTATGTTAATTCATTCTGTTCAAGTCTCCATGTTTCCATGAGAATAGTAGTACCATTATGAGCCCTTTTTCTAATAATGTGCCACTCTTCATAAGTGAAATCATGGAATAAGTTGAAAGATGCTTTAATATGTGCAGGGCTGGATGTACAGTGAAGTCATGTGTCATCCTGGTAATGCTGGCCTTGATATGCTTTGCTGATTCTCATCTTTTCCCAGGTAGGAACCAAAGTTACCAGACAGCTTCTGTGCCAGTACAGTCCAGTCAGTATTCACACAAGCTAGGTTTTAGCGTGCCTAGAATTGTGCTCTGGCACTAACACAGTTCGTATCTACTACTAAACACTTTCAGACTCTAAAACGGTAGCTGCTTGTGGACTGCTCATTGAGAATTGTCCTGGGATTGTGCAGACTAATGAACTGTGCCTGGGAAATAGTTTGGGATGGTCTGGTTTGCTTAGGCCAAAAAACATGCAGGGGATCATGCATAGTACTGTCTGATGTGCTGGACAATTCAGGATCATTCGGAATGGTATGACTTGTATGGACTTAGGCAATATGCGCCACAGGAGCTGTACAGAGTGTTTTGAAACCCCTTATCATACGTAACCTAACCAGGAAAGGAATTCAGAGAGAGCTGTCTGTTGTGATGCTCTGAAGAGTGTCTTGGGGAAGACACATCCAAGAGGAGCAGGGATTCTTCCCATCTTGCAAAGTGGGTGCTCATCACTTCTGCTGTAAGCCTAAGCTTGGTGGCCCTTTACTCATCATACATCTTAAGTAAAATGACTCCAAATTACAGGAATTCTTCCAAATTAAGTGCTATGATTTAAATGAGAAACATAACAAACATTGTGCTAATAAATAATTCTGTTAGGGGCAATGGAGAGAGAAGAAACTTCACAGATTTGGCTTTTACATTTTAAAACCACTCATTTTTCTTCCAAAGGGATGTATTTATTATAGAGTTAAGAATGTGTCATGTTTGCACTCCTCTCATCTGAACTCCACCCAGGCTTCATGGGTATGGTATGTTTGTATTTGCAGAGGGCAAATAGCATAGCACACATTCTACTTCAGCCAAGGGATAGTGTTCAACTATCAAATATGTAAGAAATCTGTACCAGGGGAAAGGCAAGTGCTTTAACCTGCTTCCCATAATTTTGTGGAATAATACCTAAATCTGTTGGAAATATTTGTATCAGCAGTAAAGATTTTGATTTATTTTCCAAAAGTAAAGTATTTCTTATATGTATATATTTTGTACTGGACTGAACTGACCCGACCCAGATCTGTTTACTATTCTGATAAGCTCCTAATCTTCTTTTACAGAAATAGTTTTATGCATGTTTAACAATGGCTTTTAGAACCTAAATTGCACTCCATCCTAGTAGATTTATACCAAGAACACTACATACACGGGAAAAGCTTTTAGCTTGGCTGTCTAGTACTAAAGGGCCTGGGGCAGGGGGAAGCAGAGGCCAGTAGAGGACTCTGTCTTTTCATGAATGCCCTGAAGAGCCAAAAAGAGCTTGGTGACTGAATTTACATGCCTATTTCATTTTTCACAAAGAAAGTCTTTCACCGTTTTTTTTCCTCGGTTGTGCCATATGTCTTTAGTTAAGAGGGCACCCACAGAGTTCTAGAGTCTGGTCCAGAGGGCTACGCTTAGTTGCTCCTGTGCAATTTGACAGCTTGTTATAACACTCTGGAATTTTTTGACTCAATCTTATAGGTCATTTCCAGCTTAAATGATTATATTATTTTAATGCACACTCTCTCTTGTATTTTTAATTTTATATAATATTGCAGTCAAACTGCATGCTTCTGTGCAATGAGTTTAATCTACCGGTAATATACTTTCTGTTAAGTAGCACTTTTCAGACTCCTTGAAATTTATCCCATGAATTCACGGACATCTGTAATGAGCTTGGAAAGGCATGGTGTGAACTTCCCATGATGTCTGTGTACATGTTCATTTTGTGGAAGTTTTGGTTCTGTAAGTCATGTGAATAAGGTCAGCTGTGACAACTGTACATTCAGATTTTGTGTGCTTTTAAGTACATAACCACTTCACCTTCTACTTCAAGTTAATTGCTCATGACTGATATTGTCAGAGGAGCAACTCCTCCACTTCTATAAGCTCAACAGCTTGTACATTTCAGTCTCATGGAAATAATATCTTTATTCTCACCCACCATAAGCATGACTTGAGGACCCTCTGTTATGTGCCCCCCTCTTTTCTTTATTAAAACGTAAATCCACCAGACAACTTTTTATCAGTTTAGTTTAACAAATCAAAAAGCCTTTACTATTGCTTAGGCAATTGAAATGCACTCCTCTTAAAATATCAAGTCTTGTCTTCTAGCTAATATAAATTGACATGTATTTTGATATAATTTGATCTTCCTTCAAGATAGCAAAGAACGAGTTTCTGTCTTGTCTTTTCTTGCACATGAGAGCTGTTCCATCTTTATCTGGAAATATTGCATCTTGCAGCAGCATGGTGGGACCTCTTGAAGCAGCTCCATCATACCTTTTCAGGCTCTTTCTGGCCACTGTACCACAAAGAACAGAGAGCACACTAATATTTTATCAGCTTCTTGCTACTGAAGTTGTTTGTAGTTTATTTTTCTTATTTTTGTCACTGGCAGTTGTTGTCCGTGTTCATTTCTCACATGGAGAAAATTTCAGCCTTTTGCAGGAAACTTGCAGTGCTTTTCTCCTCAACTGTCTTCCAGTACGGTATTAAAAATGTAATATTATTGTTTTCTTTGCATTGCCTTTAATTTGTACCACATGGACTTCTAGTGACTGCCACCTTCCTGCCTGTGGAGCAGAGAAAAAAAATAAATGTCCATGTCCCCAACATTTCAGCTGCACAGACAAAGCAAGTGTGTACTGCTCTCTGCCTCCCTACACTTTCCTTTAGTCAAACCTGAGGCAAAATGAAAGTGAAGAATTCTGAAGAACATCTGTTTGCTATGATCCAACCTTCAGTCTTCTGCTGCAGGGATTGTTAGTCCCATTGTGAAAGCTAATGTAAATGTGTCCTTGCTTGTCAGAGGGATGGTACAGATACCAGAAGGTCTGACTACAGCAGCAGAAAAAAGAGCTGGAGAGAGATAGGCATCCTCATTTTAAAGAGAGAGCTAATTTGGGAGTTATTTATATGTGCAAGTAATTCCTTCTGTTAATTATATATAACTGCCTATTTAAGTGCAATACTTATAACATTGAACTTCCTTAGCTACTTTGGGAGATGAAGAGAAATTAAGAAAAGAAAACTAGTGTTAAGTTTGGGGGTTTTTTTAAAAAAAGAAAAGATTACCTATTTGGACAGATGTCCTCAATATAAATTGAAATGCTTTGAATCACTGAATCTTTCTTGGTCCATGTTCATCACAGACACTTCCTGCAGTGTTGACTGTCTGGATTGGTATTAGGCTGAGCTTTGCTGTGTGTCTGTCTTCTGACTGTGGGATTGGGCTAAGGGAGGTGGTTCATTATCATACACATTAACTTGGGGTCATCAGAGGCAAATCCTTACTGAGTAACAGCTTCTGGATTTCTGTTTCCATGTTTAACACTTTCACAGGCAGAAATTGAATTAGGACAAAAAATATCCTACAAAAAATGGCGAGGAGCCTGTTAGAATGCTGTGTGTTGCTGCTTCCAGTTTAGCACCATTTTTGTGGAAAAGGGAGGAGTGATTTTCCTCAATCCGCATCTGCTGGGTCACTTGAAAAACAAAAATAAGAAGAATTGCTACCCATTTGAAATTGCACTGAGATTCAGCCTTCTTAATAAAATTGCAGTCAAGGTGGGAAAAGTGCATGAATAATTCCTAAACTCTATCACCGTAATCTTTTGTGGAATGTGCTCTGAATTTCTATGGCTTGAGTCAGGTATCCAGGGCACTGGGAAAAGGAGAGAGACAGAGGGGGATCCAACTGGAAATGAAACTGAGATTACTTTATGTCACAAAATCATAAAATAGTTTGTGTTGGAAGGGACCTTTAAAGTATCATCTAGTCCAACCCTCCTGCAATAAGCAAGACAACTTCAACAAGATCCGGTTGCTCAGAGCCCTGTCCAACCTGACCTTGAATGTACCACCTCTCTGGACAACCTGTGGTAATGTCTTACCACTCTCATAATGAAAAAATTTCTTCCATGTATCTAGTCTAAATCTACCCTCTCACCTTAAAACCATCACCCCTTGTTCTATTGCACCAGACCCTGCTAAAAAGTCTGCCTCCATCATTCTTGTATGCCCACTTTAAGTATTGAAAAGCTGCAATAAGGTCTCCCCAGAGCCTTCTGTTCTCCAGGCTGAACAACCACAACTCTCTCAGCCATTCCTCATAGGAAAGGTGCTCTATCCCTATGATCATTTCTGTGGTCCTTCTCTGGACCTGCTCCAACAGATCCACTATCCTGTGCTGAGGACCCCAGAGCTGGTTGCAGCACTCTAGGTGGGGTCTCACTAGAGTGGAGTAGAGCGGGATAGTCACCTCCCTCGACCTGCTGGCCATGGCTCTTTTGATGCAGCCCTAGGATACAGTTGACTTCCTGGACTGCAAGCATAGTTTATCAGCACACGTCCAGCTTTTCATCCACCAGCACCAGCACCCCTAAGTCCCTCTTGGCAGGGGCCAATCTGTTCATCCCCCAGCCATGATATCAGAGGTTACCCCAACCCAAGGACCTTGCACTTGGCGTTGTTGTGTGGTGGAACCTTGTTGACGTTCATATGGACTCACTTGTTGGTCCTTCTGAGTGGCATCCTGTCCTTTGGACATGTCAACCCCACCACTCAGCCTGGTGTTGTCTGCAAACTTGTTGAGGGTGCATTTGATCCCACTGGGCCATTGATGAAGATATTGAACAGCACTGGTCTCAATGTGGGCCCCTGAGGGACATCACTCATCACTGAGCTCTATCTGGACATTGAGTCATTGACCTCTACCCTCTGGATGGGACCATCCAGCCAATTCCTCATCTACTGAATAGCCCACCCATCAATTGCATACTTCTCCAACTTAGAGAGAACGATGATGTGGGGGACTGTGTCAAAGGTCATTCAGATCAAATATTTAGTCTGCTAATTTCATATGAAGATGAGATGAAAAGTCATGGTTATGACATATTGACAGCCCAGAAGAAAATGTCTGTCATTGGTATTTCATATAACTTTTAAACCAAAACTGAAAAATTGTATAGATGAGTTGCTTAGGTTTTGGTTTGGTTTGTGTTTTTTATTGGTTGGTTTGTTGGTTGTTTTTTTTTTCACTTGAACTAACATCCACACGGAAATTATTTAAAAATACAAAATTAATTCTCGTATGCTTCAATACTTCAATATTATATTGTAAATGCATAATAGAGAAAGGACAGGGAATTTGCTTGAAATGGTAATGAACAATTAATGCTTCAAAGATGTTTTCAGTGTTGGAGGACCCACTTATCTGTATTTGTCTGCCATGCCCTAATTTGTGAGTGGCACTATTAAAAAATGCAACAAATAATATAAAATAAAGATTTTTAGGATCAGCAGTGCGGTCTTTGCAGCACCTCTAGAAATATTTTTCTCTTAATGGAAAAATCTTTTATTTCACTGTATTAAATATTAGAATTCTTGACAATTATAGATATTCTCATGTCCTCCCTCTTTTTAGTGATTAAGGGATTTTGAGTTTTCTTTACCTTTTCAAATGCAAAGATCTGAACAATATTAAAAATATCATATTTTGTGCGTTTTGTTAACACTTCTGCCTTCAACAAGTATGGAATGACAATGGGCAAGGGATGATCTGAGAACAATGTGATCATAACCTAGTTGTAAGTGGTTCATCGTAGTAATCCTTTTAAATTACTGCCTTCACAATAAATAATTTAAAATATAGGGACTCAGCATCTTGATATTGACAATCTTCTGCCCACTCAGTAAAGACAGAGAGACTTGAGCTTTCCTATGTCACAATTATGGTTCCCTTGGTTACAGAGTGGACAGAACATCTGAGGCTCTGGAGATGATGAATTGCATCCATTTCCCACTGTCTCAGTACAGCCATTTTTGCTGAAAGTTCTGAGCATTAGCCAAAGGGTGTAACTATATTGCTATAGGTAGAAATTCAGATGATCCTCTGTGTAAAGACACGCAGTGGACTCAGACTCTGTTTCCTCCTTGTATCTAGAAATGGAAACCTTTGATGTTTATGCAGGTGACAATAGTTTTTTTATGTCTTAAAGACTCTCCAAAGCATTTTATGATGGAGTCTGACTTAAATCTAAACTGTGATATTCAGGTGTTTGCTGCAGCGGAAGGGTTTGTGAGTGTTTAATGGGAACTGCAAATGCTTGAGCACTTTGAAACCTTCCAGGGTGGATTCACAAAGAAATTCCTCAGAAGAAAATTCAGGATAGGAATTTAAGGAAGACTAAATCACGAATTTCCAGTTTTTGTCTCAGATGTATGACTGGTTTTGGGAAGAGTAATTTTTGAATTTCCCTTCTTTATGTGAATGGTATAATAGGTATATTTCTGAGTCTTTTTTATTAATAAAGCTGTTAGACATCTGAAACTTCAGAGACAATCCTGCTTTTCTATTTTCTTTAGGAGGCCTTGGTTGACTCAAATACTTTGTGCATAAAAAACAAAAGGAACAAGTCTGTGGAACAATTTCTATGATGGTGGAAGTCAATTTGAAGACAAAATCTGTTTTCAATTTCTGTCTTGTTGTAAGGCATTAAATGATTTATATCTGATCTAAAAATCAGAACCTTTCCAAATTGCCACTTCCTCTCTTTTGTTCTCAGTTCAAGGTATATGCCTGCATGCTAGTAAAGCAGAAACTTGTGCTGGGGAAAATTAATTGAGAAAGGAGTGGGCTGATGTTGGGTGAACTTGAGCAGTTCAATAAACTTTCAACTCCTTCCCTCTGTGCTATAGACAGTAGAAGCAGAGTCAGAAGTGCATTTATCTAGGGGTACAGAGTGTCCTCCACTTAGCACTGAAAGGTCTAAATTGCAGGGAATTAGCAGCTTTTCCTCTTTGGGCTAAATGCCTGGACTCTGGGACTGACTTGGCTTCTGAGCTTAGACAGCAATTTGTTCTTCCCTGCCTGCATTTTGATTTCAAAAGTTTTGAATTATGTTTAGAAAATTACTTTTAGAATGCAGTAATGGCAACTTTAAAAATGAGCATGAATTTATACCTTGCTCATTCCAGTGCCCTGGCAATGAGATTAAGCTTTACCTACATTTCTCCTGTTGCAGTTCATTCTTTTTGAGAGTGCTAAAGTATCACACAGTCACTCAATGAGTGCTAAGGAGAAGTTTCAAAAAATCAATGTCCCAATACTTTTTTTCTTGTGAGGTGAAAGAATGATCCCTTTTATGGAAAAGTACACTTGTGGTGGACCCCTTAATATGAGCCAGGATCACTGTGTCGTTGCAAAAAAGGCAAAACACATGCAAGGTGTATCATGGCCAGTAGATCAAAGGAAATTATTACTGTCCTTCTTACTATTACTGTTACTTGGGCTTATAGCATGGAGAAGAGAAGGCTAAAGTGCAGTTAAAGCATATCTACAGAGATATCAGGGTTACACCCTCCTTGAAAGTGGCAGATGGTGTAACAAAAGGCTTCTACAAAAACAACTTCACTGTGAGAGTAGGATGTGGTAGTGGAGTTTCCAGACTTGGAGGTTTTCAACATCAGGCTAGACAAACCCATAAGCCATCAGATCTAGAGCTGGTTACAATGGTGTTTGAGCAACCTCTGAGGAGGTTGAACTAACAACGTTTAGAAATCCCTTCCTCCCTACATTTCTTAAGCATGTGAGATTAAGCTTGAAAAGTTCCGGCTAGCTGTCGGGAAAGCTCTCTGGCAGGGTTTTGGATCTCCTAGTATTACAGAAGATTTCCCATAGTTAAAGCACAGATTTCACTGCTCTCTATAAAGCCATAAACATTCAGCATTTCTGAGAATCATGGTTAGATCAGCAGAGGATTACTGTGGTAGTATACACCTGCATCAACAGAGGATGACTGTGGAAGTACATGTACCTTAATGCAAGGCAAAAAACAGAGGTCTCAAATACAACATCAGAGGAGACCTGAATTCCAGGATTTTTTAATGATTTTTCGCTAGATTATTATTTCCCTTGTTTGATGCAAATTTCTCATCAGTTATTTAAACTACTCATAAAAACCATGACTGGGATCAGTATAGATAAACTTTAGTCTTTTACAGAGATAGGCCCTTTACTTACAGTCTCTGTAGCACCAGTTACTTCCATAAACTGTAGCCAAGCCAAGTCAAGCACAGCAAACAAATTACTGAGAAAAGAGAACAGGCAAAACTGGGACTACTTCCAAATTCAGCTGTTTCTTAGAGGAAAAGAATGACATTTAAGAGACCTTTTTGAGTTATGCAGAGAATATGTCCTGGGCAGAATTAGCTCCAGTTGTTCGGGCACAGGCTTATGAAGGAAAATGTGGTTGTCCCTGCAGTTGAGAAGCTGCAAGGCTAATGTTCACAGGAATATTTGCTCTGTTTATTCTTTTTCCATTTCTATGAGGCAGATGTAACAGAGAAAACCTTCAGGAAAATGTCTTCAGAGATACCTCCGAAGGATTCAGGTCAGCTCCTAACCACTTAGAGAAAAGGATGGTTGAGACCCCTCCTTTTCCTTTCACTTGTTACAACTTCTCCCCTCCATCCCTTACCCTAACCTTGGTATCAGGCACTGCTCTGCTGTGGATTCTGCTGTTGTTGTCACAGCAGAACAAACCAATCTGACTACATCTGCTGCTACTGCCCTTCTCTGCCTTCTTGCTGCCTCGAGCACTGGTCTGCCCCTGTGCAGAGCTGTTTAATCTCTCTAAGGCAACACAACAACTCACCTGGCAAAAAAGTACAGAAACATTTCAGATCAGGGCTGGGCAGTCACTCAGAAGGAGCAGACAGGAGGCAGCCAACTGAATTGCATTTCCTTGACACAAAACTGCCTGCACAACTCTGACCTACTGTCACTTTGTGCACATAGCTCCTGCAATGCAATTGTACAATCATATTACTTTTCTATTTCCAGTGAAGTGAAGAAGCAATGTATATTCTGGCACCTATGTTATGTCAGTCTTGGAAAATGTTTCACCTTTATATATTGCTTGACAGCAGAGTTCAATATACTAAACTTAGGAAAGGATCATAGATCATCTTTATAGCTTCATAACTAGTCTCATAAAAAGACTTATGGAAGATGATCGTGTGAGGAGGCTTCTGCAATCCTCATACATTGCTCATCTTGAAAAATCCCAGGCTTGCTGTCTGCTCCATGAACATGTTGTTCTGTTGTTTCAAGTTTTTTATGGTGATTTGGCAGCATTGGTGTCTCAAGGATCAGAAAAAGGAGCTTGGACTGCCCCTCTCTCAGCTTCAACTGTAATACTAGTGTGACCCTGGGTACTGACAAAGATTCTGACTTTCACAGAGAAATCAAAAACTTGAAGGCAATGGGTTGCAATTCTAGAGATTCAAACTCCTGCCTCTACTTTGGACGTTGGGCAAGTTTGCTACTCAGTACAAACAGTAGTAGTTTCTTGTTCACCTCTCCCAACACTGCATCAATCAGGCTGCTCACATTTTGTCAGAATATTTTCTGCATTTTACTATTGCTGATGTGTTCAAATCTTTATCCCTCTATTCTGTGACAGTCAATTCTGTGACAGCTTGTTTTAAATCCATCCATATACTGAGAATGTGCAAAGTACCATCCTAACGTACTCCTTACATACGCATGGATCCAAAAAGGAACTTTGCCATAGGAGAGTAGCCAGTAATATCCCCAAATGACACATTTCAGTTAAGAGATCATTAAAACGGAGTATTTCTGATGTCCCAGATTTGTTAATTTCCGAGTAGGCCATACAAACATGTCCACTGTATTTTCTCAAGCTCATTTCCCACCACATACTGATAAAAATCAAACTCTTCTCCTTGCCTTTCACACCAGTTAATGATTTCCTTAGCCAGATATGACAGCTGCCTCACCTGTTGCAATAGCAATGGAAACATGATCCGTTCTGGTCTGACTGGTCCGTTCTGGGTTTTCAGGTTATCGTTTCACCTGTTCAGATCTGTGTCCACATTGGGGTTAAAGCATGAAATGAAAATTGTGAGCATTAACAGCTGAAACAACACGTCTTATTTTGAAAATACTGAGTCTAGTGCAGATAAGACCAAAAAAAAAAAAGGTGTGTAAATGGAGGATACAGAAGAGTAAGACATTAAGAAATGGTCTATAAAGCAACAAAACTATTTTATAAATTACTGTAATAAAGGCAATACAATTTCAGTGATTCACTGGTCATTAATTTAAAAACTGATGCAGCTTAATTTTTAATTATGTACTTGTATTATTAAAATACTGATATGTATTATTATTATTATTAACTTTTAGGCTATGGTCACATACATTGTCTGGAGACATAAAATGCTTTCAGATTAGTAAGACAAATTTGATTTAATAAATTTTGAGAATCTGCCCCTCCAAAAAGAGTTGCAGAGTCAGAGCCAGAAAAAAGCAATGAATTAAAATACCATTTTTTTGCCTGTAAAAGAAATAAATAGAGGTTATACAAATGCAACATTTATTTACCTGAAGTTTAACACTGTCTTCTAACAACAACATATAATAAGGAGACAGTGGTTGCCAATGTGTTTGTTTGGAGTCTTGCTTAATTAGAGTAGTTTTAGTCATCAGTTTTTATTCTGCCTTCTGTCTGTGGATTGTTGGAGTTTTTCTTATAGAGAAGAATTGGTTGTTGGAAAGATTTGGCTGTGACTCTCTGTCCCTGGATTCCATTGACTTGTAATTCAGGGATCTGGTTTCCTTACGTGAAAAGGAAATTGCACACCTGGAGGGACCTCCTATTAAACACTTCAGCACAGACCCTGGACAGGATCCCTGGGGCTGCCTCCTACTTTTTATTCCTTATAACTTCGGCACAGAGCTAAGCTGAGGAGCGTATATGCTGCACCCAGCTGCCATAGGGCACAGAGCCCTGAGTGGCCCTGTCCCACCACGCGGGTCCAGCTGTCCCATCGTGCCGGCACAGCAACATGTCACAGTGGGATGTCGCACGGATGTACTCGACTGGACTCCGCGGCAGTGCCACACGGTTACAGCAGTGCACAAATCAACAAGCCCCACAATGGCAGTGATGCCCTTTCAGACCTACACGTGCCCAGGTGCAAGATGGGGGCTGCTGAAGACCCCCACCCGCAGGGCAAAGCCTCCTACCCGCCGTTCTTCCTCTTACACACAGCTGCGAGCCTGAAGTCTGGAAGTACAGTAACAGGAAGATTTTAAAAAGAATGCCTTGAAGTGGAATATATGGTGACAAAAATAGTTTTGAAAAAGGCGGAATATGGGAATAAAAATGAATGACTGTAGTGAAAGGGTGAACACCATTGAAACTGTTCTTGATAATTATTCCTAATTTCCTTTTTTTTTCTCATTCAAATTCTTTAATAAGCAGAAGTACAAACCTCCTCCATTCCGTGCTACGTTGCTGCATGACTGGTGAGCTACCAAGCTCTGCCACAGGGGGGAAGCAGAGTATCGTTGTAAATCCATGCTGATGCAAGCAGCAGCTCCAGCTTTCTGATGGAGGTAAAACACTGTTAGCAAAAGCTGAAATTTTGAACCTTTTCCTGCACTAACTTTTTTTTTTTTTGCAAGAAAGAAAATAAAATTTTTGCTCTTCTGCACTGTAAATCTTAAATTTTGCAATGTTTCTCTCTCCTTAATATTTGCTATGAATGATGACAAACTACCTGGAAAGAGGATGCTCACATGTTGGTACCCTTTTTGGACTGTAATATACTGTTTGGCTTCAGAAAAACTTCCCTAGCCTTGGGGTGGGATGTCAAGATTCTGTCTTAAAATGAAAACAATTATTTTAGAATTATTTTAGTAATGACTGGGTGTTAAGCAGGTGTCTTTTCACTGAAATGGCTGACGAGAAATGCAGAAGTTTAATGTCAGCAGAACAGAAGCATCATTAATGTCACACAAACAGGCTGACAATTGTGACTATATTATTGCATGATTTTTTTTATAGTCAGACCTTTGAGTGAGTATTTTCTAGAACAGTCATCTACAGAGGTGAACATGACCCAGACCAAGCTCTCTCCACACAGAGCTTTATTTGAGGAAATCTTTGAGATATTGGAGGAACCTGAAAGTTCCTGTAGCTTAGGTGATGTGCACAGGGTATTTAACAGTGTTGGGTACTAGGTACGTGTGAGCTTGTTACTTTTCCTTTCTAATGTTTGTGTGCATTCTTCAGAAAGATTGAAAATCATCAGGGATGTTAACAGCCTGGAAAGCTGCAAAGTGTTTGCACAGAGCTCATTTGCCTTTTGCAGAGAAGAGGAGACTACAGATACATATATGGCAAGAGAGGTGAATAGAAAAGATAAAAATGACATGAGTTATTTCAAGCAGTATCTGCTAGAAGGAAGCTGAATTTGGAAATTAGGTCCTACTAATACCATCGGATTTACTGATGTCATCAAATTAATATTATTATTCTTTTAGAATTACACATGTATCAAAGCTAATAATAGCCCCACTGCCTCTGTAGGGACTGTCATATGCTTTCAGATAAGTATAACACAATCCATGCTGCAGCCCAAAGAAAATCTCATTGGGAAAACTGTCCCCACTGAAGGGAGTGGAAGGGACTGGTTTTTGCACAGATGTTAACATGGCAGGACATTGTCCTCTGATTCAGGCATGCTGCTGTGGGGTTTGCTAATAGGTATCAAAAGCTTTGTCTGAAACTTTTGTTTCATAATTTGCTGTCTGGTGAAGGCTAATGAGAAAAACCCAAATGTTGCTCTGGGTAAGGCATTAATTACTTTGTTTCTTCTTCCTGACTGGTATCAAATTGTAGAAAGGAGTTAGAACACAGTATCTGCAATAGTGAGACAGCAGATGAACTGTACTGCAGCCTTCGAGCCCCCCAGGACTGTACCACCCAGGTGCTTGATTTCAGCTGGATTCTTTTCCCAACGAGGATAAAGGACAGGTGATCTGTCTGGTGACAGATCTGAGCACCTGGTCAGGACTGAGGGTTTCCATCTGTAGTGGTTTGAACCAGGTTTCCCCCTGAAGCTGAAAGTGGTAACCCCCAGGGGGTGGTGACCCTTGGGGCTTGACCCAATCAATGCTCCTGCAAAATGTAAACATATCTCTGGAGACCGGAAGAGAAGCAGTAGTACTTGTGGTGAGAAGAAGGGTGGCCATGTTGTAGAGGCCACGAGGAGAAGGGGCTCCGGCCCCTTGGGGGCCTCTGCCCCCCCCCAGCCCCGGTTGGGGGGCTGCAGGGACTCGGAATGGTGTTGTTAGCTGGACTGAGTGCCTGTGGCTAGGAGCTGGGGGAGTTTTCTCCCCTGTAAGCAGAAGTGGGAGACGCTGGGAGCAGCGACGGAGCAGCAGCAGAACAGCAGTGTCCGAAGAGCAGTGGCAAAGAGCCAACTGATAAGAACCAAGAGAAGCAGCAGATACCGGTATGCAACTGAAGCAGACAGAGAGTTGTCTGAAGAACGAAAAGAGCCAGCAGCAGGAAGAGAGTTTCGGAGGGTAAGAACTGGATAAACCAAAACCCCCAAACTCGCTAGAGACCCCTCCGAGAAAGAGGAGGGGGTGGTGGACTGAGTGGAGTCCTAAAGTGCAGTATGCACTACAGAGAGGAGCAAAGAAGCTCCGGCCTCCTGAGAGCTCAGCCAGGATGGCCAAAGAAATGTGTGTGGAGGGGGTGACCTTGGGCTTTTTCCCCCCCCCCTCCTTGCTGCCAGGCTTCAGAGAAGCTGGCAGCCATCTTTGAGGCAGAGCATGGGAGCTCTGCACAGGGGCTTGATTTCCCCTGAGGATACCAGACCGTCACGAAGACCCCGGTGCTTCGTGATATGACCATGGTGTAGCGGCCGTGTCTGGGGTTACGCAGCCCATGGAAAGACCCCCTGTTTGAAGACGGGGGCCGAGAGAGGCTTGGAAGACCTCCCTCGTGTGTGCTGGCAGAGAGCCAGCAACTACTACTGCTGCCTAGAAGAGAAGACACAGAAAGCCTACTGCCTAGAGAGAGAGAGAGACCTGCTGCTGACAGACTGGAAGGGGTCTTTTCTTCTTCTTCTCTCCTGGACTTTTATTTGGAGAGAGAAGAGATTTGGCCCATTGTAAATATTATTGTCATGGTAGAGATAGAGTTAAGATTGTATGCAATGTATTATAGTATTTATTTATGTGTATAGTCTTTGTAATATATTCCTTCCCCCATATTGAGTCTCGTGTTTTTGTCTGGAAAACCCATCTCACATGGGGTTGAGATGGGGGTGGGGGGCTAGGAATCAGAATTGGATTTTGGGCCTGCTCAAACCATGACACCATCTCAGATGCAAGAAGCAGTATCTGTTCCTGTAATCCCAAGGGTATCCTATGAGTGAAATGGCACTGTAACATTCAGTGAAAACCTGTGGGCATCTTAGTTGCTGACCTTTAGGCCTCAGGGATGTTAAGTTTACCTTTTTTGTTCCCTCTAAATGGCTCCCTTTCCACTACTGTAATGGGTGCATTCGGCCCATGTTCACACCTCTCTCAAGGGGATTTCCCAGGATAATCGGTATTTCTGTGGCAGTGTGCACTATAGCACTGATGTTGCAGCTCCCTTTGGGTGCAGAAATTGCTCGTCTGTGGACATGGAGAGCTCCCTAAAAATGAGTTTCTCTGCCAGGCACCATGTCCTTATACAGGGAGAGCACTGGGACTTGTGCCGCTTCTATACTTGTGTGCATACCCACACCTGCACCCTGGCAAGCCCATAATGTCTCTGCCAGCTCTCCAGCTACTTCCAGGAATTTCAGGGAGTCCATTTAACATTGTAAATGAACCAGAATGAATTGTCCTTACAGCCTGACTACTGCCAACAGCTGTATGTTGCCCAAAATCCCATAATTCAGAAAAGTTCTACAGAATCAGGTCTGCCTGCTTAAAGAGAAAGGGAAAAACCTTCATCATCCATATTCTCTAGAAGAGAATCACAGGAACCTTTGTGCTGAGAGATATTCCCTATTCAGCCTGAGAAACTTATAAACTTATTTACTTTCCTGGAGGACATGGATTAAGACAAGGAGTCTCCACCCCAAAGCTTCTTTTCCTTTGCTTGGGTACAGAAGAAAACTCCTGAAAATTCATGTATTTACTATAAGAAAAGAGATACATCTATACATCTAATACCAGAAATGCTAAATAAATAATGACTGTTTGTAACTGAAAGACAACCATAGGCTTCTATAGTGATAAGCACCTACTTTCTTATTTATTTAGAAACCTAATAATTGTAGTAATATACCAGATGTATGGTCCACCTAGAAACCCACCTGTGATTATCAGTTCCCTGTTTTAGCACCAGGTTCAAATGACAGGGCAGATACTATAAGGTTCCTCTCCTTCTCTGTGACTTCTTTTATAGATATATATCCTGAATAAGATCTGGAACTTACATTATAATTGCAAGATCAGAGGCCAGTCTTCTGCAGAAAGGAAGTTATGTCTTATTATCACTCTGTAACCCATTCTTGCTGTAACCTCTTCCATTATGGTTTCATTCAACAGGTGCCCACTTTGTGTGTGTAAGGGTGTATGGCTTCATGGCACAGGCAGGAGTAGCAGTCACCTTTTTACTTTCATTCCCTTTCTGTGATAATTTTCAAGATACCATGAAAGCTACCCTTGGATGACTTTCACCTCTCCTCACTTTCTGTGGAATCAGAGATATATCAGTGGGTTTGGAATTAACATTTTGGGTTTGTGATGTCTTCCTCTTTCTTGCTGCTTGAAGAAGCTCTCATCTTTTTCTTCAATTGGGAAAGATTGCTCTGCTGATGCAATTGTCCACTCAGCTGGAGTGAGGCCAATCTCTCCTAATTTCAGCTTTCCTTGATTGCTTCCTGCCCAAACTCTAACAAAGAAGTTTGCAAGAATTTGAAAAGTGATTAAAAAATCCCACAAACCTTCAGAAATAGAAACTTGTGTTTCATTTTTACTAAGAAAACAGTGAAGATTATTTTAATAGAATAATTTAGTCATAGTGTGGGAAAGTTTTTGTTTTGGAGGAAGGTTGGGTTGTGATGGTCTTTGTTTAAAGAGGAGAAATTTTATTCAATACTACTAAACTTCACTTCTTTATTCAGATTTAAAATTTTTCTTTATGCAGGCAAGCTGTTAGCAGAACATTTGTGTAAAAAGAGAATGTAAAATCAACTCCTTGTACAGTACAGGAAATCTCATGCAATTCCTGAAGTAAAATTACTACAAAGACAGGAGGTTTTAAATAACTGTGATTCCAAAAAATAGTGTATATCAGTGTTTATTAAGTATTTTATGAAAGTGTTAAAATACAGATGATAATATTTGGTTTAAATCTTCTTAGCTTCATTATGATTCTAATTCAAAGTAGAGAAAGCTTTCATTCCTGTGTGTCAGTTATTGAGTTTCTGTTTCTCTTCCTTATCACCCATTTCTAGCAGAACAGGTGACACAACATCCAGAGCTCAGATAGATTTAATCCTAGTCCGGGGTGACAAGAGTGTTTTAAAACAAAAATGCTATACCATGTGAGACTCTGGAATATCTGTTGGAAACAATGGCCTTGGCATCTAATCTACCTGCCATAAATAATATATTATTACCCCTTTTCAAGTTAGATGTACCAGAAAGGTGACTTTGCCATTGTTAGAATGCAAAAGAGTGGCTCTGGGACTGGAAAAAATAACAGTGTTTTATATGTATTTGTTTACTGCATAAAAGTATTACTAGTTAGTATTTTTGCTTCAGTATTACCTGTCACCTTTGACCAGGGGCTCCATTAATGTGGTGATTTCAAACAGACACATTTGTATGTATGCTTGGTCAGGATGTCAAAATATTTGGAAGCTTGCTGGTATATTCCAGTGGTGATACAGCACAGTACCATGTTCCTTCTCATACCAATTTAGCCCTTGATCACTTCAGCACTTACTTTTCACTTGTGAAACAATTTCAGAAAGCTTGGCAATAATTAGCAATTTCTGGTCCTTTGGTAGCACAGGTTTTGGTTCAATGTTAAGCAAAACCTGTCTAGTAATCACACTATTTCCCAGAAGGATCAACATGCTCTCTATTCGTAAGAATAACTCTTTTCTCTTTTCCATATTTACAGGGGAAATCGCTTGGACTCAGAAAAGGAAGACAGTGCAGTGAATTGTCCAGTTTAGGATATGAAACTGAGAGCACTCTTCAGAACTACCTCCCTTACTATGCTGTTGTCTCCCCACAGCCCTTTCTTAAGCAGTGTTAGAAGCAACCACGGGGTTTGACAAAACACATTTTTATCTGCCCACTGTGCCAGACATTCTGTTTCACAGATGCCATTTCAGCTGGTAATGTTCATTTCTCTGCCACTTGGAATCTCGAATTAAGAACAGCACTGGGAGACCAAAAGGGTATATTCAGTAAAATACTACATATTTTCATTTTCTTTTTGAAAACAGTACAAAATTTTCTCTGTCATTTTCATTGCTACTACAAATTTTCAGTGAGAACTAGCACTGTTTATTTTTTAGACCTTGGCTGTCACTTTTTGCTTGGTTGTGAGGATTTTGGCATCAGCTCCAAGTCCATGGGTGACAAACTTTTACTGGAGGAGTCCCAGAGTTGTGTAACTCCCTGTTCCTTGCAATTTAGCTCTGCTTTTCTTTCCATTCTTTGCTTTAATGAATATTTTAATTTCTTAAGTATTGCTCTTTTTGATTTGCTTATCTTTCTGTATTTTGCGGTATTTTTAAAAGAGGAAAAACTGTAAGGTTTTTGGGTTTTTTTTAGGTGCAGCATTCAACATTGTTGGAGAAAAGTGGTTGTTTATACTCTTGGAGGAGAGTAACTTATGAACTGGAAAGTAATTTGTAATATTCAAGGAAGACAGGTAACACATCAGTGAAGTTTCTCTAATGAGGCTAGTAAGTAAGCAGTACAAAAGATAAAAAGGATTAATTCAGTAAAGAACAGGCCAAGAAAAAACGCTGCTGGTGTAGTGCCCCTTGTGTGTGCCATCAACATGAAGAGCTGCAGGAAGGGCTCTGCGCTGGGTGCTCACCCCAGACTGAGCAGCAGGACTGCCCCAAAACATGGGGAAGGAGCGAGTTTTTTCCACTGACCTCCAAGGGTGTAGGGCCCTTGTCCAATTTTGTAGGATTTCTAAGAAAACAGGGTAGAAACACGTATCCTTCCTGCAAAACCTGAGGCTGCTCTTTAGGGGCAGACTGTACGGGATTTTCACCTAGTGACCTGCAGGTGAATAGATGATGCTTCAGGGCCGGAGAAAGTTCTGCTCCCTCCGTGCTCCAGCCTCAGTGCCTAGAAGCAGATTCCAGCTTTCCCTAGGAGATCACTGCAGTATAAATCCCAATGGGCAGGACCTGAACACTTGTGAGGATGGACACAAGGAGGGGTTATCTAATGCCACATGTTGGAACACACCCCTCTTTCTCTGTCGCAGGCTGATGAAGGCTAGCAGAATAATCTATGGCAAGCTTCAGTCCCCAGATATAAAGCAACAGTTCAGTAATTTTAAAATAAATACCGAAAGTGAAACAAAACAAAACAACTCCTGAAAAACCACCCCTCTAGCCTTTACCAGATCAGATGCAACTATAGAGCCCAGTTCAAAATTAATCCAGACATTCAGTTAAACCAATGTCAAGTCACTTAAAAATTGAACTGAAGACAATGTGCAGGAGTCAGAAAATTATTGTTGTTATTATTATTATTAATATCAATATTTTATTATTGTTATTTTTCTCTCTGAGACAACAACAAGATTTGGAAAATATTTCAAACAGACATTTGAAATCCTGATCTTTAAATATTCACCAGTATTGTCATTTGCCTGGAAGCATCAGTGCAAAAAAAAGTTTCCATGGGAACAGTATGTGATTCTGTCATGCCTTTAACCTCTCTGTTCCCAGGAGTGGAAGACCGAACCAGAGCGATTATACTTTTATTGGTGGTTTTCAGTCCAGAGCAGAACGTATTCTGTGGTGGGGAAAGGTGATACACATATGTTACTAATATAAGCTCTACCTTAAAGCATCATTAAGAGCACAACCCTGTTCTAGCAGAAATAGTCAGGGAGCCACAGTACTCAAATTAGGAAGTCATTTGGGGGAAAAAAAATAATAAAAAAAAAATCCCCTAAAATGAAACTGGCCTTTTTCCCAACCTCAGCCACTGCAATTACTCTTCATCTTGATTAACTGCTGATTAATTGCTCTCAGTTAAAATTAAGAAAGAACATTTGCGTCCTCTCATTACTCAGTTTTATTTAGATCTGGAACTTTAAAGAAAGTTTCTCTTTAAGTCCACAATACTTGAAATATTTATTATAGGGATTATGTCAAATACAATAAAGGCTCACAGTCTAATTCTGCTATTTAGCAAACAAGTGTGAAAACAGAAAGCAGAAAAAAACTCGGTCTGAAGCTAAATGCCTCAGTGTCAGACTCCATGTCTGATACAAGAGGCATAGTATTTTTGTTTGTAATAGCTATGAGGTGATTGAATGTGCTATTAAACCTCAATCACTGATATTTCCTATAGAAATCTTGAAAGAAAGCAAGGTGAAAATGGGTAAGCATAGAATTCCATTGGTAATTTGTAAATATCTTGACCATAACACACATGTAGTTCATTTTAAATTGCTGACAAAGTAAAAACTTCAGTCAGAGGAAGAAAGTCTTGTATCCTTTAAAACCAATGTGCTAAAACAAAAGAGGGTCTTGGAGAAAGATCTGGTAAAAAAACCTATATCACTAAATAGCATAACTAAAAAATCATCTGTTAATTGCAAAGCCAAAATGAGCATTTGGAATGTACATTCTGTTTCAATCTCAGTAGCACTTGCAAACCATGTTCTGTGCTCTCTGTCTAATATTGGAAAGTCTGAGTGGCTTATTATTTTTTTCCCCCATAAGGATGCAAAATACATAACCTCTGAGCTGAAAGGAGCTAATCATACTGTGTTTAGTCAGTCTTGAATGAAAGAACAGCTCAGAAGAGGAAAAAGATATTTATCTCAAAACAATGGGGAGAAAAAAGGAGACGTTTCAAGTGAATCATAGTCTTTTTTTGTTCTTTCTACATCACCAGTGATTTATTAAAATTAATAAATTTTGATAATTTAAATACTACAACAAATGTCTTATGCTTTTGCACAGACTTTTCTATGGAACTGATATTATTTTTTACCCAATTATTCCCAGAAATCTTGCAATAAAGTGCCCTGGCAAGAAATATGCATTCAGAGATGCTGGAAAAAGAATTACCGGGGTCCAGACACAGAAGGTTTCACAGAGCATGGAGACCGTAGGTAAAGTGCTTCGAATTACAAAAGATGACACAAATAAAGTAGACCATAGCAGGTCAATTTTAGCTGAAGAAACACAGAACAATTTATGACTCCAGCTCAATCACATCTAGTAGAGATCTGATTATTATTTTTAAATAATCAGATCTGAATGAAATCTTGACTCACAGATGGTCCGAAGAATTGCTTGGACATGAAGGTTGAGTTTAGGCTAACATTATTTCTCCTGCATTATCTTTAGCTGTATAACAATAAGCCTGCCCTGCTTTCCTGGGTGAAATCATTCAGCTTGTTACAGGATCAATGCACTCAGGGGCATGGGCAACTACTAGGGAACAAGGCTTTTGTGCAGAACATCCCAGGTTCTGTTCCAACATGGCCTATACCTATACCACATATGTATACATATGTGCACATGTATACATACACACACACATGCACATATATTACCCTAAACATGCAGATATACAAATTAGAAACTTAAATATAGGATGTCCCTATTTATGGATCTCTCTGATAGAATTAGGTGAGTATATGCCTTATGGCAGATATGCATTGAGTCCTGGGCATCTAAATGTGTTTGCCTAACCATGCATATGCTGCACAAATTATTTAAACATGCACAGAACACACTGGACCTCATGGGCACACACTGGGGATATTGCTCTGTGATTCTTGATATCAATTTCTTGATAATCTGAGCTTAGTCAGGGACACTGTCCCACTGATACTACAGGATGCTCAGGAATCCCAAATAAATTGTTAAAGTTCCCATTCCTCCTAGACAAAATTCCCTGATGAAAAAAAGGTGACTGTATCCAAGGAAAGCTCAACCAGCCAGTGGCACTACTACCAAGGCATTTTTCAGCTGCCATCATGTTACTGTATGGCGCAGAAAGGTCTCTCCTGACCCCCTGGTCACCTGGCATATTTCTGGCAAGTGGCTTCACAGCACCCACATTCTGAGCATGCCTGGAGTTATTTTGCATCCCACCATTTTATAAATCAGAGCTATCGCAGCATTGAGTTTCAGCCCTCCCTGAGTCTTGACAAAGTAAATGCTCCATGGAGCTTTTGGGAGTTCTGGAGCTGGGAGTATTCCTATGGACACAAGTTTTCATAATATTCAGATGAAATAGCATAATTCTCATCGTTTGGGAACTGCTCTCCTACTATTTCAAGAAGCAGATTTTAAAGCTCTACAGTCAAAAAGAGGCAAAACTAAAATCTAAAAATTACATTCCTTTTCTTGATCTTATTTTGCATTAAGTGAATGCGTATCATTTGGACACTGAATGTATGAATTTTCTTGGAGTGCTGATTTGTTATATCTCCTACAAAAGTTTCCATGAGCCATAGCAAATAAATACTGATGCAATGCACATTACCTCCTTTTATGGTCAAAGAATAAAGTGAAGGCAAAACGTTGTCTAAGAGGAATAATCATGGTGATACCCACTGAATGGGACCCCTGGTGGCCTAGTGGTTAGCATGCAGGACTCTCACTGCTGCGACCACGGGTTCGAATCCCAAGTCCCCCGGGCAGATGGTAGCTCGTTAGCCCTGTGAGGCCATCCATCTATGAGAAGGTCACTCTAAACAAACCTACGTCCTGAGGACCTCACTGCCATTGTCCAAGCTTGCTTGGCCCCGGCAGATGAACCTTAGGATTAAAGGGTGGGCTCAGTTCAGCGCAGGCTGTGTCTCACCTAAAAAATCCATTGCGCAGGCTGGAAAGGTTAAAGACCTTTCCCCAAATCTTCGCTCGCGAAGACTGGCCATTATTACCCACTGAATAGCAAGTTTTCTGGAACTACCCTCTCCTATGATGAAAGGCTTAGAGAGTTGGAGAAGAGAAGGAGAAGACCTTATTGCAGCCTTTCAGTACTTAGAAGGAGCCTACAAAAAAGATGGAGGCAGACTGTTTACAGGCAGATAGGACAAGGGGGAATGGTTTTAAACTAAAAGAGAAGATATTTAGGTTAGATTTAGGAAGAAATTCTTTACTCAGAGGCTACTGTAGCACTGGAACAGGTTCTCCAGAGAAGTTTTTGATGCCCCATCCTGGAAGTTTTCAAGGACAGGTTGGATGGGGCTTTGAGCAACCTGGTCTAGTAATGCTGTCCCTGCCCATTACAGAGGGGTTGGAATTAGATGATCTTTAAGGTTCCTTCCAAGCCAACCCATTATATGATTCCAAAACTCTTGGAAAGTTACTACACTCATTCACATATTACATAGATCCTGTAAAATGTTTTCTTTCTGTTTTATTTTGCTTCTTCCATGCTCTAGAAGTCATTTTGAAAATTAAAGAGATTTCAGCCTGCTGTAATAACTAATAGTCCTGGAAGGTTTTAATGCTTCTCCTATTTTCCCTCTAATTATGTATCCTTGCACAAATAATCTTAAAATATGATTAGTTAAGAACAACAATCTTATTAATCTTATTCTGTCCTGCATTTATACTGTCGTCATAATGGGAAAAAGCATAACAAGGGGAAAAACAAAGTAAGAAGAAAAATCTGGAATGCTAGGGAAGGATAAGGGAATCCATTTGGTGTCCAGCCTACTACTGCAGTGAAATCCTGCCACTCAATTCAGTGACCTTCTGCATGGGCTGATTTTTAGAGCCATTTTGATCACCAATATAAGCCCTGTTGGAAGGAAATATTTGCAAGACTGATGGTGATTGAGTGTAAGGGAAGATTCAAATATTGTATTAGGGTTCCCTAAACTATGTTGACAATCACTGTGATCAATATCAGGACCAAGCAAATAAACTTCTAATCCTTTTTCCCTTCCTCTTTCCCCAACTGATTTTTCCAACAATAAATTGATCTGTTTTGGAAATGGATTTTGTGCGTTCAAACCTGGAAAATCGTGCACTTTAAGTCCACAGTGGCACATTGCCTGTCTCTATAGTGAGGAGCATAGGAGGAGCTGGCAATTTTTCTCAAAATTGTGGGAGTATTTTGTAAACAAGCTTTATCCCTTCCCTTTGAGAAACAGCTGTCAAGATATAATGGAATGTTTATGAACACTGTTTTAAACTTTAAGTAGATTTATTAAATTATTTAAATTCATAGTGGATTTTGTTGTGTTCTTTGTTTGGAGGCTGACAGTTTCTGTCACCTGTGCTTGTGGCTTATATGTAAATCTAAGTGATATGAATACTCTGTACTACACTGAAAATTGCAACCATGTCTGTGTGAACATGGGATATATTTTCAAAGAAATGGACAGAAGATTGACATGATGAACAGAAGTAAATAAAGCTTTTGAGCTTACCCTTGACATTTAAAGCCACTTGCTTTACTCTTCATTGTTCTATTGTAGAAATAGGAAATACAAACATAAAACCAGTAAAATATGCTAAAAAGTGAAGTTTACTGTAATTTTGAAAGTATCAGTCAAAGGATCAGATTAAATGAGAAATGCCTTTCTCTGTTCTTGATATGTTTTCCCATTTGAGTCAATAGGTTGGTGTATCTTTAGAGAAGCAGGACATTGAATTCATATATAACTTCCAAACCATTACAATATTGTATTATAGTTAGTAGCTTTAAAAGGTTACTCATATATGAGTTCAAAGTGGGTACTTTCATCCCAGTTGGACTCCCAGCAGACATTTATCTGCATAGGCACTTGCTTCTCATGAAAAATGTATGATCTGTATTGTGAGAATAAATGAAGAGAAGTGAAGCAAAAAAGTTCCATTTTCAGCTAGTTGCTGTCTGTCAGCACACAATTTCAGCTCTCAGTTTTCCTTCGGTCTCTGTCAGTGATAACATTCATATCTTTTCAAACATCCTAAGCTTCAGTGTGCAGATTCAACCTATTTCAGATGAACATGATAGGGACATTGCCTGCAAAAGTTTTGCTAAAGTCAACAGGACTTTTTGTAACTCAGGAAGCAGTATTGAGTGATTCTGTTGTATCTCCTTGAATATAGTGTGGATTAAACTGGGCCGGGTGATGGGCTAATTTATTCAACCTGCCTACACAGCCCCTGTCTGAGACCTGCCACCTTAACATTGTCATGGCTCAACAGAAGGTCTGTCAGGTCCAGAGCTGTCCAGTGTCACAGTCATTGAAGCAAAACAAACCAAAACCACTGCTGGTTTACATTACAACCTCCTACAGGAACAGATGTGTGGTGTAACCAGTCATCCCAGAGGAGAAGTAGAAATCGTGGACATAAACCACTTCTGCCTTCTAGCTTCCACATGTGAGCCCACGTCCACAGATGCTGTTAGGAGATAAGTAAGGACTTCAAGCTTGTGCACAGGAAAACTTAATGTCTCACTACAGGATAATTTTATTTCCAATTTGCTTATTTTCTTCTTTTTATCTTGTATAGGACATGGGATTCTACTCAGCTCAAAATCCTGCTTTATTAAATTTCTCTTTATTTATTTTGTAGCAGTAACAAGAACCTTGGAAAACTAGAGGTTAGATATTGCATGACACAATAATCACAATCATTGTGAGCCAAGTTATTTTGCTTTGGTCTCTCCAGGGCCAGGCTGATTTGGTCCCAGGGTGTTGCAGATGCACTGAAGCACTTCATTCCTAAGAGAGAAGTAGCAATATGCTTTTTGATATAAAAACAACATTTTTACAAAGTTTGATAGCAAATGCAACAGTGGTTTAACAAGATTCAATGGTAAGGTACACTTTATTTACTGCGTGGAGGACAGGGTCAGATAAAATAGTCAGGTAGACCCTCCCACTGAGTCATGAGGTTCAGAAAGGAACTCCCTGCATTCTAAACTGCTTCTCAGAGAGTAGTTTAGATGCAGCTGGATACAAACTTAGCCACAAAATTGGTTCATGTTTTATGTCTAAAGGATTATATGTCCACAATCAACCCTTTATATCACTTAGCTAAGATTTCAAAGTTAAATATGCTATTAATCACTTACCCAGAATCCATTGTGACAAGGAATTGCTCAGCCTGGAGAAGTAGCGTTGAGGGGCATCCCTACTCTAGGGGAGATCCAGATGTGCTGCCTGCTCCTGTGCAGCAGGGTTCAGTCAGCCCCGGACTGTTGCAGTAGGACACTCTGTCTAAGTGGGGCTGGAACAGCTCGAACTTCACCTTACTTGCTCAGAGTACCAGTGATGGAGGGAGAGGTCATGCTGCTTTTCATGTTAGAGAATGCTGAGACCAGCCTGACTCAAGAATACCAAAATTAAACATCACAAGGATGTGAAAAACATGTGTTTCCTGACAGAAACTTGTGCTGGCAGGGATGTGAAGGACAGATGCTTCCTGATAGGAACCAATAAGTGATAGCACTGATAACTTATTTAAAGATAAATTATGTTCTACGTAGCTAGCACAGCTATCCTAGCAACATATGACTGACAGTCAACCATTTAATAGTATAAAAGCTCAGTGCCACTTTTTACTAGTAGGGATTTCTAGCACATCACTTCCAGGAGAGTGTATCGAGATTCCTTCCTTGAGTGGGGACACTCCTCAAGATTATTCCTTGAGAATTAGCAGAAAAGATTTACCTATAGTCATCAGTATGGGTCAGTAACATCAATCTCTACTTAACAATTATGAAGCTAGGTTTGAAACTATGCTTTTAATAAATAGTGCTATCTAATATCACCTATAACTGTCTATACTGTGCAGTAGATAATTCTGAAGTTCTTCAGTCTAATAATTGTCATTACCATCATCAATTGAAATACAAAGTTTATTTGCCTATATATATTTACTTTGCTGTCCTTAACCCCGTGGGACAAAGTAGTATAAACGATTAACTACACCAATGTAATCCCTTAGACATAAACACTTGTCCAAGTCTGGGACTAAGACTGGGTCCAAGCATACCTGGACTCCTCCTTGAGAAGGGTTTAGGCAGAAAGGGAGTACATTCTGAACCTTGTGATTCAACAGGAGCAGAGATATGGGAAATGAAGGTCAGATTGAGGGTGAAAGGAGCACACCATCACACAGGGTTGATGTGCTCGTTGTGTTGCAGGATATCCACAGCTGTGAATACCCTATTTCAAATAAACCAGAAGTTCTACCATGTTCAAGAGCTTCATTTTGGCTTTTCATGTCAGCAGTTGACAGAGAAGTAGCAACTCTTGCCTTCCTTAAATCAGGTGAAAAATCTGTGCTTCAGCTTTATGATTTTCCCAACACTGGGAAAATCTCCAGTGGCAAATGTAGACAATCACCCATTCACTTTACACCTTAATAAGTGTTCTCCGTTAAAACAGATAATGGATGTGAAGATACATATCTACATAAATCATAGGTGAAACCCCACCCATTCTCATTGTTTTCCATTCTCGTGTAAAACACTGGTGGTTTGGTGCATCAGAAATTTGTCTGGGATCAACTTGTGTGTCATTGTAAAGGAGGATCAAATTGTGTGTCATTTACGCTTTACAACATGAACATACTCATGATACTAGTAGGCATCTTAATGTACACACCCTGAAGCTGTCCCGCTATGTCATAGGTAAAGACAATGTGTCAGAATGTGTCCAGTGACTGGCAAGGAGGGACTCTAGAGGGTGCAGAGATAGCCCTTTTATCAGTAGGTTACTGATATGCAGTTAGATGTAAGGGTCAGTCAGAAATCAGTCAGAAATTTTTCTTTACCTTCAGCCCACACAGTTATTTCCTTTAATAGATTGTATTGTTTGAAGGATAAATAGCTTCACATGCCAGATATAATGTTCACACACCTGAACAGCTCTTTGTTTAAAATGAGAATCTAGGCATCCTGCCCTAACCTTTAACTGCTGTCAAAGAAGGAAGTGCCTCTTCAACTCTTCCTCCTTTCACATAAAAAAAAATTAGATCATAAGATTTTCAGAAAATTATGTCCTGCTGCCTTCAAAATGGGCCCCAAGACTTTGGAGAATAGTTGCTTTTCATGCAGTTTTCATAATACATTCCTAAGATGATGCTATGTAATAGGTTGTGCAGAAAATCTGTTTTTATTAAGACCGTCTTCATAATTTTCAAATGTTTTAACATGAAGAATTCAACATAATGACACCCCCACTTGTATGTTCAACAAATAGTTATTAAGAAAAAAGAATTCTTCAAAAAGAAAATATCATCATCTTGCTTTAACATCTCTGTATTTTCCAAAATATTCTTTACTGGGAAGAGAGAAATTAAAAGATTGCTGAGTTGTAGGACCTGTGCTATGCAGGGCCTTCTGAGTGCTCTTTGGTTCCTAATACTTTCTAGCATGTGAGTAGTCATGGTTTTGACTATCATTTCTGCTTATCCATCCTATTCCATTTCCATTTTCTCACTTAATGTCTCACAAATAGTTAAATTTTTCATATGGCTTCAGAAATGTGACCATCATCCTGCTGCAAGAGGTACATAAAAATCTATCATTATTACCAATCCTTATAAAGTTATTCAGTTTACTTTTTACATGGCTTATGAAATGCTAAAAATTCAAGAGATATCTCCCAATGAAGATCTAATGCTACTTTACCTGATTCAGAAATTGTAAAGTAAATCCTTAACTATAAAGTTTTGTGTTTCATCCCCTAAGTGTTTCGTAAAAAATGATGCCCATGTAGTATTAGTGAGATTATTTTTTCCGTGAATTTTTAACCCAATGATGTTGGGCAAGTGTGCTGGAGCAGGTCCAGAGAAGAGCAATGAGGCTGGTGAAGGGACTTGAGCACAAGTCCTATGAGGAGAGGCTGAGGGAGCTGGGGTTGTTTAGCCTGGAGAAGAGGAGGCTCAGGGGAGACCTCATCACTCTCTACAACTCCCTGAAAGGAGGTTGTAGCCAGCTGGGGGTTAGTCTCTTCTCCCAGGCAGCTATCAGTAAGACAAGAGGGCATGGTCTTAAGCTCTCCCAGGGGAGGTTTAGGTTAGATATTAGGGTAATCAGGCATTGGAATGAGCTGCCCAGGGAAGTGGTGGATTCTCCGTCCCTGGAGGTTTTTAAGATGAGACTGGATGTGGCACTTGGTGCCATGGTCTTGTAACCATGGCAGTGTTGGATCAAGGATTGGACTTGATGATCTCAGAGATCCCTTCCAACCCAGCTGATTCTATGATTCTATGATTTTTAGTAGTGTTTCTCTTGTTGAACTATATATTAAAATATATCACTCAGAGGACATATTAAAATCAAGAATGTGGTATGAAGTTCTGTTATGATACAGAAGTAATCTAAACTTTTCTGTGAAGATCTAATTTCTCAGGACTTCTTTAAGAAAGAGAAGTCCATTTACCCAAAGGTATGAATATGAGGCACATGTTAAACCATGTTAGACTTCTGCTCAGAAAATTTCACTCAGGATGAAATAGTCTGAATTGTTCAGAAATAAATTAAATTTTCATAAACGAAAGCTGTTTCTGAACATTGCTGCACTGCAGTCTAGGGCAAGTTGTTCTGGATGCATTAAATTTAAATCATTAGGTAATTCAGTTTAGTTTTCTTGAATGTTTCTGTGGAAACAAAGTATTAATGGAATAACACTGATTTTTTTGCTTCATGATTAAATAAAAATGTAAAAATAAGGAGAAAAACAATTCTCTCTGATTTAGTCTCTTATGGGATTAACTGACAACAATGAAGAAGAGAGTGAAGTCTCACAGTTTATAATATCAATTTTACTTTCATTTTTTTTTTCTTGCAGAGCTTGCACTAACCACTTCACAAAATCTAGAATCCAGTCCATGGTGAAGCCCATGGTGAGGCAGGCTGTTCCCCTGCAGCCCATGGAGGTCCATGGTGGATCATATACCCACCTGCAGCCCATGGAAGACCCCACACCAGAGCAAGCGGATGGGCCCAAAGGAATCTGTGACCCTCCATGCTGGAGCAGGCTCCTGGCAGGACCTGCGGCCCCATCAAGAGAGGAGCCCACGCTGGAGCAGGTTTGCTGGACAGGACTTGTAACCCTGTGTGTGACCCACACTGGAACAGTCTGTTCCTGAAGGACTGTAACCCAAGGAAGGGAATTATTGAAGAACTGCAGCCCATGGGTAGGACTCATGTTGGAGACATTCATGGAGTGCAGGCTCCCATGGGAAAGACCTCGTGCTGGAGCGGGGAAGAGTGTGAGGAGTCCTTCCCCCAAGGAGGAAGAGCAGAAGGAGACAATGTGTGATGAACTGACCACAGCCCCCTTTCCCATCCCCCTGCACTACTGGGGAAAGAAGGTAGAGAAAAAGGGGAATGAAGTTAAGCCCAGGAAGAAGGGAAGGGTGGGGGGAAGGTGTTTTATGATTTAGTTTCTACTTCTCATTTTTCCTACACTGATTTGATTGCTAAAAAATTAATTGCTTTTCCCAAGTCAAGTCTGTATTGCCCGTGACAGTATCTCTGTCCTTACCTCAACCCATGAGCCTTATCTCAACCCACCACAGCATGCTGGGACATGATGTGGTTTCAACTAAACAATCAAAAAAGGAAGGAAAAAAAAAGACTTCTTGGTATAGTTGCAAAAGCAGATGAAATCTTCACAATGTACTATATTCTTCAGTTTGGACTCAGGAGTAATTCAGTAACTCACTCTGCTGACAGCTCTTGGAAGGTGAAGATCATTTGTTTTCACTGTGAATAGGAGAAAGTCATGAAGAGATCCATGAAGATATTTTCCTCTGAACAAATTTTGTCCATCTTATTGTAATGCCATAGAGATGATTTACAGTGCAATAGCCTTTGTATCTGCTCTCCAAATGGGTAAGTCAGAAAGCTAAATAGAAGACCTCTTCCCATACTGATCCAAATTTTGCTTTTCTGGGTTCCTCATTCCTCAGGAGTTATTACTTCAAGACAGAAACCTGTTCTGTGTCTAAGAAAGGTGTAAAACATATCCCTCTCCCAAACTGTTTATATTTTCAGTGTGTACACAATTAGCATTTTTTTGAGGTGAAATCTGCCTAACAGCATCGTTGTAATGAAGACTTCATTTGGACACTAATCACTTGATGTTTCCATGGCAGCAAAGGGATTGTAAATTTCTAAACTGTGTTGTTTAAAATCCCCATGCCTGGAAAAATAAATTATTCATACTCAGAGATATTCTGGTGCCATCTTTTACTAGTTCTGCTGGAGTTTTCACCTTTTCCCCCCATCTGTTGTTACTCAGATATGGTTTTGCAAACCTTCTTGGTTCATGAGTTTTGACAGGTTGATAGACACTTACATGGTAATCAGTGCAAGTTTCACTAGGACCTCTCAGAATACTGGTGCTTGCCTGTACCCTTACTATCTATTTTATCCTAGAGATATGACATAATAAGAAGATTGATGGAGTCATTAGTCAGCTACGATGATTTCAGTGAACTTTAAGGAAGTCACATAATGAAAAGCCTCTGCTTTTTTTTTTTTCAATTACTTTACAACTTCGAAATAAACTAAGTGCTTGTATATTTTAAGGCATTTTAACAGCTATCATTTTTTAAAAAAAAATACCAGCATATAAAATGAGAAAGAGGTCTAAAACACAAAAATCACAGTAAAATCATACGTCATGAACCAGGCTGTCCTCCACAAACTAATCAGAAAGCATGTGGTATGAACCCTCAGTGGTGTTGCCTGTAACTGGTTTGCTGGTCATGAAGGAAAATAGTCAGAAGGATTTCCTGTCATAAATATGCTGCTGAAGCAAAAATAAATATACAGCATTAGAAAAATGCTTGACAATCAAATAATAAATTAATTTGTCTCCAGGTCAGGACAATTTAAAGAACATGTGATTGCAACATGGAGGAGAATGGGGCCTGGGGTGGTTAATACACCTTTAATGTGAAAATTGATTTGCGGTAGTGTGAATCCTAAAGTAAGATGAAAAAAAGAAAAAAAATATTCTCTTGAGCAAAGGCTTGAGATCATAAAACATTAGTAGAATGAGAACAGATTTTGAGGCTTAAACTTTGGGGGTTTAAAATGATTAACCAAACAAAAAGTTTTGCCAGTTCCATTTTACTCCTTTCCCCTCTTTCATTTGTAGAACTTGGTGAACAGAAGTACTTAGCTGACTGGTTCAGAAGACTAAATAGCTGTATAAAAAATTACTGAAATATTTGAGTAAATTCATCCTACTCAGCCATATAGCTCCAGGAACTGTAAGTTCTTTTGAAAATACTAATGGCCCCATTCATCTCTTTCTGTTTCTTGACTCCAAAATCGTAACAGTGATTAGGATTTTTCTCTACCAGTAATAAGGGACTGGGACCCATTCTTTTTTTCTAGTTTCATTCTTCTTAACTATCTTTTGGTTATCCTTTAGTTTTACTACATTGAAGTAAAAAAACACCCATAGGAATCAGTACTCACAACAGAACCTCAGCCGCACTGATTAGTGCTGCTTCCACAGGACAAAGTTTACTGTGCCCTTCCACACATATGGAAGCCTCCCAGCTCCTTCCACGTCCCTCAATAAACACATCTGGCACTTGTGGTGGGAGACCCCCACAACTGCATCCTGGGGATTCCCAGTGACAAACAATTTCTGAGGCAACCAACACATACACAGGATGGGACCACAGCACGGGCTGGGAAGTTTTGGAGCTTTCAGTCCTTGTTCAAAGCAGAGCCCATGTCCGTGTTTATCTGTGAACCATTTTGCATCCAGACTGAGCAAGCTTGTTCCACAGCTGTGCACTTGTTCTTCTCCCATAGATTCATTTCACCACATACATTTTTCTGTCATATTAGACTATAATGTAACAGAGACTGCACTGACCATTTCACTCTTCAAAAGTCTATTGCACATTAAGAAATAAAATGCTTTCTTTTGAATTTTAAGGAAAATGTTTTTCCTTTTTTCTGACATGTGCTATTCATAGGTCAGTTCATTTCTGTTAACCTGATGGGGACAGATTGGAGAAGTACATAAAAAACAATAAATAAAAATTATCAGCCAGTGCAAACACACAGAAACAGATAAACAAACAAAACCCATGGCCAGCTCATCAAAACTGCAGTGCCAGTAGCAACTCAAAACTCTAAATCTCTACCATAGCCCAAGATAGGACAATGATACAGTGTATGGTAGTTCTGTAACACACTCTGAAAAGTTTGTCTCCAGTAGCACTGCCAATCCCACAAGTGCAGTTTCTCTTTGTGTAAAACTTTTTCGCTGAGTTCTGATAACAGCTGCAATTGGGTTGACTAGTTAAGTGACATGACTAGTGTAGTGATTTGACCAGGTTGCTATGATGTGACGAACTTGTCCCCACTACTACTTGTTAGTCATATTTTATTTTTGTGAACTTGGTGGTGAAATTTTAAACAGCAAATGAAAATAAGCCATCAGTGGGAGTGCACTGAATGCTGTTGGACCAGCCCCTCTGACCTGCACAAAAATTGGTAGGGGACATGGGCCTTTCCAGTGAAAATGTCCAGTATCTCTGATGGTTTCTAGAAAAACATATAAGTCAAAAATTCCCTAGTTTTTTCCTTTGGTGATGTCCTTTTTGTGTCATCTCCATCAAGAAACAGTCCAGCTTTAGGGAGGGGCTTATCAAGGGTAGATGAATGCAACCTTGGAGCTAGATTAAAGATGTGAAGAGAGCCTCAGAGTCCTCACAAAGAACTCCAACAATTACACTATTTCCTCACATTGTGCTGTTTTTCTCTTATAGTTTGTTTTTTTTTCTCCTAGAGAATATTTTAAAGTAATGTAAGGGCACTGATAAAAGTACACACAAGAGTAAGGACATTCAACATTAGTGACAAATATCCAGGCTGACACTACATTATTAACATTTGTCTTTCTTAATGCTGTCAGGAGTGATGAGAGTGATGGAGGGATTTCAACCCTGATTGGGTTTATTTGTGCTTCAACCTTCAAGTGTGTGTTCATAAGGCAGAAAGTAAATATTTTCTAAAGAGTTAACAGGGAAAGTATTTTAAAATAGAAATAACAACTGAAATTTTACTTTTAAATGCTATCAAGACATCACTCATGAATACGAAAGGGTTGATCAAGACTTTAATTTTCCTAAATGAAGTGATCTGAAAAATAAAGGAAAAAGCAAGCTAATTTTCACATTTCTGAAAATTCCAAAATCTACCAGACTGAAAGAACATGATACCAGCAGTGGCTTTCCTACATAGTAATTTGATTAGTCTCTTGAACATCTTATTAAGTTCCAGAGACGGTAAGTTGTGAAAATTTTTCTGTGAAGTAGTTTATATTTTTCAGAGGAAGCTATCCCTTGAGATAAAACTGTTGCTATTAAAATTCATTTAACTTTATTTTTTAGAGAAAAAAGAAGATGATAATATGGGGGTGTTTCTAAGATTTTCAGCTACATAAATTGATACTTGAGCAGCACAAACTAGTTGGCTAATATTTAGGATTAAAACACATTGATACATCGAATATTTCCTTACTGTGCCGTTCTTGCTTTTATATTCCACACCTTTATCCACTTCCCAGTATTTCAGAGGTCTTACTTGAATAAATGAAATAAATGGACCTCAGAGAGCCTTCTGAGAGCTAGGGTTGCAGACATCAACTCCGAAACTTGAACACTGAACTGCAACATATGTGATATGTTCAGAAATGAAAGATATTTTCAATGTTTTAAACAATAACTGGGGTTTAAAAATGTGGAAAGTATAGTATTTTAAATACATGTACTTTTAAAATGAACATACAGATGAGGTGGTTGTGATTTGGGAAAAGATATTTTTAAAACAAGATCCTGATAGAGAAATATTTTCTATTGGCTAAATTTGAGAGGGGCAGTGGACAAGCTTCCTGGATGGTAATTTATATCTGGTTTCATCTGGGTTCAGTAAATGTTCACCTTTGTTCTTCAAAAAATTTAAATTAAAGCTGTCAGTAAATAAAAAGTTCACAAGTGTCTTGCAAAGATTTTCTCCTACAGTTTAGAAAAAAAATTCAGTGTCTGTGCTGCGATCTCTGCTCTTGAACTCATGGTCCCAGACACACAGATCTGTATGCAGACCTAATTTGCAACGTAATCTGCTCAATGCTACAGTATCTACACCTAAAGTAACTAAAATTTCCCATAATTGCTAGATTTGACTACTCAATCTCTGAATCTTTTGATTTTGGTGTACTTTCACCAGGTTAAGTCGATTAAGGCGTGCATACTAAGGCATGAAAATGCAATTGCAGCACTACTTCTGTAGACACAGAGGAATAAAATAAAGTGTAAACTATCATTCAGTTTCAAAAACTCATTTCCCAAGGAAATGCTTTGACTGAAGGGATGAAAGGCTGGCAGATGATGTGCAGTACATCAAGGTGTGTATGAGCCTCCCCTGGCTGAGAGCCTGATTTAATGACACTAGAAAGCCACTGTCCTGTTGTCAGAGGCTGGGAGGACACTGGGACAGTGTTCCTCAACCTCTGGCAGGAGAGGAAACCATCAGTCTTGGCTTGGATTGAACCTGGTTGCAGGAACCTCTGTTCATCAGCAGACAGGATTTCAATGTAGAGATATGGGAGGAATTTATACATGAATGCACTTTTTTTTTTTGCATTTTCTAGCAAATATGTGGCTCAGATAAAGAGACAAATTAAGGAACAAATGTAGAGTCAATTTTTAATTCCAGAGTTGGAGATTTATTTAGATAGTGTATTTATTAACAGTGTAGCAAAGAGTTTGAGCTGGTAAAGAAACCAGAAAAAATACGTGGAAGGAAATAAATATTTTAATGTAATAGAAAAATCAAATTTGGCCGTTGCATGACCATTAAACCATTGTATTCCCACTGGGGCAAGCAGTCCAACTGCATAACCCTTGTCCTTTTACAGAAAATTAATTATGCAGTGAAAATAAGCTGTCCAGGAATATTTATAGTCACAACAGAAATAAGTTCAATTAGTTCAAGAGACTGCAGCTGAAAGATGACCACCAGCCTGATGGTGCTTTATATACATCTTTTTCTGACAAGAATTTTTAGAGATTCTGGATAAAAACATTTTGTGAAGACACAGTAGAGCTTTGTGAAATTGCTTGAATGGCCAAAACTACACACACAAACTCACTACATTACAAAATTTTTAACCATTGGATAAATTAATTAATGTATTTACTAGTATAAATATGTAAATATATAATATGTATTTACTAATATATTAACTAGATGGAGAAGCTCATTACAGAGTCAGAAAATTTGAAATATCAGGAAAAGCATTTACTTGCAAGCCCCATGACAGTCTGAGTTGAATTTTTCCCTCCCAAACAATTCCAATGTTCTTGAGTGTTATTTTATAACAGATCTGATTGCATTCTCAGAAATCATACATTAAGAACAGGACTCAAATCAAGAGCATCCAGTTATGACATTTGCCACTCTGCTCTTCATCTGATAAGTTTCTTCATGGGTAAATATGTCACAAACTGTCTCGTACAAATTCCCTCCTTATTATGAAGCAGAAAAGTTTCCTTGCTTGCATGTTAAAACACACATTATGAAAGACCTGCTAACATTTACACTCTCATAAGAGAACAATTCATCTTGCAAGCCTGATTTTGCCTTACTTTAATTTCTCATTGAAGGGGAGTGAACACTGTTCACGCATATGGTGTCTCTGCTAACATAGACCTTCACTAGAGTACTGCCAAGCCCACTAAACTCCAGAAAAAACCTCTCTGCACCAAAATCATTTACCCCACTGATTTTGCTTTTCTGGGAAATTGTTAAACACATGTTGCATTTAATGGTGAAATTACTGCATCTTAGTATTCATACTTTGGTCAGAATAGACATTTCTGTTCCACGTAGGTGTTTACTCTGTGATATTAGAGATACTTGTTGACTAATCACCATGGCTAAATGAAGCCAATAATTCCTTCTTTATCACTACACAAAACATAAAATTATCTAGAGGCTATGATGTGCTGATGGGTTTACAGGAGGAATCTTCCTTTATGTTTTTGGAAACTTCCAAAAAAATGTCATGATATGTCATGAAGATGAGCATATGATGTAAGTGGCTCCTAGAAAACAAAAAGGTGAAAAAAACTCTGAGAAAGCAGTTCTGTGTATGAGAATGTCTTCTTAAACACTGAAGTACTCCTAAAGGATAGGATCTGGTGGTAAAAATTTTTTTCAAATATTTTGACATCAAGAGGGAATTAACACACAGGTCTGTGAATTCTGTTGGAGCAGGTTGGTGGGGGGTTTTTCTGAAGACATGGGCCAATTTATTTTATTCCATCTAGGAGCTAAATATAGGGTGATCTGCTTGATAGAAGATGCTTGTGTGAAAGTGCTCACACAATAAAGAAGTTCACTGGACCCAGTGAACACATGATGTTACTATCCTTGCATGACCCACCTTTATGGTATACACTGTGTAAAGTTGTTGTATATACACTGTTTAACAGTATTGGCCCCCAAAATTCTTGACAACCAAGGGAAAGAAATTTTCTGAATTTCAGAAAAAAAGAAGACTGAGTGTGACACCATGGATCTATAGTGGTAAAATCTTGGGATGAATTAACTTAGGATATTATAGACTCTTCTTCTTTGGACATATTTAAGAGTAACCTTCTATACTAGGGCAACTTCACAACATGCTTTCAGTTAAAATTCTTTAGCTTCTTAGAAGCTACAGTCAGGAAACAATAGGGAAAGGCACACTGGAACAAGGCAGAGAGCAGAATGTGAGAGATAGAAAAGCAGACTGTGTCAGGAGAGAGAGAGAGACCAGCCAGAACAGAAGGATGCACACACTGGGGTCATCAGAAATATGGGGTCAGCAGAACATAACCCCTCAATAAACTCCACAGACACTGTTACAGCTGGAATAGATTTATACTGATGTAACCAAGATCATGCCCTTTCCATAGTTTTCTTTCAATTCAAACTTTTTAAAAATGGAATTTTTTCTGAAATATGAACAACAGCAACATGATTAGTTTTAGTTACTTGCCTTTTTATAAGTGCTGGTTCTATGAAAAGAGAAAAAAAAGTATAATTTAATGCTTATGGAAAAGACCATTGGAAAACCCCAGGTTAATCTGTACTGTACCATGGAATCATGGAATGGCTTGGGTTGGAAGGGACCTTAAAGATTATCTAGTTCTACCTTCCCCACCTAGGAAAGGGACACCTTCCATTAGACCAGGTTGCTCAAAATCTCATCCAACCTGGCCTTGAACACTTCCAGGGATGGGGCAGCCACAACTTCTCTGGGCAACTTGTTCCAGTGCCTCATCACCCTCACAGTATATAATTTTTTCCTAATATCTCATCAAAACCTCTGTCAATTTGAAGCTATTCTCCCTTGTCCCCTACATGTTCTTGTAAATAGTCTCTTTCATATGTGCAGGGCATTCCCTTGCCTTGCAGCTTCTCTGTAGAAAGGACATCAGCCACTCCTATTCCGCTATAGGAGTGCTCTGCACAAGTAAAAGTGGGACTGAAAAGAAACAGCGAGTCAAACAAACTGTCTGCCTTTGTTTCTTTGGGATAGTCATGCCCCATCTCCCTCCTCCACGAAAGCAGGTTGTGAGGGACACCTGTGCTCAGAAAACCAATTCAAACAAACACGAAGAGAAAAGGGTTGGTAGGATGATTGGCTGTGCAGACGTCTGCCCTTTGCAAAACATCAAGCCAACTTAGCAATAGAGATTGAAGAGAGTTCTCTAAACACATTCCAGGGAAACAAGTATGAATGGAAAGAAAAGATTTTATTTCAATTTAAGGGCAGTTTTTCTGCAGCATCACAGGAGTATGTGAAAAGTATGAGTGAATTTAGGCTGGTATCAGGAGGCTCAAGTCATGCCAGTAGTGAAGGTTCTGGAGCTGCTTTTTAATTGGGGTAGTAGTAAGAAACCTTTTTTATTTCAAGATAGAGCTCAGTGAATGCAGCAACACTTTTCTAATAGCTCAACTGACTGAATAAAGCCTTTGCTATCAGGTCTTTATTGCTCTGTCAAAACAAATAATTACTGTATATAATTAATTCCATGCTTCAGTGCTCTGCTGCTCATTGGCAAGGCTGGGGAAGACTTTTTTGCAGCCTTAAAGAATAACAAAGCTCTTGAGCTTTATTCACTTCCCCCCTTTGAAGCAGCAGGCATAGACCACAGTGTGGGCCACTCACTGGTATGGGGAGAGTGGGACTTTGAGTCCTGCCTCCTGCTGATCTTTTCCTGTTTGTGATTAATGTAGTGACCAGACAGGGGGAAGGGGTTTTCCCTCAGGATTTCACGCTTTTCTGGAGAACAAATCATATGTTGCTTCCAAGGGTGAAGTTGGATATTTTATCTAACAAATTCCCAGGACACCTATTTGGGAAACAGCATAATTTGATTTCATGTTTTCTTTTATCTGAAGATGCAGCTTCAGAGATTATGAAGTTCTGACCAAGCTTATGAAGTTCTGACCAAGCTTGTGGAAATATATATCTCTGACCATGCTGGGGATGGGGATGCATTTAAAAGCTGGGACTGGGGACTCCATCCTGTATAATGAAGAATCTGGTCGTCTATTTTCATGGAATTCAATTGTTCAAAATGAAAATTGAGTGCAAACCTTATGCAGCCCACAAAAGCATTTTTTTCCCTCTTGGGTCCTCTCCCTATCTCACATGCTTAGGAACTTACTACCTCTGTACTTCCAAGTGCTTTCCATCTGAGAAAGTCATGGCCATGGAACAGAAATTAGGGCAATAGGAAGCAGTAAACTCCCATTTAAATTAGTATTAACTAATGTAATACTTAGGATTTTATCACAATTTTATCTCCAAACACTATGCAATAATTAAAGAGAACATTGATCATATATTGCCTATGGGGCAGTATATTAAAAAACCCCTGATTTGGAAACGGATAGAAAACAACTCTGCAAGCAATCTCATTAACTGTGACAATATTCAAAGCAGGTAACAGCAGAATCTGATCCTAAATGAGACTTCAGGAATGTAACTACCTGCAGTGTAACACATATCATTCTTACCATACTATTATTTCTTTGAAATTGTCAGAACTTAACATTTGTGTTTTCCTTGAAACATAGCTCTTCTGTCATTGTGTTCTGATGACTCATCTTTCAAGGTACTCCAGTGAATCATATTAACATTCTCCCAAAATAAGGGTAAAAATAAATATAATTTTGGAGCACGGTTTTCTAAACTTTTTGTAGACAAAGTTTGCCCCCTGTGTTACTAGGATCTGCTCTTAGAATTTAACAGTTTGAGGGTTCATACAGACAAGAATAACTCAAGCAAACAGTAGACTGATAAAAGCATGTCCTCATATATATAGTGATGGGTCAAATTTTTTTTAAATTTTATTTTATTTGTATTGTCTGTTAGTTTGGGGTTTGGTTTGGTTTGGTTTGGTTTGGTTTGGTTTGGTTTGGTTTGGTTTGGTTTTGAATAAAGGTGGTGACACTGAGCTGTCAGAGAGCATTGGACAAGTAAGGATCTTAAATTTTCTGTGTATAAATATTTTTAAAGTATCATAGCCATCACAGTTGTAGACTGTGGTTTGAATTGGTAAGATTGCTGTGCAAAAAAGAAGCTGAGATAGGAGGCTGGCTTTAGGTGATGCTTTACATCGTAGCTATCTCTAACTTCAAATCCTTAATTCTGAGAAGGTGATGCCACCTGGTAAGATATTTCAAGTACCTAAAAACTTGAGAAATGACCATTACCAGCAGTTATAATTATAAATAAATTTTTCTGTCATTTCCTTGACTTCACAGACATGAATTTGGTTCCAGCAGCACAGAGTCACAGAAATGGATGTTTTCATTTTTCTAGGTATGGAAAACTGTAACTGCTGCAGCTTTCTAAACTTTGCTTTTGGAGGATTATAACAATTTTCCTGTTAGGTGAAAGAGATTATTTAATCTAGCCTTTGGGACTTTAACATGACAATTAAGTCTAAGGAAAGAGACCATGGCTTTTGCATGACTTTTTTCTCTTTTATGTTTTCCCCTTTTCTTCTTCCTTCTGCTCCCAAAACATGCCACTTGGGAAAACAAGAAAGAGCTGAATTTTCACTAAGGGTACTTCAACTGTGCTAGTAGCATAAAGGCATTTATCTGCATAATATGGATAATTTGAAATATGAAATAGAATTTGCTTTCAAATAACCAGACAGTAGAAGTGGTGTGTAGAATGTCTAAGGTTATTTTTCGTGGAGCATTTTAATTCATCTTCTCATTCTTTGACCAGGGATAAGAAGAACTCTGTAAAAGCTCATTTTTAAACATCTGCTCTTTTTTTTTGAATACTGCCCGTTTTTTCAAACCTTCATCTTGGGCCTGAGAGTAGATAATGCTCTTTAAGACTTCCTTACAACATTTGCTACCATTATCATTCAAAAATTCTCCTTTGAAAAGCTTCAAGGAAGTGCTGTACGGTGTAATCATGTAATCCAGGTCTTCAGCCAGACAAGTTGTTTGTGTTAGACAGCTACTCAAAGTCCTACTAAAAATCTTATCCTTGAAAGCACCAGCTAATACATAAGGTCACTTAAAAAGAAAAAGTACTTCTTATCTAAGAGGGCATCATAACATTTTTGCTGCTCTCATTATTAGTCAGAGAAAACACTATACAGCATGACTTAATCCAAAACTCTCTAACCCTGAGCATGTTTTAGAGGGTGTTTAGCCCCTTCAGGTGCAGAGAGAGAGTATGGTCTCTGCATCACTGAAATTCCACTCCCATACTGGCCTCCTGGTACTTTGGGGTGTTCCACAATGAGTTCTTCCACTTCAATGAGATGCAACACATGGCAAAGATGCAGGAGATTATCTTGACATCTGTTCCCATGTGCTGAACCAGGAATCAGCCAAAGGTTAGCAGAATTAGATTTATCTGTCTTATAAAAAGCTTTATGGCTTTCTGGAAGAGTTAAATTTCAGAGTGCTGTAACATTCAAGACATATTAAAGATTTTTAAGAAGGGTTTTGTCTTTCTAATACTTCCCCCACATACTGATAAAACTTATCCCTATAGGCCACTTTTGTATCTCAGCACCATTTTTCACTATCTAGGGCTTCTTTCCTGCCACTGTAAAATATTGCCTAGCATTTCTGTCTCATCCTAGTCAAATTTAGACTGTTTCTTATACTGCCTTCAGGGTTTATAAAAATTATATGCAATACTATTGAGAAAGATGATATAGTTATATGGGAGGAAGAGAAAGTTGGATGCCATGATGAGATAGGAATATTACAATAGAAGAGAGAGCTATGTGAAAACCAAATAGATAGATTGGCAATATTTAAAAATACTGCAGAAACTTTAAAATCAAGATTTGCTTTTTCCAGAAGAAAAGTTTAAAAAAATTGTTAAAAAATCTGAAGTACAGACAAGTTCAGCAATCCCCTCTCTTCTATAGCTGCAATGTACTCCCCTAAAACTCGATGAATTGGCTCCCTGTTTTCTGGGTACCTGCTAGTCCCAGCTGTTATAATACCCAAGTTCTGGACAAACAGCCAGAGCACAAGTAAACATTAGTCATGGATGCAGAGCAGAGACTGTTATATCTTGAATATCTCCAACTACTCATGGAGACCACATGCAGTCTGACTTCAGGAACATGCCAGGTCTTCCTCTGCTGGGTTTGCTAAGGTTGGTAGTTCTGACCCTGACTGAAGCCGGAGCAGGCAAGTAAATTTCAGGGAAAGATTAATTTGTTCTGACTGCAACAGAAGAGAATGACCAGTGAAGTCAGTGAAGACTTTCCTCCTTGGACTTTCTTGCCGAGACACTTCAGTACTGAAACTTGCTTAAACTGTGACTGGCTTGTACTTGAACCTAGAATGAAATTTTTTGAGCATTTGAAGAAAACTATGAAAGTAGAGAAAGATAGTAATAGACTTTTCAGGAGACAGTCGCTATTTAGCTCAGGTCACTCAGTGAGTTGTGGAGATTTGCAGTCTGACATTGAAAGTCCCATGCTGGTATTGAGCCAGAAGGAAGTTTGCAGTGGAAAACTCACTGTAAGTCTTATCATACTCTCTTGAAGGAGCAATCTCATTACTGACAAATTTTTAGGCACATGCAACTCTGGTAATCATCATTACAGTGTGCAGGCTTTCTTGATGAAACCTAGGAAAACTCAATGCAACTTTTGGTCATCCTGAGAACGGATCTGGGAAATTCAGATCTGAAGATGGAGAATGAATTAGATGACTTTGCTGGAACCACTGAAAAAAATTTAGCTCCATTTTATATATGAAAAAATTTTCATATGTGAAAGGAAGAATTATAAGACTTTTGAAAATGAGTGCAGATGCCCAATTTTAGGGAAAACATTTTACCAACAGGTTGTTGTACTGACAGAGAACTTTCCAGAACATCAACTCAATTTTTTTCCCCATCTTCACAGGAATCTCTGCTGTCAAAAAACACAGATTCCAAAGGCTTCCTCTTTTGCCAAAATTATAGCAGTTTCATTGCCATTCTCTCTCTCTTTGTGCCAAACAGATCTGACAGACCACATAAGCCTTGTGCAGTTATGTACTGTAAAACATCTCATACGTGGATCAGAAATGCATTTTGTTCATTTCCTCTTGGATGAAGGCAGAACCCCAGTGATGTAATTTTTTATCCTTAGAAGAAGGACACAGACATAGGCAACTTCCAGTTGGAAGAAATTAAGAAATAGAGCAGACCTTAAAACAGATGCAAGTGTAGATGGATATTTTGGGTCAAGCTATCTTTACCTAGTAACTTCTCATTACTGACTCCAGTCTTGGAATAGTAGTGGGGAACTCTGTCACCTCCAGACACTATTTTCTTTAAGTTTAAGGCACAACTCTGTAAATGTGTGGGAGTGTATCACAAGCAAAAAGTAAGCTCAACATTCCAATACCAAAGGGAAAAAATAACACTGAGCTGCATCTTCCTCACTGACATGTCATATGACATATGAACACATATTTAAGTGAGTCTCACATGAGGAAGCATATATTTGCCTGAGACATTTACTGCCTCATATCCTCCTTCGTTATGAAAAATACTCTTTAAGTCCTCTAGGTTTTAAACAGAAGAATAAGTACATCTTTAGACTAATACTGTACGTGAAGACTAGCACAGATCAGTATCTTAGTTTTGCAGGGTTTAGGAAAACAGCATCAACAACCCAGGAAAAACTGAACTTTCAGAGGAATGTTTCTTCTCTTTCCTTTCCTCTCCTTCTCTCTCTCACATGACCTTTTCAACATAAGAATTTTCAATAGAAGGTTGTAAAATTTCTTCACTTCTTGCTGGTTTTATTTTTAAGTAGTCACATAAGTACACTAAAGCATAACCAATCATGAAGCCATGAGCTTAACATCAGCTTACTTAAGTTGCTCAGGAAAGTGGTGGATGCCCCATTCCTGGAAGTGTTTAAAGCTAGGTTGGATGGAGCTTTGAGCAACTTGATATAGTGGAAGGTGTCCCTGCCCATGACAGAGAGACTGGAACAAGATAATCCTTAACGACACTTCCAACCCAAACCATTCTAAGATTCTAATGAATAAATGCTAATATGAAAAATGAAAGAAGCCAGTCGAAAAGTCATAAAAACTGCTGCTGACATAAAAGGAGGTACAGTAAAGCATATGCCTTACCAAAATATATAACCCTTCACACAGCAATGGTGTATCTGTTTTCTATTGATATGCTTTCTAACACCACCAGTTTAACACTTTTAAGACTGGAATATGTCAGTCTGCAATTGCTGAGAACTTGTTTTCCTTGCAATAAAAAATTCCACATGGATTTTTCTTCAGAGCACTATAATTCTGTTTTGCTCTCAAATTATCCTGATTATTTAATCTCAGGATTGAGGTATGTTCTAGCAAAAAATAAATTAAAAAAATAATAATAAAAAAAATTTAAAAAAATCAAAGAATTATATCAGTATGTACCAGTATGCATTGAATTATTAGATTATCTGCTATATATGATTTTTTTTAAAACCATCTGTCTTTCCAAATAGGCTAGGCACAGCTTATGTCAGGATTATAAACTCAACAAGCCTGCAGATCCGTGAGATTTACCTTTCATTCTGGGAACTTAAAAAAAACCCCAACATTGCATTGAATTTTCTACAATATTTGTATTCCACATTGTCTTACATGATGCGTACTAGCGGTTCACTGACAAACATTCAGCCCATTCCTTCCTAACAGGGTATGGTAGAGCTGCATGTGTTCTGCAGGGAGCCTGAGCTATGACGTGTTCTTCTCAGCAGCGTCCACAGGGAGCACAGATCATAGGCCTATACTCACCACCTGGTCCATATTCATCTGGACCATGTCTAAAGTATCTTGATGGAAAAAAAATTATAAAATACTCTCCAAATATATATTCTATATGTTTGAGTAATGTAGAAAATGAAAAGTGAAAAAATTTTCCTTCCAAGAACTTTCCTTTACAAGATCACAATTTTTTTGTCTTAACTACGGCATTCTGCAAGACTAATTAAAAAAAAAAAACAAACTTATTTTGACTGAATGAAGCATGTGACTGAATAGTATATACTTATGTTCTTGAAGACTACTTACCCAAAAACTGAAGTTTTTAGGAACAGCAGATTAAATCTAGTCGGTGTTTTGCATTTATGTTTGTGTGTGTGTGTGTGCGTTGTTCTGTAATCTCTACTTTGGTTTAAGGGTAATACTCTATAAAAGAAAAAAATTCTGAATTTTCTGAATAGTGTTTTTGCATGGGAATATGATCAAAAGCTTATTTCTAACTTCAAGCCATATGGTGAGTAGTGATTCACATTTGAAAATAATTCCTGACTTAAATGCCTCTGTTAGTGCTTGGGAATAAAAACTGAAACAAGAAAAGCAAGCAAAAGAGTATTCCCAAATTGACTTTTTGCTGGAGCTAGATAAAACTCATATCTGAAATATTTAGCATTCTTTCCTATGTACACATTTCTAGAAGTTTTCACAGTCACCCAAGCATTTTCTGATCGCTTCAGCAGACCCATGAGTTCAGGAACAGCCAAAACCCATCAAGTTTTTGGTGGCTGCTACATCTGGGCTTCAGCCAGGAGCCATGTTACGAGTCTCTGCAGAACTTCAGAGACATCTGTGCCTGCAGATGAAGCCTGTCAAGGAGGAGCTCTGGGCTTGATTCCGACTGCACGCCTGGGTCTGCTCCCGGGCCGGCTCACTGGCAGGGTAAGGCTGGCTGGGAGGCACACACTGAGCGTCTCTGTGTCTCTGTCACCTGCTGGCTGCCCAGTGGAGTGGGCTCCAGTGGCGTGCACAGCATGTGAGCTTGGTCTAGAGGGAGTTCCTGCCACAAGGGAGAGCACAACAATACCCAAGGTGACCATTCTTTCCCCAAGCAGCATCTGATCAAAAATATTGATCATCAGCCAGGCACACGTGCTCAAGTATAGCCAAGTGCCACTGATGTCAGCCCCGTTCTGCAGGAAGGAAGAAGTCAGCTGACTGGTTAAACCACAGGGTTGGAAGTGAAATAGAGCTAAGCCTGAACAAGTGAACCTGAGTGCTAGGAAGAAAAGGGAAAGAAGAACATATTGCTTAAATCCAACAAACAGAGAAACAAAAAGACCATGGAGGCAGATCCAGCTGCTGTTGAACCTAGCTGTGAGCATATTGTAAAGCATAAAATTGGGACAATGCCCTATGTTATGGACCTATACAGACCTTGATAATCCCACCGAATCGGGGAAGACATCAACACCAAATCTTGATTGCACAAGATTTCAAAGTGAAGAGCTCCAAAGGGAAGAAGAATATTGTGAGGGAATGATTTTAAAATCACCCTTTCTCGGTTAATTGTTCTCTTCACCTCATATCTTCCAGATGATGTGGTAGGTGAGCTAAATAAAAATTGCTCCCTTGTTTCCAATGAAATTTTCTGAGCTATTTCACAGATCAGTGCATGTATGACAGAAACATAAGCCTTGAAGGTTTTACACTAGATCAGGACCAAGTATGCTTTGTCACATCTCATCAAGCTTTCCCTCTCTCTGGCACTACCAGGGTCCTGATAAGGGCTTGTTTAACCTTCATACCACAGGCCTTCAACTGTGTCACCACTGGACAACTTTTAACTCTCCCTCTGGCAGGTGAAAAAAGGGCAATACCAAACATTGTCGGCTCCTAAGGAAATGGTTCCTTGCTTTGTATTTCTTACGTTAAGTATGTATACAAGAACTTTTGGAAACTGAACAGGCTTTGCCGTTTTTGGATATACTAACGCCTATAATTTCCATGTCTGATTTAGTCATGTAGATAAAGTTCTAATGTATTAGAAATAGCTTGAGCAAATGAACAGTTATGAAATCCTTTAATTTTATAAAGATTATATTGTTGAACTGTTACTTGCAAAAAAAAACCTAGCCCCTTTCTGCCAAAAAGCCATCTGTAAAGTCTCAATTCTCAAATATTCAATTCTGAATTTTTAATTTTACAGAACATTATCTTATCCAAGAAACCGAATACATTATTGATATTATTGCAAAAGATCTGAAGAATTAGCCATCTAAAAGATCTGACAATAACATTTATTTTTAATGTGCTTTAGAAAAATGCTCATGTGAAAGTGCATGTAATTTAAATTACCATCCTGTGTCTTTCTTAAAAAAAAATCAATCTTTAAAAAAAAATTCTTAAAAAAAATCAATGCCATCACAGATATTGAAACAGTGTATCTAGATTGTATATGTCTACTCATGATGCAACAGAGAAAAAAGAAGCAAATATCTTTGTCTTAAATAAATGTATATGAGTGGTCTCATCAATGAGCACCTTTTTCTGAACAGGTGAGTACATATAGAAAATCAGATGAAATAACACAAGAAAACCTCCATTCAGAAATTTGAGATTCAGTGTCAGACTGTGTTTGCCTTGTTTGTTCCCCACTGCTATTGTTTGTGGCCATATTTTCCTGTAAACTAATGAGATTTCTTCTCAGCTAGGTGGATTCTGTAGAATGCTGAGTCTCAGTAAGGCCAGAATATAGCTCTTAGGGATGTTTGACGAGGATGAGACAAAGGCATCTCACGTGAGTGTAGGAGCATTTGAAGTACTACTGAAAGGAAGAGAAAGCACAATGAGAGTACACTTCCCAGCTTTTTTATGATGGGAAGTTTTCTCATAATTAGAAGAAAAAATGGATTTTGAATCATGCAAATCAGATTGAACTGAGGAAACAAAATCCCACTTAAAACTTACGAAGGGATGCTTTAAAGCTATTTCACAACCACCTTTTTTGCAAATAATGCACTTTATTGCCCAGGTATTGTAGGGTCTTGTCTATGCTACATTCACCATAGGGAAAGTCCATCTTCCACATATAAGGCAAAATCAAATGATTGTGATATGAATAAATGGCTGTTCAGTTTTGGAGAAGTTGCTGAGAAAGAAGATCAGTTAGACTTGCCACTGCATCTTTAAAGGTTAAATGGAAAGGCCTTAACGTAAGAGCTTATCCTTCAGTGGTACAAGCTGGAGCCAAGGACTGAAGTCCTACTGCATGCGCCATTTTTACACCAGCAGTGCCTACTCAGAGTTTTCCAGAGAAGTTATGGATGTTTGGAGATGACAATCTCATTTAAGGTACTTTCCCAGACCTCTTGAAAATACTCCATTAATCTCTAGCATCCCTCAGGACAAGGGTTGAAATTATCCTGTCTGGAGCTCTCATTCCTGTTACTGGAGAGCCATTCTGCTTCCCAGAAGACAGTACAAGCTCGGTGTTCAAAAGATAAAGATGAAAGAAGGATTCTGCAAAAAGCCTCTTTCTCTCTCTACTGCTCATTCTGTTTTGTATTCTTCCTGCTGGAGGCACACAGTTTGGGTGGCGGGGCCAAAGCAGCAGTTGGAACATACCTATTTTAACTGCCTCTACATATAAAGATTCAATGATAAAGTGCTGCTGGGTTGTTGGGTGGAGAGGAGTTAATCAAATCCCTTGGAAATGCAAGAAGAAGAGAAAGACAACTGAAACAGAAAAAAAGGAAACACAGCTGGAGGAAAAAGGAAAGAGCAGCAGTCAAAGGCTGATGTTCCAGGAGCTGATCAGGAACCACTCAAACCTTGCAGAGATCCTGGAATAAGTGGTCTTTTCTGATTGATTTAACTAGCTTTGAATGCCTTCCACAATTATGGTAATGAATCCCTAGTGACATCACAGTATTTATTTAGAGGAGCCTGGCAGTTTCTGAAGCAATTGCAATCACAGGATATTTGATTCCTGCCATTACAAGCATACCACACACTCACATTTTGTGACCCAAAGACAAACGCAAACATTGCCCAGGAAATGTTACAACTGTCAGCTAATCAAAATTATATATATATATATACACATTTTTTTTTTACATTTCCACTTTCTTCTAACTTTTCCTGCCAGCCTGCAACTCAGTGGCACCACAATATATAGCTCTTTATCACATCCTTTAATTCTCACCATCCAGTGAATGCCAGACTACCAATTGCCATTTATCAAAAATTTCATGCAATAAAAGCAGGTTGGGCTTTTATTGCCTCAAACGTGTTACGACAAACACATTGTAAAAAAACTTTCAACACATTTATTTCAGTGTCTGCTCTTAGAATGGATGGACGCTCCCTGGAAAGCACATCCCAATTTCATATGCATATTATATCTAATAAAAAAAATAGACAATATCCATAAAATGTTTCCGGTGAGTCCAAATAACACGAGGATATTAGCACATGCATCTGCTATTCCCATGACTAATTAGGAAAACTGAAATAAGTTATTGTACATATAAACTAATTGCTAATAATTTTCTTGAGTTTTATTTTGAATTCCTTATTTATTGGCTCTGTGGTTTCATGTGAAGCCTTCCCCAAAGGCAAGCACTTTCATTTAATAGTAAGCAGTTAAACATTTCAAACAGCTTCAGAGGCAGTCCATAACACTAAATAGGATATGCTTAATCTGGATACGCGTATTTCATAAATTTCTCCAGGGCAGTGCATTCCCACTGCAGTGTTTTGCCAGCTTAAATGTCAGCACAGCTGTCTTTATCTTTCCCCCTGGGTACTAGTGTTCCTCCTAATGTTTCATGAGGAAAATCAAAACGGGAACTTTGGCACAAATCATTTTAGTTTTTAAAAGAAAAGAGAAGTCACGTCCAGGACTGGCACTCTATTAAAAGAGCTTTCCACTTATTGGTTTGTCATTTGTGGAAGGGACCTTATTTCTCAGGCATCTGAAACAATTCTTTAAGTCCACTGTCAGCAATAAATCTAAGTGGAACACATAAAGGTTGAAAAACAAGTCTTTTGTGCCATTACAATGATTCTGGAAACATTTTGTGTTATACTATAAATATTTGCCTGATGTCAAGAGGAAGATTTTTCATACAATTTCTGACCTTAAGCATTCTGGGGATTCCTTCTATGAATGTTGTACCAGGTGCCTTTTATTGTCATCTTTCAGCTCACATGCTACCTTTTTGAATAGTTCAGCCTACCACAGTTTCTTGCCATTACTACCATATCTTTTCATTCCAAATAAATACTGAAATCTTCATCTGATTAAAAACTTTAGAAACTGAGCAGAGATCCACTGGGGTAACTGAGACAGTGCAAGATTCCGCTAGTTAAAGACCTATCCCTCACTACTTGTTTGTATGAAGCTTTCCTTCTCTGTCTTGCAGACAATAAATGCTTGAAGCTTCAGATGTTGTTTCTTACCGCAATGCCACCTCCTGCATAACTTCCTGGTCTACAGGTCGACCTGTGGCACCCCATGGCACCGGGTCAGTAACAAGGACACTCAGTGAAGACAGGATTTTATGATTCTTTTACCAATGCTCTGCACTTTTTAATGAATGCACAGAAAGTATGCTGGCAGATAATTTCCCCTGGATATTTTAAGGTTAAGAGAGCCTGATTTTGTGCTGTGGGCAGAGGTATGCTGTGAGCTTCAGGAGAAGATGGAGGATTGGAGATTGCACCCAAGGAGACTTTTGTCTGCTACTTACTCCTGCGTGATAGCAGCACTTCATTACTGCTCTTTCAGGCGCTTGTCTGGTCTGAGTATAAGATCCATCAAAATAGTTCCAGCCCAACAGGAAGACACTGTCACATCAAGGAAATATATGGATGGGAGTATCAGCTTTTTGCCCAGTTTGCATCTGCAGTGCAGCCACAAAGCCAGTACTGAAAAGAGATGGTGTAATAATATCATTTTGTCTTTCCAGGAATTAGCAGCTGTCTAATAGACAGACTGTAGAGATCAGAGTCATTGTACCTGTGAGGATTGTCTAAAAATTGACTGTTGCTACGACTCTGAGGCACATCAAGAATGCTGCACTTATTGCTAAGGCATTCCTGACATACACAAGAGCTTATTTTGTAGACCGTATTATTAGGCCTGGACTCACAAGTTATTGTGCAGTGACAGAACAGTATTGGGAAACTAATATATAGCTAGCTCACAGTTAATCACAAAGGTCTTCAGAACCTGTGCTTTGTATACCTCCTAAAGCCTACCTCATGAAAATTACTATAGAATGAGACCTTTTTTAGTTAGGAAATACTACATTAAAGTAAAATGAAATAATTCTTTTCCAGGATGTATGAAGCTGTTCTTAGTACTTAATAGTATGAAAAGATCAGCTTTATTTAATATTGTTCTAAGTTGAGAAGGTTGAATGTGACAGGGCATTTCCCAGGAGGGAGGGAGGAGCAGGGCTAACAGAGGTGTTGACCTTTCATACCTGCATCCACCATAACCTTTCCACACAACACAGCTGCTGACAAAACTAAGCAGCAGGATACAAGACGGAGGATGAAGACAATCCAGTTGCATCATCTTGGTGTTGGCTGTGCTATAGAGCAGCCTGGCAGCCCTGGCAAGAGGTATGGGGAGCTCCAGCCTTCAGCCAGGAAGGAGGAGGCCTGTTCAGTGAAGATCTCTTACTTTCTTCTCATTACTATGGTGACTGGATTCAGTTTTCATTGAGATACTGAGAAGTTTTGAGCCAGCTTTTCTCATGAGCCTCCTTCTCTGCCAAGGACTAGACCTGCTTTACTTCTACACCTGGAGGTAAATCAAGGCAAAATTCATTAAAGTTATGTAACTAGGTAAGAACAGATCTAAGCACAGTGTATCCTCACTCACTCTTCTTCTTTTTAATTACACCTGGCTATCAGGGACACAACATAGAACTGGCACTTTAAAGAACAATGTTACTCCTGTTTTTGATGGTTTTATTAATGTGCCAGTACCTTTTATTCATCAGGAAGAGTGACCTGAGATCAGAGAAATGTGGATCTGGTCTGCAGATGCTATATGTTCTCTGAAATATTCCCTTTAGGGAGAGGAAACCAAATACATGAGGGATTCATAGCTTTCTCTCTTTGGAGTTCAGTCTGCCACAAACAATAGTCAGTCAACTGTCAAAAGTTAAAGAAATCTGGATAGCTCATTATTAACAGAAAACTCTGCAAAATAGGGATCAGAATGCAGAAATATTTTTTTTTATAATTGAATAAAAAACTACCTTCCTTTTTCTTAGCAGCACCAAATCAGTACCTCTGCCTTCTGCTCTCAGCAGCTTCAGAGGTCTGTGACATTTATATATATATAATATATATATATATATATAATGGCCAGTCTTCGCGAACGAAGATTTGGGGAAAGGTCTTTTACCTTTCCAGCCTGCGCAATGGATTTTTTAGGTGAGACACAGCCTGCGCTGAACTGAGCCCACCCTTTAATCCTAAGGTTCATCTGCCGGGGCCAAGCGAGCTTGGACAATGGCAGTGAGGTCCTCAGGACGTAGGTTTGTTTAGAGTGACCTTCTCATAGATGGATGGCCTCACAGGGCTAACGGGCTCCATCTGCCCGGGGAACTGGCTGGATTCGAACCTGGGTCGCAGAGGTGAGAGTCCTGCATGCTAACCACTAGGCCACCAGGGGTCCCCACTGTGACATTTAGTGCTCTGTTTATTAGAGGGATCAGACATGCAAGCTGTAGTCCTTGTGAGTCCAAACGCCTTTATAGATGAAAAACTGAAAAATTATTCTTTATTTTAAATAGTGTGCAACTAATAACATTTCTAAGGTTCCATGACAATAAAATTGAGCTATTAGATCACCAGAATATTTCAGTGGGAAACTAAGAACCTAAATGTTTGGTTAGCTCTGGTACTTATAGCCACCTTCTCACCAGTTTTAAGACACCCCTTGCTGTCTGGGGTTTTCTCTGCAGGTTTATCACCAAGAATTATCTCTAACCTTATCTGGGCTTGTTCCTGAGTATAGCGTTAAGAACATGATGAGCAGAAGTAGAAAACCCGATTTAAAAGGTAGCGGCAAAAAAGCAGCAACAAAAACACACAAGAAAATTGCAGTCCTTGGTGTTCCATAAACACAAAATTGGTTCTGAAAGAAAACCACAGCTGTGGAAGCAAAAAAGGGATTAAGTTTCAGCTGTGATTGAGCTGAGACAATTACAGACAAGGCTTATCTTGTGAAAGTGGTTGAGTAAGTCTGAAAATAAAGAATATCAGGAAAAAGAAAATTCCTTGTCAACCTATGATTATATACTATCAGAGCAATAGATCTGAATCTCAGATCTGAAGAAATGCCTTTAAGACATTAAGCTGAAAGAAGTGGAATTCTGGGTTAATTTCTGTGTTTCCACCTGACAGGGATTTAGCTAAAGAAGAAATTTTTTCTGACTCTGAGGTGGCTAAAAAAGTTAGCCAGGGTTACTGTGTTGGATTTGAGCTACTGCTGCATAACACAAATTAGCCCCATGCAGTCGTTATTCAAAATTGATGTAAAATCCACATTTACTGTCCTCCATTTTTAGAGTCTGATAACTTACATAAAATACGGGGGAAACATTCCCTGGAAGGTTCCAGCTTCCCTTAGAAACTCAGCTGAAAACTCAGTTCTGCAGAATTTATAAAAGAAACTTTCCCTTCTTGTCATTCTCTATCATTGACTCTTACTGGGGAGCAGCTTGAGGAGCTGTAGCTGCTGGAGCACATTCCTCTCCTCCTGAAGGCAACATCTGTTTAAGTGAAAACCCTAAGACTGCTGGGAGCCCCCTACCCCTTTCCACTATCTGACAGCAGCCAAATCCTGTGTCTCCACAGCTGGATACTGACAGCTCTGGACAGCTGAATCCCTGCAGAAAGCCTTGGATGTTGGTGCCGCAGGACTCATCCATCTGTACCATTGTATGTAGGCACGACAATTCCGAATGTAGCATTAAGAAAACATGTTCTTTTAACAAAGCTTGAAAACTGCATTTACTCAGGCATCCTTAATTAGAGCAGCTGCCAGTAAAATAACTGCTTTGACTAGAAAAATAAAGAGATCTGCTATGCCTTTTGCTCTGCTCAACCCACTTGAATGTGGCCAAAACATAAGACAAAAATATTAATTGAATTCATGTTTTACAGATTTGGATCTATTCAGCTGTGGAGTACTCTCAGCCCTAAATAACAGCTCTATTAATTATTACTCACAACCCTCTGCTTAGAGCCACAGCTGTTTTTCTGTTTCGCAGGCATTTTTCACAAATTACAAAACTACCTAAATTAATAAAAATCTAAGCACATATGTCTACAATAGCTGGAAAGAGTTTCAGCTCATAAGCTGTGTGGTTCTCTGCATTGCTAATTTAAAACATCTGAGCTACCTTATCAGTCAGTTTTTGCCTCTCAATAAAGTTACTCAGATACTGAAAAACACAGCCTGGATATCTTTAATGTGGGTGGGGAAAATGTCTGGACTAGCAGCTGCTGTACCTAGGATCTTTTGGAACATGTATCTAACGTGTTTCCTAAGCACACGTAACACTTCATGGTATCATTATGTATGTGCCCAAAAAGACCAACATCTATCAGAAAAATCCGACTGTGATGTTTTCAGAAAGCTGTAAGCGGCAGCTGGGAAGGAGAAGACTTCTTTGGGAAAGCAATGGCTGTTGACAGACTCATAAAGAAATGCAAGAGCTGAGCCGATGCTACAACTGTTTTCACATTTTATTTCTCCAGTAGAGGTGATACGGTTGAACAAAACCAGGGACTTTCTGCTGTTCTTGTGAAACGTAAGAGCAGCCATCCCATTTTTGTCTCTGGTCACACATGAAATGAAGCACATGAACTATGTGAGGTACCATATATAATTTTTCAGAGGAAATGCCAGTAAACCAATGCTGCATTTCAGCACTTCTATTAAAAGCTATATGCATTTAGCTGCAAGGTTTGAAAGGGTACGTATTTTTCTCAATGAACATGAATGCATCCGATTAACAGGAAAAATTACTGTAACAAATCAAAACCAAGAATTTACCCTGAAGTGTAGGATTCATCAGATCTTTAACTGCAATAATTGTGCTTGCAGTGAATTTTTCACTGAAGGGCAATACAACATATATTTCTATATTTAAAAGACTTAGCTATGCAATACCAAAGTCATTGCTCTAAGGAAGCACATTAGGTGTATATTTTGCATTCGTTGTCATGAACGGGATAGTAGCATTATTCCTTAGTATACCAGACATGGTAATATCTACAGATTGCATTAAAAATTGTATTGATACAATACCTCTTGTCCCTTACTGACAATTAATTAAACTTTCAAAACAAAGCATGAATACAACTGAGAAATTGAAAGGGCATTTTTAAAAAATAAACTTAATCTGCTGATCATTTTTTTTTGGTTCACCTATGTAATTTTTGTGCCCTTCTCCTGGTTCAATCTCTCCTGAATCCACCTGCTCTAGTCTGCTGTTCACTACCTCTAGCTGTTGCCAAATACAAGGTGTTACCAAAAGTCATCTTTTTTGAGGAGAGGAAGGGAGAGGAGGGAAGGGAAGGGGAGGGGAGGGTGGAGAGAAGCATTTTATATGTCAGTAATAGACTTTTTAGATCAATGAGAGCATGTTCTTATGTGTTTGTACTGCTGAATGCCCTCCCAGTGCTCTTCAAAGCTGAAGAGGATGGGTTTTATCCCTGATACACTCATTTTCTTGACTACAATAAATCAGCATTTCTCATCTGATGTGTTTACAGAATGTCATTTTCTGATTGGATTTGCAACAGTTTTATGATGTGGTTTACATCATGCTAGACTTCATCCTTTCAGATTTTCAAGTGACATGGTGTCCAAAGGGTACTTGTATTTTTGTACCATGCTTTTTTCATTGTAGGCTATTGGAGAGGGCAGAGAAGCTGAGTGAGCCAGCTAAAGATCAACTGTGAACTAGCTACAGTTCAAACTCATTTACAATTTTTCCTGTGAATTCACTTAAAAAGCACAAAGAAGCACAAAATAGGAAAGAGCTGGAACATACTTTGGTGTTATTGACTTTTAAAGGATAAAGTCACTATACAGACAAAAAAAGAGAGAGTACTTTTAAGACAAGACAAAAGCTGTATCAGATCATCTTGGACCGTTCTCTGTAGTGTTCTCACTAAACTTACTCACCACCTTTCTGTATTTCTCAGGTACATTTTCCTATACATTTTTTATCTCAAAATGAAATGTGTGATTTTTTATCAGGTCTTGTTTATAGATCCTAGGGCACTATTTCACCGTGGAATGGGCAATCCTATGGAATTCATGCCTTCTGCACACACTTAGAAGGAATGGTAAGAAGATTGCTTCCTTTCAGAAAAAAAAAATATTTCTCCCAGTAAACAAAATACGCATTCATTTCAGGAAAGTTTCATGTAATCTCTTTTTTTTCCCTTTGCCATGAAAATATTTGTTGTAAAAATTGTCATCTATTCTTACAGGTTGTTTCAGTTATTTCCCCCACACCTTTACAAATGATACAGATCTCTAAAACTCTACAAAAGTCCATATCCCAAAGAACTCTGTTAGTAAATACCAGGAACTGCAACAAACTTAGAAGATCTTTCTGGTGTTATATCATTCCAGGAGAACTTTTAGTTACTTATTGCTTATTCAAATTCAAAACCATCTGAAATAAGGATCTTGCATTTTTAATATTGATGGTAAAATAATCATCACATTTTGATGCTCTGTATTAAGCCATGGACATGAAAAGGGATGTTTCCTCAAGCTTATACACACCTAATTAGAAGTGTGGAAAAGCCTGCCTTCAGTCAGGCAGAAGTAACAGAAGACTCCAAAAGAGTCCCATGGCAATAGCAATGCAAATGTCAGAAATGCTATAACTAATTACTAATGAAGAATAAGTAAGTGAAATGGAAAAAATACAGAAAAAAAAGATTAAGATGTATTGATAACACTTAAAGGAAAAACATGAGAAGTATGCATGCACAATAATTTGCTTAGCTCCCTTTTTTTTAATTAAACTTTTCCACAAAAAAAAAAAAAGATACTTTTAAAAGCTATATTAATGATGTTCTTTATTAGGTAGAACAGGATTTGAACACCTATCCCTTTTCACACATTTTTACTTCTAGCTTCACCAGGTACTGAAATATACTTAACATTCTGTTCCAATACTCTTTTTCTTATTGAATCCCTTCGTCTTTGTAAGTGACAGCCTCAATCATACCAGACAAAAACGGAGTGAAGTTCGCATTAACAGAATACGCTAAACATATCATGCTCTTCATTCACTGTAGAAACATTTGCATAATTGCTCTAAATTAGAGACATTTAATTTTAAGTGATTTACTAAAAGTTTAAAAAGACATTTTATTCTCAATTGTATATAGTCTGATTCATGACAAATCCTTTACTGTATGTCACACAGGATTTTTCTATTTCTTGTCAAGATATTCGATTAATAGCAGCTTTTCTACCTTAGAAGTTTGTGGAGGGGAATTATACTGTGATACAGTAGTCTGGATAATTTGAAAGGTAGAAGGGGAAAACTGCCGTGAAGTTTTGAAGGTACTTAAGCCTTCTGCATAATTCTTACAAGCAAACACATACAGTTCAAAATTATATTTATTTTAAATATCTCTTCAGATTCATAAGTCTTGATCAATTTCTGTCTGGAAACAAATGTCCACACCTTTCTCTACCAAGTTCTGATGCAGAAATGTACATAAAAAGGAATACAGATTCAAAGACTGGAGCACAGCTAGGAAGATTTGGAAACATTTCTTTTGAATCTTTCTTGATCATCTCTGCTGTCTTAACAGGAAAACAATGAAATCAGGTTTGTGAGGGTCTGCATCCTATCCCTTCATTGAAAGGAACATTTCAAATGCACTGTCTACACACAAGAATCAAGTGCTACTTGCATGGCATTCACATGCCATGGGGCTATCCAAACATCTTTATGGGGCTAGCCATGGTGACACCAGATCCCTGGGATAAGCATGGCCTTCTAGGCTGACAGGAGGTGGGATATCATCCTAGAGATTCTGAAGTGCCGCTCTACAGACAACAGAGTGTAGGCAACAGAGCCATGCCCTTCATCACAGATTTTCCTGTCACATCCTGTCAAAAAAACCCAAACCTTTTACCTGGCATTTGAGCTGATATGGTTTTAAATAGTGTATCATCAGCACCAGCACCTATGAGACCTGATCAGCCACGATTCAGCTGACGGGTCATGGAGATGAGTCATTCAGGTGGATGAGCATGCATGGTTAGTGAGGATGGATATAGAAAAAGCTGGAAAATCTTCACAGCTAGGAAGAGAAAAAGTTCCAGGATTTGAATCAAATCATACATCAGCCTACTCCTTTAACACCAGACTGTGAGACTGACACCTTTTTCTAGACTCTATTAAGCAGGACATGTCACAGCAAAAGTGCTGCATCTAGACTGAGTCTCCAGCAGTTCACCTGTCTGGATATCTGGGGAAGAAGAATCCTATGACATATCATGACACATGCTATTGTACACATGGTAATAGGATCCTCATCTCTTCACTTATGACTCTGTTCCAGATAGGTAACATCAGTAAAAATGATAATGAATATTACTTTGACTTCTATGACCTATTCAACTCTCCCTGTTTCTTTCTGTAGAGATGATTATTGTTTTTCACTGATCTCAGCAAGGCTTCTGAGAAATCCAGATCCTTTTTCTGGAGAGGGAAGATTATTCTGTTGGTTACAGTGAAGTGAAGCAGAAGCAATGCTGTTAGTTTCCATCAGATTATTCCTGATTTAGACCAGTGCATCTGATATTGAATTTTGGACAAAGTTGTATTTCAATATGCTTTTTTAAAAATCCTTTATTTGTAGAATAAATTTTATTTGTGTTCTATTTTTACATCCTGCTGACAAAACAGTGTTCCACCAATGTGCCTGGGATGAAAATGGTGGAAAAAGTGCAGTAGGAAACAGTTTCGGCTTCTAGCATAAATATTTTCATAACTGATTTATGCTGCATACATGATTAATTCTGTGACATATTAACAACATGAATCTAATTTTACTATATATCACAAGAGATTAAATGCGGGGAAGAAAGCAGGTTTTTCTGTGCATTGTTTGTTTGCAATGCACAATGACTTTCAAAAAAATAAATAAATTTTAGAAAGTAAAAATCCTTCAAATATTTTTTCATTAAAATATCTCTTTAACAGTCTAAGAACCAGCACAGTTCAAAAAGAAGGTTCTGATTTAAAAAAAAAAAACACAACAGAAAGCCATATAACAATTACCACACTATGGGGAAAAGTTCATGCTGATATTATTACATTTTCAAACTTTGCTTCACTTACACCACTGTGCTGAATATGGCTTATCAAGATCAGTAACATAGTCTTGACCTATTCCCTGGATTTATCCTGTTAATGGATGAGTGGAAAAGGAAAAGACCTGCTCATTATTAATTCCCATAAATAATTTGGTAAATTTTGAATTAATTAATCCTTTTCTGACTGTTGTGATTTTTGTTAATAAGCAATTGATAAAGGAACACATAAAAACCTTCCCACTGCACAATGTGAACTGTAGATTGTTTACCAAATTCAAATTATTTGGGGCATAAATAAACTAAAATATTCATCTTTAAATTAAGAGAATTTGATAAATTAAATAACAACAGCTTTAACAAGAAATTTACTGGCTCTTACTCTAATATGCAGACTATTGTAATACTGATGATTTCTGCATGAACTTAACAAACAGAGCTCTAACTTAGCTGTGCTGTTCCACCTCAGCTACCAGAAATAATGAAGTAACCTGGAGATGGAGCTCCATGTTGCAAGGAACAGATGTATTAGATTCTCATAATTAAATGTAGCTTATGATTTACTTCTGCTTTTATGCTATTTGATTTTAAACCACCCATCATTTACTATTTAGGATAAATTTAGAATGTAATACAAACTCAGAAATTCATAATTATGAATAGTAACTGCCGAATTTTTCTCTTCAGTGAGAAAAGAAAAACAGGTGTTCAATTTGTGACAGTTTTTGGAGTTTACTTGCTACGATAACAAACAAGTTCCACTAGTCCTTTACTTTCCTTCACTGACCTACAGTCATCATAAGCAGGAACAATTAAAAGTAAGCATTGAGATGGATGTCACTAACACTGAATTCAGTAAGTGTCCATGTGTTTCCTCACTAAAATTCTGCATAATTCACTTCCTAAACGTCTACTCATCAGTGGGGAATAAGAAATGTCAATACTTGAAAGAAAATCTGAACTGTGAAGATCATTTTACTTCCCTCACCAGGAACCAGAGATCTCAGTTATCAGATCCCTAGCCTCCAAAATAATCAGGTATTGTAGCATGGAAAGATTAGTCAAAAATACAACAAAAAATATTTTAATGCCTTCCACATGCAACATGATGATATCAAGGTACTATAAAACCACCAAAATATCTGATCATAAAACAATCTACATCTTAATTAAAAATCAAGTAGACTAACTACTACTGCGTTATTAGCTATACACATTAAACTGAAAAAGAGTAGTCACTGGATCATTTTCTTGAGAAATTTTTAGATAGTAGAGTCATGAAGTTCTGCTTATTTACACCAAAATTGTTCAAACAGGTAATATGAGTTGTCATTGGCCACAATTTTTCTTGTAAGAGACTTATAAACGATAAGCAAACTCATAAGTCAGTTGTTGGTAATTTTCTCTGTCTTCTGTTTTCCAGAAAAATTTTGTTTCAGGCTGCTTACTGAAGGCACAGAGGTGCTCAGAAGGCTAAATATAAAGATCAGTAAGTGGCATGTGAACAGCAAAAGTTGATCATGATTAATAAATAAAAAAGTAATCAGTAGAGTCATTGTTTGCTTCCTATGCAAGTAACTTCCATGGCAAAATGAGGTCACAGTGACTAATGTGATTGTGTTACTCTGTTTGTGTATTTAACTTTAGATTAATGCCAAATGCCATCTTAGCCCACTGGTTTGGATAGAGAAGAAGTTAAAATAAATCCACTAAAAAATTGTGGTGGGTTGACCTTGACTGGACACCAGGTGCCGACCCAGCCATTCTATCACTCCCCTTCCCAACCAGATAGGGGAGACAGTAAGGTGGAAAAACAACTTGTGGGTTGGGATAAGGCAATTTATTTAAAGCAAAAGCAAAGTGGAAGCTTGAGTACACAAAAGCAAAGTGAAGCGGAAGATAGCATAGTGATGCACCAACGCAAAGCACAGCACTGTGAGGGCTACTATGGGGAAATGAACTCCAGCTCAGCCAGACCCAATACACAAATGCACAGCATGCAGTCTGATTCCAGCTTTATTTGGCCGTGATCCCACTGGGATCTTAAACAGGGTTTGTACAGGGCCCTATTTGATGAATGAGTATAGAACCTGTAATTGTTAACGATAGGTTGGCTTCAAAACATATTTCACATACACTGTCTGCACATCATATAAACTGCAATTTTTGGGTTTTTTAATTGTGGGTTGTCTTTTTTCAAAATGCCACAGATAATGGGAGGATTATCTCAAAGCCCACTGGTGTGGCAGTCTCATAACATGGCACTGAGGGAAGACATCGTGCACGCATCAACATATGACACTGTCCAAGAGTGTAAGCTCTGGCAGAGATGAAGGTGATACGGACTGTACAGAGTGTCTGCCTGGAGCACACCCTGGGATGAACTCTGTTGTGGCTTCTTAAACATAATTACTTGGCTTGCCTCAGGAAGACGCCCAAGAGTAAACCAGCACATGTGTGATGTGGAAACAGCAAGGAGAGATCAAAGTGGCAGTGAATCAATGAAGACAGTGAACAAAATCTCTTTTTTGGTCTGAGTAACTGTAGCAGTGACATAGCACATGAATGGCATCACTTAGACTTGTTTTAGAACCTAACTGCAGGGAAACTTCTGTAGCATACAGTTGGTATTGTAGTAATTTTTCAAGAGATCGGGTAAGTTTAATAGCACTTTTATGAACACATCAGATAGTATCCTGGCCAAAACTTTTCTAGCAGTGGTGAACATCAATCTGCCACACTAATTCCCCTTTATAGGTTTTCTTTTCCTTGACTAGTCCCTGGTTAGGAAGTCTCTCCAGCTGTATGTAGGTTTTTGCATATATTAGGAAAAATATTTGTATATCTGTTGCTTTGTATTTAAATATTTTGTCAGCTTGCAATCAGATAAAGAAGCCTTTTTTTATAATTCTGATTGCCTGAAAAGCACTGAAATAATGCTATTTCTCAATCAATTCCTGATTGTTTAGTGATCAAAGCAGAAAGCAGTGTGCACATGTTCCAAAATATCTTTCAGCACAGTAGAGACTTTCAGTACTAAAAATTCTTTGCTTAAGATGCTTCAGCAACATGTAGGTTTTAAGCTCTGACAGAGTACTTCAGGTCTAATATGTGCTGGATTCCACTTGGTTTGCTACCTCTGCAAACACCATAAGCTGTTACTGCATTTGCAAGAACAAAAGATATAAGAGAAAGTAATTCCAAATTGTAGGAGAAGCATTTTTGGTGGTAGAAATCAGCCTACTGACCTGCTACAGATTAAGTGCTCCTCTCATGTGGTCCCTCAGACTCTGACAGAGGTTAAATGAATGCTAATTACAAAATTAGAAACATTAGGTGGATGTATCTGCAAAATCGTTTGACCTCACACTTCGTGTGTTGTTACTTCTGCTCCACTATGAACATTGAGAATTACAAGAAAAAAATTCAGAAACTTAGAAAAATTTGTCTAATATCCAACAAACTGACTACTCTGAACTCTGAAGATCTCAGCTTCACACTAGATTGACAGTAGACTGACAGCCCAGCATTATTTCAATAAATACTAGAGCACTGGCAAATAAAAGATAAATGAAATTATAATGCTTAGTGAATCATTCAACTTGCAAATGCTGACACCTCTTTTTTCCTATCAGACCAAAAGAAAACATCATGATTATATCTAAGATGTAAGTGATGGCATTCTCATTTGACACTATGGAATTGTGAAACATGGCAAAACTATTGCAGATAGACCTTCATGTTTTCTAAATCCCAGTCTAAATTACTGCCATATACGCAAGCAATGCGTCTCAAGTCAGCATTTTATTCACCTGGCTATCTCACTAGGAAGTGCTTAAATCCCAAGCTATCTGGCAGCAGCATTAACACTGCTATGTCCCGTACATATGACTTTGGGACCTGCAAAAGAGAAAAAAAAAGCACAAGGAAACAGAATGTACAGTTGTGGGCAAGTTAAAAGCTTAAATAAATAGTGACAAATATGAGGACAAAAGAACAATAGATTCTAACTTTGTCTTCTGATTACCTTTGGTTAGCAATAGAGGAGGGCTTGATGTTTATGAGACTAAACTTTCAGAATATTCTGAAATTTTTCCTCTTCAGCTGACAGGTTAAGCAGCAAATGGAAAGACGTGTGAGTCATGGGGACCAAGCTGGCAGGGAACATCTGCACGAGAAATGTACCCAGAAAATGTCATTGATACAGACTCACCTGGGAAACATGCCAAATTTGAAAAAGTTTCTTTTTTCCCAATGAAAATTTCTGACTGGCTCAAATTGCCATGACTGATTGTTAGTACTTGCATTTCTTCACTACAAGTGAGAATTATTAAGGGCTCATCTGGAACATTTGACTCCCAATTTGTGAAGGTTCGAGGAGATTTTTTTATTTAGAAAAATTGGTCTTTTATATTTTTTAATTTTTTCTTCTTATTTTTTGATGGAAAGTTTTGGGTCCCTACACCAGAATATCTACTTGATTTGTACCAAGGATGTAAACTATGGTAAAAGTGGGTTTGTAACATTCCCTTCACTCCAGAAGTGCAAAGCAGAGAAGAAAATAGCTGATTAAAATTTTGATTTGTGTCCTTTCTCAAAGAAAGTTTAAAATCTGCTAGCCTGTGAGTTAAGAAATGCAAATAAATTGAGCAGATGCTTATTTTGAATTAAAGGTATCTTTTTTATTCTTGAGGGGGTTTTGCAGAAAATAAACTACTCAAAGGATTGCAGTACCTGACTCCATAAACATATTTCTTAATGGCAGATAACAAATATGCAAAGAACAAATTCAGATCTCAAGCATTTTTATTTCGCACAGCTGAACATTGATGTTTTATGATTCCGTAAAGTCATATAACTATAAAATGGTTTGGGCTGAAAGGGACCTTAAAGATCATCTAGTTCCAACCCTGTTGTCATGGGCAGGGATACCTTCCACTAGACAGGTTTGCTTAAAGCCCAGTCCAGCCTAGCCTTGAACTCTTCCAGGGATGGGACATTATTATAGTAATGAACCTGCTTTGAATTTTTAATATTTAGCAGGACAAAGAAAAGGACAATTAGAACAGCTAGGGAAAAAAAAAAAAAAAAGAGAAAGGTGATTTCTGTGAATCTCTTATTCCCACTGTTTAAAAGCAATTAGCTCTTGTAAGTTACCATAGTAGTAGGCAGAGATATGTTCTGCATCTATTAATTTTCATATTAGTATTATCTTCCATTACTTTCTTCCCCCATCTATTTTTGTCTATTATTGACAATCGTTAAAAAAAAAAAACAACAAAACAAACAAAAAAAAAAAACCAGAACCCAACAAAACCCAACAGTACTGGATATATTTAATTCCTGGTTTTGTTGCTGTGAATAGCTATTCAGCAACCAGTAGCCACTCCTGCCAAACCATTTCTGTGGTATAGGGATATAGAAATTGCTAAGTCCACAGCTGTGTACCTCCTGTTACTAGATAGAGCCTGCTGAATAATTCATAAATCAAGTACTGCTGACCTCATGTGTAATAGAAGTATAGTCATACTCACTTAAACAGGAAAGAAGATTTTCTGTTGCTCTTTTCATTTGCCTTAATAGTTAGTTTTCACTGACAATGCACTACACTATTCGTCTTGCTACTTTTAAACTTAGCCATATTTTACACTGAAGCAGACTTGAAAAGCATCGGCAACAAAGAGGAACTGCACTTATTCTGTCTCCTCAGTAGTGATAGGTAATATATAACAGTTTGATTGAGTTATTATCAAATGTGTGTGCATGTCCACTGCACAACTGATGCTACAACCTCTGTCTAGGTCACTGGCAGACACTGGAGGTGTCTTGGGGTGGCAGCATTAGAAAGACACAAAATACATCCCTGCAATGGACTTGGGATCCAGTACAGGAGATAATTTGGAAACTTTCTGTTTTGTTTATGATTCCACTAGGAATATGGAGGCATCAAAAGCAAAGTGGCAACATACTCTTTGTTAAGAATAGCCCTTACATCAGTTTTGATAAGAGAGTTTCTTGACAGACACCTCCTAGTAAAGTCAATGGTAGTTTTCCACCATTACCAAGTGGTTAAAAGAGTTTTTAACTTCTTCAACCACAACCTGCTCATTAATTGAAATTTTCTACGGGTTTAACTTTTCAGGTTCAGATTTTTTTCAATAGACTAATTTTAAATGTATGGTCTTATCTGCAAATTTTCCTCATTTAATGAATTAAGCCACTTCTGTTGAGTAGTGTCCTTGGATGGAAGGCCCATTCTGGACGATGAATCTATGTTTTCTCAGTACCCTATTACTTGTTTATCTTTTCATATTAAAAAGATGATATATTAGTCCAGCTTACACTGAATAATAGTGAAGCTCATAAACATGCTTTCTCTCACTCATTCCCTATTAGGCATTTTGGTGGAAGACAAAGTAGGCTGCTGGTTAAAACAATAATAATTTTTAAAATTACTCCCTTCATTAGCTGACAAGTAGGAGAGGCAGCCAGGAATGTAGAGTCTTGGTTTAGGGGCACAGAAATGAGGTATTTCTGCATTAAGGATGTTGTGAACTAAACAGATAGCTTGGAGCTGTTCTAAATCTGTTGGAGGAAGCCATGGAGGATAGAGAGGAGGGTGGTGGGCTGGAGGCTGGAGCCAAGAGACATAAGTGTCTCTGAACAAAAGGAACAGAAAATGTCACAGAAAAGAATGAGGTGATAAGTGTCAGCGGAAAATAGGATGAGTCTGGAGCTAAATTTGAATGCTTGAAGAAGGAAAGTGTGAAAAACAGAGTAGTGAGGAACAAATAACTCTCTACAAAGTGCTTTGTACTGTGATATTCTCAGTCTTACCCTCTGAAAGGCAGGATGAAAAAAGACAAAATCAGAGAGATTTTGATGAGATCTACTCATCTTTGCCGCCAAACCCTATCCCCTTCCTTAACCAAAATTTTACCCAGCATATCCTGTTTTTCCCACCCTGCCCACAGGTACTTATTTCTCTGTTTGAAAAAAAAAAAAAAAAAAAGAAGAGAAAATGAAAAAAAAAAGTACATAATGAAGAGGTGGCTTAGTAAATCCAGAGGGATTATCAACTTTCTCTGCTTCCAGGATGCAGCATATCTCCCAGCACACATAACCAGCTCTCTATAGGTCCAGCTTCCCTCTGTGTGGGAGAGGGGAGACACGTCCTGAGGTCTGCTACTAATTTCTGTGCCAGACACAGTGAAAGGCAGAAAACAGGCATTGCCAAACTCTCTGAAACAGAGGTTGGCTTTATTTATCTCTAGTCTTCAATTATTTTCCCTTGGCCTCTTCTGCATTTCTTTAAAATCTGAGCCACTCATACGTCATTATTAAAATCACCAAATGCTCAGCGAGAAATAGATTTGTAATAGACTCAGTAGAAAGCTTCAATTTTTCAAAGTCATATAAATGACCTACAAGGGCAGAGCTGACTGATTTCCAGTGGGACCCCTGCAACCTCACAAATATCACAGGAAAATCTTTAAAGCTACAGTATTTGTTTGCCTCTGCAATGGAGGCCTCATGAGCAGTGTCCTGCCCAGATTACACTGTGAAAACTGTCTTCTTCCTTCCGTCATGTGGGATTAACCAAGACCTATAAAAGATGATAACTCAGGTCTATGAAGTGCATGTCCCTGACATACACTCAGAAGAGTCTTATGTTTTTTGGCAAACCCTGTAGGTAAGGATGAATATGTATAAGTGTGTGTATGTTTGTTCATGTATGAATGCTAGGCGTAATTTCAAGAATACGTGTGGATAATGTGGTACACTTTCAAGTTTACATGTGGATAGTGTGCATTTGGCTTTGTTCAGAAGAGTTTTTTGTATTGTGAAAAGCAGACAAGATATAATTTGGCATCTTCCTGTCAGATTTTAGTTTATGGGCTGGGTAGAAACTTTTCAATAAAATCCTCTTAGTATGCTTGGTTTGGTTCTTAGTTAAAAAGGAGAAGCCTTGTTTTTGTCTCATGTTGGTTTTATACTACAAAAATAATTGAAGGATAGAAGTTGATGCTGTAGCAGCTGTTGTGAGCTGAAGGTTGCAGGCTGGTGAAAAGTTCCCTCTGATTAGATGGCTTTGACAAATACAGCTCCTAGATTTTTATCTTTTAATTCCTTTATTGAGCTTAATTTAATTTTTCAAAACTTTTTTTTTGCTGTATTTTTGTTGTTCTCTGAGTTCATTTTATATAACGTAACGTCATAATTAATATTCAGCAGAATAGTTTCTGTGTTTGCTTGCTGCATTCCAGGATCACTTATAGGCTAAATTTACCAATCCTATTGCTCAAATTAAAATGCTAAAACTATAGAGAATCAGTGAAAATAGCCTAGCTTTGAGACATGCAGTTGATGTCTCCAGTGGAATCAGGTTTTTTCCTTACTGCAGTCTTTGAAGACATTGCAAACTTAATGATGTTTAATCCTGTACATGCCATTCTAATCCTATTCCCAGTGATATAGCCTATAAGGTGGATCAAATCAATGAACTATAGCAATATAAAGCCAGAGCAAACAATACTAGAAATAAACAGGATTTTTTAAAGGCTTTCTATATCCCTTTCAGCTATGACAATATTTTTTTCTGTTTCCCTGTGTTGTTAGTACCTTAAGCATGTTCCATTTATTAATTCATTGCAATTTTTCCATTTTTCTTTCCTGGATAACATAACGGAATGCAGCCTTCCTCTTGGCTATGCTGATTCAACCAGGCATGTCATTATTTTTATTCTCGTGTTGAGAAAGATTTGATAACTGAGGTATCAAAGGGTGTGTGAGAGACCATGTATTCAGAGAATACTATATCTTTGTAGAAAACCTAGAGAATCAATAAGATGAAAGTATCTCAGTACCTCTTTTTAGGTCTGAACCAAAATTAATAAACTTTAAAATAATTAGTGCTCTGACTTTAATTTAATTATATTTAGCTTAATTAGTTCTGACTCTAATTTAATTATATTTAGCCTAATTACTTTTAAAAATTAGATAAAATGCACAGTTAGTCCTGTTAGCAAGTCCTCCTTTGCTCCCCATTATCAAGGAGAAGCAATAGGTTATTCAGTTCTTCTGGAGAAAAGTTGACAAAGAATTATTGCTTATAACAGCAAATTGTCATTTCAGGGAAAGGTTACTTGACGTAAGACTTGGTGAAAGTTTTTGTATGTTGTTAAACCATTATCTGCACTGAGTCTCTGTGTTTAAGCACCTCTATGAAGCCTGAGCTGTTTTCTAGCATTGTCATTATTAACCCAGAGCTCATTTCCCAGGCCTTCCACGGCCCTGTTCATAAAATCTGTTGGTGATTCCTAGAGCCTAAAGGTTCCACTTCCACAGTCCAATTGTCTTCTTAGTCCTTATACACACCCAGGGCTTTTGTCACTATATTTTCAACACAAAGATGCACTGATTTTTATTAGTTTACTGTTTTGGAGAGTTTTTTTGTAAGTTCCAGGTCTGGTCTATTTGTCATATACTGGAGAGGGAATTTTAACAAGGACATGTAGTGGAAATTGTGGATTCTCCACCCCTGAAAATATTCAAGGCCATGTTGGATGGGACTTTGAGCCACCTGGTCTAGTGGAAGGTGTCCCTGCTCATAGAACTCAAAAGTCCCTTCCAACTCAAAATATTCTGTGGCTATAATTCTACATGTTGGTCCATGGGGCACTTGCTTCCTGTGGCTTATTCGAAAAGCTTACATTTCTGCTTGAAACTTCAAATAGAAAAATATTTTGCACAGTCTAAATTTATTTCAAAGCAGCTAGTAATTGTTAAATTACTTCCTATAAGGTTTTAGTGTCTGTGGCATATAAGGTGGCATATCCTAAAATACAGTTTAATATTACTGAGAAGTTATTTTTTGTGTTGGATAAGTTTGCATGTAATACCCCATGGCACCTTTAGAGATTTAATCTATTTTGGTAGAGGACTGTCTTCATTTGATTACAGTTATTTTTTAATTGATAAGGTCAATACTGTAAAGGAAGCTCCCTTGTCCTCATAAGATTTTATTTAGGACTTGGTTGTTTCACAGCTTTTGGGTGTGCTATGAAGGGGGTGGGATTTAAAGAATAAGATTTAATGGGTTTTGGATTTTTCTATAAGTTGTTGCCATTCTCATGTTGATTCTGGCATGGTCAAGTATTGGAATATTTCAGATGTGGTTTGGATCACGGTGATTACTGATCTTGAAGGTGAAATCAGGGGCAGTGTTAAGAATGTCACATTAGTACATAGGTACAGCAGTGATTTGATGAGCTTTCAGATATTAATTTCTATCATCTTTTCTTCTGAATATTGGTTAGTAGGTGTCAAATCAACAGTAATCTGGAATTAATCTTGTTTGTTTAAGTTCCCCCTGTAGTTCTAATAAAGTCCTTGTCAGAAAAGTAAGCTAAAACTATGTAACATAGTAAATACTACGTAGTCTTACAACATAGGATTGTAGCTAATTTTTAACCTTTAGAGCAATACCTACCTTTTAAATGGTGTAAGAAAATAGTCAAATATAAACATAATGATAGTTTTTGCACTGATGATAATATGCTAAAATTAGAGCCTTGCACAAACCTTATTTAATAAATGAGAAAAAAAAAATAATTGTCTCCATTGTTGATTAAACAGAGATTAAAAAAAAACAATTCAAATGTATTCTCTAATAGCTTCTACCACATAGCCTGTCTCCAGGTATTGTATTACTTTTTTCCTTTAACCTATTACTAACCCATCAGCATAAGTGAAGGAACAGATATTTTCCCAGGAACTGCAATTATAACAAATACCAGTGATTGCATGACTCCCTTCTCTAGTTATCCTTGAGTTGATTATGTGCATAAATTTTTACGAGATCAGCAACCCATCTGCAAATACTTAAAATTCTGTTTTGACTTGAATCTGTGATATTATACCCAAGGTTTCTTTCCTCCCTCTAATGCCAAGCTAAATTTTCTCCATGAAATTCTTTTTCACCAAAAACTTTTTTATTAGTTTTTGTATTTTTCAGTCTTCCCTGTAGGTGTGCTTGGTGACATGCAATAACTTTGCAGGGACCTTTCACTCCACAACCACCCCTCAATAGTGTACAGAGAAAGAACACCACTGATGCTCATATAAGGATCAATTCTCCTGAACATGTATCAGAACTAGCTGTATTAATCTCAGTGCACTCACAGATCTAATGGAAGCTCTTTCCTTTTTCTGGGTATCACTTTGAGAAAAGAGCGGTAATGATAAGGTAGCTAACTATCTTCTGGCTATGCTTGTGCTACTCTGGGAATCAGGTTAATTAGCAATTGCAAGTATATAGTGTTTAAAGGCACTGTACAGCACTTCCTGCTTATTCAATCCAAGACAGGAATTCACAACAGCTATCAGAAAAGACCTCCAGCAAACTTCATATCTGATCCTTGATGTCTTTCCTTCTAAAGGTTGTGCAGTGCAACATTGACAAGGCTCGTAACTATCTCTCCAGTCCCTGCCACCCCCTTTCCTCTGACTTTACCGCCCATGTTTTCCAGGTTTGCCCTTCTGTCACTTTGCACCAAATAAACACAACAAAAACATATCCAAATCTGACAGCTTAGGTCCCTCAAGGGATCCCAGTGCTATCAAGCAGACCATCCTAGTGCTGAGCTGCAGTGGCATTGGATGTTCTAGAGGAAATAGGAGCAAGTTTCCTGAATGTTCCTCAACAAAACACTTGACACGTCTTCAGCTCTTCCTCACTCCTCTGTTTCTGACTTCTAAACAGGCCATATCAGGACAACTGACATGTTTGTCAAGGGGAGGGAAATATATCTGGGGATGATAGATATGATGGCAATTGGAGTTCTGATCAAACAACAGTATGTGTTCACCGCTTTCATTACTTTCATTAGAAAGTGCTTTTATTCTGAGTGGAGGATTTTTTTTTCTACTGAAATATACTTTTCAAATAGCTCCTATAATCCTTTCCAATCATCACTTGTAATTGAACTATAAAGTTGGATGGGAGTGTGTGATGCTCTGTTAGAGTGCATGAAGGCTCTACAGAAGGATCTGGGCAGGTTGACCACTGAGCCGAGGCCAATTGTATGAGATTCAACAAGGTGAAGTGCTGGGTCCTGCACTTGGGTCACAACAATGCCAGCACTACATGCTTGAAGAAGAGTGGCTGGAAAACTTATCAGCAGGGAGGACCTGGGGATGCTGGTCAACAGCTGGCTGAACATGAGCCAGCAGTGTGCCCAGGTGGCCAAGAAGACCAATGGCATTCTGGCCTGTATCAGAAATAGTGTGGCCAGCAGGACTGGGGCAGTGATTGTCCCCTTGTACTTGGCTCTGGTGAGGTTGCACCTCAAATCCTGTGTTCAGCTTTGGGTCTCTCACTACAGGAAATACACAGAGGTACCGGAGCATGTCCAAAGAAGGGTAATGGAGCTGGAAAAGGGTTTGGAGCACAAGTCTTACGATGAGCAGCTGAGACAACTGGGGTTGTTTATCCTGGAAGAAAAGGAGGCTCAGAGAGAACCTTATCACTCTCTACAACTACCTGAAAGGAGGTTGTAGCAAGGTGGGTATCAGTTTATTTTCCTAGATAACAAGCAATAGGACAAGAGGAAATGGCCTCAAGATGCATCAGTGGAGGTTTAGATCAGATATTAGGAAAAATTTCTTCCCCGAAAAGATGGTCAAACATTGAAACAGGCTGCCCAGGGAAGTGCTGGAGTCACCATCCCTGAAGATATTTAAAAGACATATAGATGTGATAGTTAGGGACATGGTTTAGTGGCGGACTTGACAGTGTTAGGTTAATGGTTGGACTTGACAATCTAACATGTCTTTTCCAACCTAAACAATTTATGATTCTGTGATTCTGTGAGCTATAAGCTTCACAGTGGCTCATAAGGAAGAAATTGAAAAAGCTGAAGTATGTTTTTAACTGCATTCAGTTGAATTCACCTGCAGAATTAGAAGATGGGCAAATACAAGCAGGCTTCAGAGCTTTTATTTTGACAGGAAAAAAAAATCCTTTTGGATTGAAGCAAACAAAAAGACACATGAGATGTTTGACTCTCCCTGTGCCCTCCCTCACCAGGCAAAAAAAAAAAAAGACAAAGAAAAAAACTTTATGAATAATCTCAGTGTTTAATCTTCCCTGCTAGAGATAAACTCAGTGTCTCACCACCCTACAGAGATTGTTTTCTTTCCTTTGAAACATGGCTTCCATTTTCACTGAAGCATTGATTAGAAAGCCGCCTTCTGAAAAGTTGTTTCTTCTGTCCCTCTTAGAAATGTGTATGGGAGACAAGCTTATTTGCTCCACACAAAAGAAAAAAAGTACTTAAATTGCAAGTAATTCCACAAAGCACAAGCTGCAAGTGCTTGTTCATATGGAGTTATTACCACAGCTCAAATAACTACTGGAAGACAAAAAAAGAAAGATGGTATGCATTTAATGAGCAAATTACAGCCTTTAGGGAGTATTGAATTATCTTTACACAACAGTTAATCTTTTTGATGTTACAGCATTTGTGATTAATATTATAGGTGCTAATGAAGTGTGGGCTTCTTTAACACTTTTCATATGACAACCAGAGGCTTACGATGGATGCTGCTATTACACTCAGAGTGGGTAAATCTATCATCTGGGTGCATCACCCATTTACCTGGTGCATGAAGTCACTGCACAAGGGATGGTTGACTCATCTTGTTGACAGCACCAACGAGGAGGGTGGTAGCTCCCAGAGGCAAAGATTAGGAATGAGGAGAGATGAAGGAAGAGGACAATGTGCTATTACCACAGTGTTAAAAGTTCTAGAAGTTTTGATAGCTGGTGCCAGATGCTTTAGGCACTGATTAAAAAAAAATATGTAAAAAACACAGACATGGTTATGTGTCTCCAACACTTTCACTTTGGTTTGGGGGCTGGAGAAATATTGGTACTTTTTCCTAAAGCACAGCAACAAAGCCCTGCTCAAACATTAGGATGATGAAACAAAATTACAGAAGCAGCCAAGCCAGACTGCAGTATTGCACAACCTTTGCAGGTGTATACATAATTGCACTTTCATTATATCTTATTAGAAGTGATTTCACATCTGTCAATAGGAGTCATATTTTCTCAGCCACAATCAAAACTGTAGGTCATAAAAACACATCAGAGTGGATAATTAGTCCCATTGAGTTTGGGGAGTGAGTTCATCCAAATGGACTAAGTATTCCAAATCTCTTCAGGAAGGGAAACATCTGTGATCATAGATCTCCCTGCAAGTACCTAAAGAATTATTTGTCTTTATGTGTATAGGCCCTAACTTTGCTTTCTCAGTTATCCTAAGTACTTACCCACTGTAACATCCACAAATCGCTAGTTTAATTCAAAGAAAAAAAATGTACAAAACCTGCATTTATCAAAAATTGAATATTCAGAGTTTTAGTGGTCAGGCCCTTTCCTGTATGTGTCTTCAGGAAAATCATGACTGCATGTGACAGAACAACATGTGGGAGCCTTGGGAAATGCAGAGGGGGAGAGCTACATGGCATGATTTCAAAGCAAAAATTACTGCTATTTGCCTTCTTGCTCACAGTCATCTGTGCCATAATCCACCTGGAAACATCACTTGAAGGAATTCACCAGACATGAAAACACTGCTTTCATGAAAACCCAGAAACTATCCTTCTCCAGAGCCCTTCTCTTCAGTGTCTGTCATCCTCTTTAAGACTTAGGAGCAATCAGATGCATGAAATACCCTTATTTTCTGAGAGTCCTATACCTGAACATGGTCACTGTGTTGTATTTGACTTTGATCAAAAGAGTTTCATTACTGATTGTCTTTAAAGAACTTCTGACACTGGATTTTTCTCTCCTATTGTTTTCACAGTCTTATCTACATTACTGAAAACCCAGAAAACAGCCTTTTGAAATAATTTGCCATTGGTAGAGGAAACTTTATGAATTTTTAAACTTTACTGCCTAGCATAGGCATGAGGATCTCATCCCATCCAATTATATGAGTCTGAATACATACATCAATGTCTTACATGGCTACATTCTGACCTGCAAGGCTGAAAGTGAGAGCACTGTGAGAGCAGAGGCACATATTGCAGGAACTAATTAAAGACTGTACAACTTCATTAGTGCTGTGAGAATTTCTGGTTCCAATAAATATGTTGCAATTATATAAATGTTACAGGACGGACTTGGAGAGAAAGATATAACTGGCATAGGTGAGAGCTTTGTACATCTTCTGCAACAGTTAAATGAAAACATTGCAGCTAAATTACTCTCCTAAATGAAAACAATCTTTTAAATTAGAGATGCTAGGAAAAGAAAGTTTTAGTGGATTTGCTAAGCAACTGATTGATAAAATCCACTTTTTTTCTCAAATTCGAAATGCTAAAGATTTTTTCTCTTCTTTCTTTTTTCTTGTCTTTTTTACTGTTACTAGAGTTTTATGTTGAGACAAGCGTATGGATACAAAGGAAAGGTAACACACATTAGGTACATATATAAGAGTGACATCAAAGATTACAAAATCAACCCAGGAGCTGGATTCGATGATCCTTGTGGATTCCTTCCAACTCAGAATTTTCTATGATTCCATGAACCCTGCTCAAAAACTAAGCAAACCGCCAGCACCAAAAGCATCTGCAATTCCTAATGTTCCACAAAAACAATTTTCAACTTTCTGTAACTTCTGAATACTTCTTTATTACAGGATACTGCTTTCAAAATCCTCAGTTTCTAGAGCATTTCTATACTCAGCCAAGGTAAAATGCTCGAAGGGTCTTTGCTTGAAACTGTTTGTGGGAAAGTCATCAACCGGACCAGGCAAAGTGGTTAGACCTCCTTATAACTTACAGTGACCTCCAGAAATCAACGAGCAGAGCTCATGAGCTTTGGTTTGGTAGAGGAAGAGAAGAAATTAGACAGCAAAAGATACAGATTATCTCTGCCAACCTGCAGGTCCGGAGTCAGGGACCCAGCACAAGCTGCAGGGTGGGGGAGAACCAAGTGAGTAACTGTGATGATCCAAAAAAGTTTGGAAAGGTATTAAAAATTTATTATACAGGTTGACTTCATGAGAACAAGTCCATTGTATGTATTTGGAAGGTTGTTTAATTGTTCAGGTTATTCCATGACCGCCTACCTCTAGTGTCACAGAAGGCCAGCAGTTTCAGAGGGAAACAGACACGTTCACCTTCACAGCCTTCCTTTCCTACTGAAGCTGTTGCTGCTTTTATGCTCTTGGAGTTCCCATTTTTCCTTAAATGGGAGTTATGGCACTTTAAAATGATTGACTATTTCTCTCCATAAATTCTTAGCAGGTTTCAAAAGTCTTCCATTACTGTATACACAGTGGGGTGGGATGGGAGGTTACCCTCATGTGGATGGCATTGCTCTTCTCCCTTTGTAGCTACCATGGATATTTCTGCTCCCACCTCCCTGTTTGATAATGGTCAAAGGGGAAAATTATACTCAATTTCTATGTCTAGACAGGAAGATTTTCTTTCAAAACTGCAATTATAATTTTAAAGTTTTAATTGAGTAACTAATGAACTGGTCTAACTATGAAAACGAGAATTAAGAAGGACTTATTCAACATCATCAACATGTGTACCAAAAGGTGCTCTGTTAGAACAGAAAATTCTGGTATCTGCTGTTCAGTTAATTTGCTGGTTTGATTTTCCTCAACACTTCTGAATCCAACAGAAACTATGTAAATATTATTTTACTTAAGTAATTAAGAGGCAATAACAAGTTTTTGTCTTCATGTAGGTTATGAGAATTTCCACAATAAGCTTTAATAGGAAAGATGACTTAAAAAAGATTATTTTTTATGTTGGTTTTCACACATAGTGGAACTACTAGAATGGTTATTTCTGAATTAAGCGAACAAGAAATTCCCAAGAAAATTTATTAGTGGGCTATAATACATATTTTTACTTTGTCTTAGGTGTTTTGTGTTTGAAGTTAAACTGCTTACCATAACTACACTTTCAGGATCTTACAGTGATTATACATGGATCTTTGCTATTATTTCAGTGAATCACCAAAGGAAAACCAGCTAGATTGATTCCTGCAAAAGATGAGGTTCTGTCAAAGATTTTTAGAATAAAAAGAAAGGTGCAATTTTTTCTTTGTAAGGAAACAAAGGTATTAACAAACACAGAGATAATTATGTTCTAATATAGGGGGTTTTTTGTGTGTGAAGAACAGCCTTTTACAAATAATGCATAGGGAGCTAAATACATTAACCACATCATTCTTTTTAATAGCATTTGTCCATGTTTCTTCTTGTGTACTGCAAAATTCACTTTCACAAGATCCAGCTCAAAGGCTTGCTGATAAAGACAGCACTGCACCAGTGGAAAATGCAAAATGAAGAAATTGGCTTCAGCTGCATCAAAGAGAACATGAATTTTGCTGTTCTTCATAGAGACTGCATTATTGCAGTACAACATCCTGTTCTCCCTAATTATTGTCATTGCATGAGAAGTGCACTATATTGCGCAACCCCTCTTAACATGGAAAAGATCTTTTATTTATTCTCTACATAATTATACAATAATTAAAACACAACTGAGGACTATCAAATTCTGCAAAAGAGTTTCTCAACAGTTTCTGTGAATCCCATTATAATTAATTGCATGTAAAAAACAGAGAGCATCTGTTTTGCACTTTCTGTTCATATTTTCTTTTTGAAAAATCAGGGATTATCAGACCAACCTATTTGGCCAGGTTTAAAACAGGGTAGCATTGAAAATTCTGATGTTACAAAGCAGTTAAGACTCAAACTCATGTTGGGTACTAAGGCAAGACTTAAACCTATGCTGGGCACTGTATCATACTGTTCAAAAGAAGCGTAGAAATAGGTGCTGGGATTACAATTTTGACAACTTTGTAAATACTGTAAACTCTGATAAATTCTTACACTACCAAATGTGTCTTAATTAACTGAACCTCTTTAATTTCCCACTGAATGTAGAAAATGCTATGCGTGAACTCCTTTTTTACTAGGAAGGGCACTGATACAACAGAAGCAAATTGCCTTTGTCCATAGAGTTCTGTCTTTCACATCTCTATGTACTTTTCCCCCCCATTAGAAAAGTCAGAGAGAGGATTTATGCATGCTCCTTATTTAGCTGTGTGACCCTTGGAGTATCCCACATGAGATATCCATATTGTCAGGGGACTTCCCAGCCACAAAATCTTGAAGACTTTGAAAACAAAACAAGACAAAACAAATAAACAAATACATAATAAATAAAACAAAAGAACCTTTGAAGACAGTGTCAGACGAAAAGTATGTAGAAGAAGGGCAGTGGTCATCCTCCTAGAAGTAGTTTTAATACGCTTAATGCATCAGGTAGAGTGTAGTGGGAACCATCAAGCAATAGTGAGGGTTTGGGGCAAGTTTTTTGAAGGGACCACAAGAAGGAAGAAGTTGTCCTGCAGTTGACCATACTAATGAAGATTTTCACAGCTGCTTGGAAGGTTAAAACTGACAGCTGTCATTCAAAGAGAACAAGACACATAAACATCTTTAATGTAATTAATCTCAGACATCAGATCTTCATCAAGCTATACAAAATAGAAGAATGTGGTAGTGTAAAATGAGAAACTTGGCTAAGGAAAGCTGGGGAAAAGCAGGTTAAAGGGATAGCAGAAGATTACAAAGCCCTTTTACAACATAAGAAATTCTGAAATCTTCAAGGCAAACAAAAAGAAGCATTGTGCTTTCTAACTTCTTTTCCTCTCTGTAAAGAGAAATTTGGTAGGGCAATCTATGAACAGGTGGTACCATCACTCTGGGTAGTTGGCTGTGTAATCTGTGAAGAGCAATGAACTTTATTCTTGATTCCCCTTCTGTTTCTGACAGCCATTTGAGATGAAATAAATCAAGAAAACACTAAAGGACATGTCAACGATGTGGTATTCTGTCATCCAAACTGCTTATATTTCCCATGCACTGACTCATTTAAATTTGTCCCAGTATCTTCAGAAGAAACATTTTTCATAAGTTCAGCCTCCCCAAAATAGTGATATTTTTCCAAGTAAAAGGCCATGCCACATGTCAGAAAAATGGGTCTTCGTCTATAATATTAAAAGAGCAAAGAAGAGCTATGCTGTCTGCAATTTCTCAGTGACAGTTGCTCAGTGATCTAGTCTTCATTACATGTTTAACAGATGTTATTTAAGCTGCTACAAGAAGGAACCAGTTGATGGACAGAGAAGGTGCAGTTCTTGTTTTTGAAGACAAAAGGACTCCTCTGACCATGACCGCATACAGGTAGTTTATTGAACAGCTTGTCAAATATTCCTAATTCTGACAGGGGAGAGACTGCATCCACCAGCTAATCTTGCTCCATTTTCTGCGATCACATCTCAAACTCCAGCTAAACTTGCTCCATTTTCTGAGATCACATCTCAAACTCTTTTTCTCAGCTATGGGTCCATTTTCATAAGGAAAATTTCCATTTTTAGGTTACTTAACCTACTTGTTCCAGGATTCCCTTATAAAACCTGTTCTGTCTCAGTTCAGTTCTTTTTGAAACAAGCATTGACATTCACAATTAATCTGAGAGATTCATAATTAATACTTATGAATTAATGTACCCTCAAAGCCCAACTTTAATGAGTGTAAGAAACTTCTCCCATAATGGCAAAATCATGAATTACACCACAAATTCCTAATCATGGGCAGTCACCAACCTGAGAAAGGAATGAACCAATACAGACTTTAGGAACTTTTATTGTCTTTTTACCTAGGGATCTAGCCACTGACTCAGGAAATTGTATTTGGAAAACATTATATAGGAGACTTACGTAATGTAGTGCATCTAAAGTGCTTTCCTAGAAATTCCTGGGTGAATTTTGCACACTATATTTGAATACAATACTGCTCTTCATTCCTTTTTCTTAGGTTATTGCCACAAATCCAGAAAAACTGTGAATGTTTATCACAGACTTTTTCCTTTCTGTGTGTTCTGTTCTAGCTTGAACAGTTTGCAGTGATTCCTCTTTGAATTTAGTGCCATATTCAAACGAGAAAATAAAATTCAAGCATAGATTTATTTTACATTCATTTTAATTCCCATTCCATGTGCTTTTCACAGCTGCTCATTTTATTGCATTGCTTTTCCAAGTGAAAACTCCAGCTGCTCTAGCCCTGCAAACCACATAATACGTGTTGTATAAGCCTGTTTCAGTAGATTGTTCCAGAGACTCAATGGTTATTGTCTTCCTCGTCTTCCACCTCTAGCCAGAAAATCTAGTGTTTAGGTCTAAATTGCAAACGCAGTTTTTGAAAGTCCCAGTAGTTTCTTATGTGGATTCCAGAGAAAATGAGACATGTCTGTCTAGCTTGCTTTCTTTATTCTCCTCAATAACTTTTAGCTTATGGGTCAATTTTAAAAAAATTCAGCATGTTTCCAGTCAAGCCGGTTTCCATAACAAAAAAAGGTGTTCAGGTTGAGAAGAGAAACCCTTCAGCCACAGCATTAATTCAACCCTTTTCAGGCATCAAAGAGTCCATGTTCATGCACAGCCTTCAGACACAGTCTTTAGGAAGCAGAAGTTACTGATTCTCATGTTGAAGTACTTTTACATATAAATAACTCTGTAACTCAATTAATTGCCTGGTTCCTGGCCATTGCCAGTCAGCGTGACACAGGGTGATGTGCCTGTGTTTGCAGGAAACCTGAAGTTTAACATCCCCATGAGGCTTTTACGTAATGCAAGGGGTCCGTTTACCCTAGAGAGTCTCAGCTCCAGGGTCTAGTTATAGTTTTTCATGAACACAGCTTTGCAACACCAATAAATCAACACTCACCAACAAGGCAAGTAGGTCAGGCTCTGAATTCCTATACGAGAAGTAGTAGATTATCTGCAGGAAAACTGACTCCAGTCACATTTCTAGTTAGCATGCACACTTCTGCTTCTTAGAAAGTTAGTGAAAATCACGTAGGCTTTGTTTGTCTGTTGAGCTTGACAGCACCATCTCCTGGGATGGTGATGAGAAGCCAACGTACCTGTATCACATGCAATGATCCTGCTCATTGCCACAGACCTCACCAGCTGCATGCCAATATTTTATTTCTCACTGCTGAGCAAACTTCTAAAGTCACTTGCCAAAGGAGGCTGCCAAGTCTTTGAAGTACTGCCAATTCCTTGAATCCTTCTCATATTATCATGACACAGGACCATACAGTACAGATAAATCTAGTGACACTGACTGATTAACTTCTTTTGGCTGTGAAGCTCATGGGAAAGATTTTGAAACACTCGTGGTATAAAATTCCACCAATACATCAGTGATACTTGCTCTGCATTATCAACTTCAAAACAACACGACTTTTCAGCTACATGATGGCTGGATCAAGAAAAGAAACTTCATAAGCAGCTGTTAAACAGCCACATTAATGCCCCAAAGGATAAATTTCCACATCTCATTCTTTAGGGAACAGACCTGAACCTGCCTCAGGAAAGCAGACAACTGCCTCACGTGTAGTGCAATCTTTGAGTGGTTGCAGGGACTCAAAAAGTCACAGACATTGAAAGTTTGATTTTTTCCCAGTTATGCTAAAAGAAGCCTCTGGATTCATTGCAAGTTTTGGTAGTAAGAAGTTGGTTGCAAATTGTAAATAGGTCCTTAGGTTTCTACTTTCAACACTAGTCTGCTTTTTACCTCTCAAAACCTCCAAAATCTCAGTGATGATTTGCTGTTAAATCCTTAGTATCTTGCACTAGTTTTTCAGTGGACTCTGCTGTTTTATCTCAGCACAAAGAATGGGATGAAGGAAAAGAAAAGCTGCCTCTCCTTTTCCAAGCTCTTATATTTTATCTTTATGGCTGATAAAGATGGTAACTAAGGACACAGAAACCAGGACAATTAAACTATTTTGTTCCTTGTCCTCATTTTTAGTTTTTAGCTTTGTCTTTTATTTACAATACTAAAGATTTCAGCTTCACTTTTACTATACCATACCATATATTTCAGCTTTAGCCATTTTCTGTTTACTTTTAGATCTAAATAATGTTGTAGTTACTGTGCAGTTCAGAAGAAAATCTTTAGTGTGGAACTGTTGTTCTCCTCAAAAATAATCCATGCAATTAAACGAACATTGTTATGTGTTCAATTAGTCAAAATTAAAAACAACAACTCTTCATATGCAAGAAAATTCCTCCAAGTTCATTTCAAAACGTTGATTCAGTTGGTTATCAAATGTATTAACAATCTAACTGCTGAATACAGAATTACTTGATTGGATTGGGTAAATATTTAAAATTCTTTACATATTTTTTTTTTATTTAATACAGAAAAGGATTTTCTCCCAGGATTTGCATTTACTTTACCAACATCTGTGGGGGGAAATGGCAGGCCCATAGAACCCCCGAGCCCCCTGGAAGTAGAAGAGCTTGAAGCTTTGCAGGGTGTCAGGCCTTTCCCTTGAGAAAAGTAAGGCTAATCACATGTTCCCATAGATACAGCCTTGGGTGTTAGGCAGTACAAGGCCAAAGCTGTATGATAATGTGCAGGTGTTGAATTCCTGTGTGTTTTGTGGGAATATGTTTATGTTCTGAGTGTGAGAAAGTGGAAGTTAGTTAACTCAATAAAAGGCTGCCTGCTGCTCTGAGCAGACAGACATCTCGTCTCACTATCCTTGTGTGTCTTGTGTGTCTTGTGCGTCTTTCTTCCCCCACCGGACCAGGCCTCAAGAAACATCAATTCTGGTTCACTTTCTATTTACCATGATTTTCCACAAAAGACCCAGTCCATTTAAGTCTTGGAGCCTTCAAATTTGCCTGCTTCAGTGAACACCTGCAATCCTTCAAAGATGGTTAGCTCATTCTTGAGATGGAAGTACAATATAGGACATGTGAATTTTTTAATGAGTTATAATGCAGCAATTTTATTTGAAATGTTCTTCAGTTTCCTCCAAAGTACCTCCTTTGTATTGCAATATGATAACTAATCCTATATTTATTGTTTATGAGCTCACACAAGATCAAAGCTAACAGGCTGGGCAATTTTTCATATGAAAAAAATACAAAAGAATAAACAGATGCCTACTTACAGCCACTGTTAGACACGAGTCCCAGACTCCATTCATCTTTATAACATATGATAATAAACTCCTTCAATTTGGTAGAGTGTTTATAATTTTCTGTCCATAGTAGATCAGTTTTTGCCCTTAGCCTTCAAGATTCTTGTGCAAAGAGTAAAAATTTACAATTTAAACTTAAAATTAATCCTGTCCAGAAATTACAGCTCAGAGAGAAAACAAACTTATTTCGAAATGGATATCAAGAGTCTGCCTATTAAACTGCAAAGCCCAGAAGATGCTTCTATAATACAGCTCAAACACCCGCCTGATGAACAGGGTGAGCTCTCCATTGTGCTCTTTGCTTGTGATTTTGTCTATAATCTGTCATCGTTGACATCTTGATGCAACTTACGAAAGAAAATGAGAGAAATCTTTATGCTACTCATCGGGAATAATTACCTGTTTGTAAGAAACACTCATTTGTGACAGCCATAGATTTTTTTCCCCACATGCTCAAAATTCAATACAATTCCACTCCCCTTCATTGGTCGTCTGCATTGCACTGGTGGTGATTAAATGTGATTATATACTTGATGTGTTTTTTTCCCCTCAAGTGACTAAATTTCAAAATTCAAAGACTAAATACTTCTACAACAGTTTTTATTGTCAATCTATAATGCCAACTGTACAGTAAATTAGATACAGCTCCATGCTTCACTATTGTCTCAGGTCTGAGGCTCAGGTGGTATTGATGGGCAGGCTTTGTGCTCCATTTGAAATAACTAGAAATTGAAAGTTTGAATACTGTACAGTATTAAACATAATAAAACCAATCCACAAAAGTGGCTGAAAATGCAAAGATAAGTTTAAAGGGAGAAGGTGAAGGCAGTAACATTTTTTCTTCCTACGCGAAAAGTTTCTTTCTGTGTGAGTTAATTTAAAAAAAAAAAATCCCTTTGATTTCCTGCTCTTCTCTCTCGGCAAGTTTTGTTCTATACTTCTAGACCAGCACTTTCCCAAGGAATACCCTACCAACTGTAAACCAAGTCCAAGACCACAAGGTGGGACATCCCTAGACTACCCCAGAAAAGCCCAAACTACCATCTATGTTGAGTGCTTTCAGGAACAACCAGAACTCCACAAGCCCTAGCACATTTCAGAACCTGCTTTGTTTCTAGTTCCCCTCTGTAAGAAACATCCCGGTGACCCATCCAATGCTCCTGCCCTGCACCACCCACCAGGTCTCTGAAGACCACATTTGCGCCAGCACCCACTGCAGCCTGTGGGTTGCAAAAGGGCAGGGCCTCCAGAAAGCTCTGGCCAGAGGTGGGCAAACTCACTGCCCCAGTTCTACCAAGGACCAGCTTTACCTCCATGTCTGTGTCTTCATGATGAGCTACATTTCAGCTGCCCATGGAAGTGCTGGGAATTTGACTGAACCACAGGAAGCTGTCAGGCCACAAAATATAAACTGTTGTCACTATTCAGAGTATCTACAGTGTTTTCCGATAGGTCAGTGCTTCTCAAACTGCCTGAAGTATGTGACACTTTCTGTCTTTATCTAGCACAGACCTATCTAAAATATACAGGATGACAACTAAACTTTTTTTACTTTTAACTAACATCTGCATGAATCTTCAGCTGATATGACAGTAGCATGTAGAACTGAGGAGTAGGCAAGAGAACAGCTGGGAAATCTTACGTCTACTGTCCTCCAGAATTCTGCCTCTTCACCTCTGCTTTGCAGATTCTTGTCTTTGCATACCAAAAGCCCCAAAAAGAAATGTCCATACATAATGTTTTAATTATGGCTCAGACATGGGAATTATAGATTCTTCAGCAATTTTTAGTTTTTTACTTACTGTGGGGTATAATTACATGGTTTTCATTTCCTTTAAACTGATGTAAAGCCATTTAAAAACCCACACATATGACACCAGGTTCTAATACCCACTGATATTAGATGTATTGTAAGGGCACCTTTAATTCAGAATTATGCATAACATGAAAAAAATACCCAGACAACAAGGTAAGGAGTTCGACATCTCTTATTTAAACTGAATTATATGTCCTAGAGTAGTACAGATATTTGAGTGCATTTTACCCGAAGCTTAGACATAAAGGACAAAGAAAGAAGCCAGAGAATGCAATCCCCTAGGTCACACACATATATCTTGGTTCAGAAGTCCCATACAGAAATATGGTGCAAGCTCTGTGTCTTCAGTGCTGGAACATACCTCGTATGAGCTACATTCTGCACACGTACAGAAACTTTGATGTATCCCGGGCTACTTGTGCACCATATGCTGAGTCATCTCAGTGCCTCTCAGATATACTTTACTTGCATGACAAAGCTAACATCAGCGATCCAATGCAGTTCAACAAGGTTCTTAGAGACCTGAAGGAAATCCATATTTGACACACACATTACTTTCATATGTCTGTACAAAACTGCCACTTTGATCAGGGTGCCAGGAACCTGGAAACCCCAGACAAATGGGTGAAGACCTCAAATTCTAATAGAAAAAATTTCTAGAAAAGGAAACAGGACATCTGAAGAAAGACAAGCAATGTAACCCTAGGTATAAAGCTTGATATGCTATGCTCTGCTTGTGTTACTGTACTTCTCTGCCATGATTTGACTTTTAGTTTCCATAAGTCTGGAAGAACTCAGGCTTATATGTTCAATATAAAAGAAAAAAACAGCACCACATGGTTTGAAAAAGGGTGTTTGTGCAACTTCCAGTTTCTGGAGGAAATAGATACAATAATTTTGAAAATAATTTTCCGTGTGACTTCTCTTAATTTTTCTGTTTTCGCTCTAAGAACAGGATGCATGATCCTCACACAATACTAGTGCATTTTTTATCAAAATTTCCCTATTCTTTTGCAAATAAAGAGATATTAATTCTTTGAGAATATGGTGAGAGCAACAGGGACATTGTTAGAAGAAATAAATAATTTGTGGGGGAAGGCATGGAAGGCTACATACTTAAATTAAGAAGTCTTTTCATTCTACAAGGACATCATGTTCCTCCTGCTCTGGTCTGGTGAAAGAAAAAGAAGCAAGGAAATTTCTTCTTAGATTTAGTTAGATGCTAGTTTCTATGGAGACAAATTTCTCCAGTCATTTTTATTTGCAGGCATTAATAGCATAAACAATACAGAGCAGCAAGGGTTTAACCCTGGATTGAACCCCATATTGAGCACATTCTGTAGGGAGAAAAATGAATGTCTAAATTAGATACAAGAGCCATTATACAATCTCGTTAACATTCATCCTCGTTAACTGGACTCTGGCAGTACAGAGTGAAAAAACCTGAAGAGTCACGTATTTTCATACCCTGTCTCCTCTTTTTCAAACGTGTCTTCTACAGAAACCTGAGCAGACAGCATCATCTGCCCTCTGGTTGTCCCTGCACAGCTGATTACATGCATTGCTGTGCTTTAACTACCTAACCTCTGCTTTCATTGGCACCCACAGAGAGGTCAGTGGTTCCCAAGCCTAAGACAGTGACTGACCATGCCAGGAGAGGTGAAAGCAATGGAATAAGCTATCATTTTTAGTGCAATTGAAATAATTTGGCATGAATGCGAAGATCCATATCATTTTGTGAATTTAAGTGATCAAAAAGGGGAAAAAAAGAGCAGTTACTTTCAAATATCAGGCAAGCCAATTTCTCTGAGACATTTTTTTCCTGATTTTCCTTTCTCCCCTTCCTGCACACACTTTGACTTCCATTATATTATTTTTATTTGAACAATTTACAGTGAACATTACACTATCCACATGTGTCTCATATATGCTGATCAGAGTATTAATTTTCTTGAGTTTTCAAGGATTGGGAGAGTAACGACAATTGTTACTGTTCAAACACTGAGCTGCTGAGTCACATTCAATAGCAATACTTAATACCTGAAATTCAGTTTCATTATTTACCTGTTTAATTACATGGAGGAATCAACCTTACAAAGAACAGAATCTCTAAGGATGCTGAAAGAAGAGATGTTCGGTAAATATTTTTAAAATCTTTCAGAATATATGAAGATTGCCCAAGGCCTGTTTCTCAGTATTACTTTTATATTCAAGAGATACAGGACTTTAAATTTAGCTCTCTCACATCAACTCCAAGATAAGTCATCCTATACACTGCCCAATCTGAAGAGCAAAGCAGCAGAAGAATTTACACACTTCAGCTGGACTTTTCAATCATACAACCACATTCCAACTCCCTGCGACCCTTAAATGCACAGAATTGCTGTATTGCAGTACCCAGAATAATTGTCACAGACAATAAAAGGCCCAAATGTCCTGATTTTGTACAGCATAATAAGTCACAATATCTCACTTTGTTTTCCCTGTCAGAGTCTGGAAAAAGAGTTAATGTTGCTAGTCTCTTGTTGTGCCTAAGAGTTTCTCTTTGCCTGTAAAATTTGCCAATTTTGAGTCAAATACCTGTTATTGCAAGTCATTGTAGGTGAGTATTTTGGCACTGGTGTCTGGATTGACTAAAGTACTGAAATATAGAATCTTCTCAGTAGGAGGAAGCAGAAAAAACTTTTAAGTTTATACAAGATATAAATTTGTTATTTTAAAAAGTCGTTGTATAGGAGGAAGGATATTACACCACCTTTGCCTGCTTTAGCTTTGGCAGATAATCCAGTTATCAAATAAGGAGGAACACACTTTCCTTTTCCATTTTTCCAAGAACATGACACATACATGGTGGCCTTAATCTGAAACACAGAATTAGCAAATAGAGGAATTTGATTTTCAGAGCTAAAAAGACTTTTTAAATATCAGTAAAACACACGCAAGGACTCCATGAAGCACACACCTTTAAAAGAGAAGAGACAGGACACAGCTGATGCTTGAACACTTATGTGCTTTGAGAAGTCCTATAATTAGCGACTAAATAAATCAGTGGAAGGTAGACAAGTTTCCTCTGGCTGGATTGTCTGGTTCTTATAAAGCATGAACAGTTGCAAGTCAGACACTCTCTCATCCATTTGGGAGAACATTACTATAAGCACTGTGTTTGCACAGTAGTCTTTCCCTCAGCAGAGGTGTTAAAAGCATCTCTCTCTCTTTTGCTTTTGAGAGGCTATTTTTCTTTTACCCAGCAACCCACTTCCATGAAACCTGGAGTAGCTGTATATCCCTGAGGCGGCAGCTGCCCTGCCTCACTTGACTAAAGCTGAGCAACAGGTCCAGATGAGGCTGAACAGTGGGTTAGCAGATAAAAAGACATCACACAAACCTTAACAAAGCGTCCTTAACAAAGTGACTACTAAGTAATTAGACTAGACCTTTTTCCCTCAGAGTTTACCAGCCTTCAGCCTTCAGTTAGAAAATGTGATAGAGGAATAGTATACATTGAGGAGTTAATTAGTTCTGACCACTGCCTATAAAATTTCTGTGCATGTGTAAGTTAGTTATTTCTTCTTCTCTCTTCACACAGAAGCTCTGCAATCATTTGCATACCTATTTGATCTAACCTATACAGCTGAATTCACTTCATAGCTGAATTCCATCAAATTGCTTAAGGTTAGATTCAAAAAAATTACATTTCTGCTTTTTCATAGTTAACTAGCCAGATATTAGGACTTAATCTGGAAGTTAAAGGAAAATTCACCAAAATTTCTTAACAAGAATATCATAATTGAGAGGAAGGAAAGGACAAAAGCATGCTGTCAGCTTGGAGGTTGAGGATCCATAAAACAGAAAAATAAAGAACTCATTGTGGAAAAGATGGCTGAAACTGCACAGGGCTTTGCAAAGGCTGAAGGAAGGGAATTGCCAGATGACAGGCTGGTGAGGAGAAGGAGAAGGTGAAGGAGGAAGAAAGAGCTGACCTGCATCAAGTGTGGGCAGAGGTTCAGGAAAAGGCCATGCTGTACAAAACTTAAGAAGCCAGGCAAGCTACCCAAGGGACAAGTGGGGCTTTTGGGGCACCAGATGCACACAGAAAGGACACCCATGCTGGCTACATGTGACTTGTGGAGAAGCCTCAGTGCAGTGGTGGTCTCTCTGTGCAGTACTGGACAGAGACCATGAAGGCAAAGAGAAAAAGTGGAAAGAACAAAACAAAGAGTTGGAGAATTAGCACATCTGAGCTATTGGTGATGAGCAATATACCAGTGAGATGCTGGAGGCTGAAGAAAACACTTGAATGACCTTGGAGAGGTGAAAATTTGCTGAAAAAGACAGAAGAGGGGGAGGGTGAAAAATTGGGGATAAAGAAAATGTGATACATTTGAGCATGTTCTTTATAGCTTGAGGAACTGTGTTCATTTTCAAGATGTCCAGAGTGGAAAAAATTGGCATTTTCATTATAACATACCTCTTTCTATAGATTTATAAACTATCAATTTTTCTACTTAGAAAGACTTTCTCTCATTATCAGTTTAAATCCTTTTAAAATCTACCATAAAACAAAGCATACCATCTATAGATGATTAAAGGAGGAGCAGTAAGCCTAGTGCACAGGAGAATACTCTGTCACAAAAGGAAGCAGTCATCCGTCCTTCCCATTTGGCATAGCTGCACATCTCCATGTCTCACAGTCAACAAACTGTTGGCTCACTGATGTGCATGCAACTCCTCTTTGAAAACAAGATATATTAGATTTCTCTAAAATCTCTGTCAAAGCAATTAGAAGGAAAATTGGCACATTATTGATTGCAAACTTGACATGGTCTTATGCAGTTACTTACAATGATTATATTTTTCCTCCTCTCTCCACTAATTTTCCACTTGAGTAATCAAGAAATCAGTTCGGATTAAAGACAGAGTGTGTTTGTCAACTTTGTTACCCAGTTGTTTTGTTCAGGAATTCAAATATATCTGATGTGTCTGGGAAGACTTTTCCTGGTGCTCTTTTTCCAGTAAACTTAGTGGCCTCTTGTGACTGTCTCATTGGTGGCTCCACAGGATATGCTGTAATCAAGATGATTGGCATGACAAAAAGCTGTCTTTTTTTCTTTACTTGGTAGAATTTTGTTTCTTCCCACATTGTTAAAACAGAAATGATGAGTAAACAGTTTCCAGGCTGATTTCCGTGTTGAATGCTGTAAATCACGAAGACCTGATGGTAGTTCGCCTATTTCCCAGCAGCGCACCACGAGTTCATGAAATTTAGCATGGAGTGCAAGGCCCCCATGTTTCCAGACTTCGGGTGGAATTCCATCAACCCCAGCTGCCTTGCCGATTTTCACGTGCTGTATGGCCTTGAGGGTTTCTCCTAAAGTGGGGGCAGTATCCAATTCATATTTCACCGGTTGTTGTGTGATGGACTGAATTGCTGAGTCTTGGACTATACGGTTGGTACTGAAAAGAGTTTGAAAATGTTCAGACCATCTATTCAGAATGGAGGTTTTATCTGTGAGAAGTGTTTGACCATCTGCACTGAGTAGAGGGCTTTGGACTTGGTATGTAGGCCCGTATGCTGTTTTCAGGGCCTCATAGAATCCTTTATGATCCCCTGTATCTGCACATAGTTGAGTTTTTGCAGCTAGATCGATCCACCACTTGTTCTGGATGTCACGGAGTTTCTGTTGGAGCTTGCTGCATGCAAGACAAAAGGCTGTTTTTCTTGCGTGACAGGATGGCAGTGCAAGGTGTGCTTGGTGGGCAGTTCTCTTCTTCCTCAACAAGTCCTGGATTTCTTGGTTGTTTTCATCAAACCAGTCCTTGTTCTTCTTGAGGGAGAACCCTAAGGATTCTTCAGAGGATTGCAGGATGCAGCTTTTAATATGATGCCAAATAGTTTCAGGAGAGGAATCTGCAGAATCTGTGGAGCACCACAGACATGATATTTGTTCTCAGACAACTGCAAGAGAAGTGTAGGGAACAGAACAAAGGTCTCTATGTAACATTTGTCGACCTCACCAAGGCTTTCGATACCGTGAGCAGAAAAGGTCTTTGGCAGATTTTGGAACGTTTAGGTTGTCCCCCCCCAAGTTCCTTCAAATGATCATCTCACTTCATGAGGATCAGCACGGCCAAGTCAGATATGGCAACACACTTTCTGAGCCCTTTCTAATAAAGAATGGTGTGAAACAAGGCTGCATTCTCGCTCCTACCCTATTCACAGTCTTTATCAGCATGATGCTCCAAAGGGCCACGGCAGACCTTGATGATCAGGACGGTATCTACATTCGATATCGTACTGATGGAAAACTATTCAACCTAAGGCGTCTGAAGGCCCACACCAAGACCCTAAACCATCTTGTCCGGGAGCTGCTTTACGCTGATGCCGCCGCCCTTGTTGCTCACACAAAAGCAGCTCTGCAGCGTTTAACATCCTGCTTTGCAGATGCTGCTGAGCTCTTTGGGCTGGAAGTCAGCTTAAAGAAGACAGAAGTTCTCCATCAGCCTGCACCTCAGGAAGTCCCCCATCATCCCCACATCACCATCGGCCAATCAGAACTCAAATCAGTCCAGCAGTTCAATTACCTAGGCAGCCTCATCTCCTTGGATGGTGAGATTGACGGGGAGATAGACAACAGGTTAGCGAAGGCATACAGTGCTTTTGGAAAGCTTCATAAAAGAGTTTGGCGTAATAAACACTTGAAGAAAAGTACCAAGATCATTGTTTACAGAGCCATTGTGCTGTCAACTCTCTTATATGGTTCCGAATCATGGGTCATCTACCGCCACCACCTGCGTCTCCTAGAATGCTTCCATCAACGCTGCCTCCATACAATCCTAAACATCCACTGGTCAGACTATGTGACCAACACATCTGTTCTTGAACAGGCAGCAATCACAAGTATTGAGGCCATGTTACTGAGAACGCAGCTGCGCTGGGCAGGGCACGTCTCCAGGATGAAGGACCACAGCCTCCCTAAGATCCTGCTTTATGGTGAACTTGCCGCCGGCTGCCGCAAGAGAGGAGCCCCGAAGAAAAGATACAAGGACTTCCTGAAACAACAACTCAGCCTCAGGCATATTGATCACCATAACTGGTCTACTCTGGCCTCCAATCGGGAGGCCTGGAGACAGACCATCTATAACGCTGCTGATGCTTTTGAGAAAGCACGCAGGATCACTCTTGAGGAGAAAAGACAACGCAGAAAGAATTGAGCCTTGCAGAATATACCATCCAAGGAGTCTTTCTGCTGTGCCTTTTGCAACCGGACATGCCTTTCTCGTATTGGCCTTTTTAGCCACCAACGCACTTGCAAGAAATGCGGGTAGAGCCCTTCCCAAATCTTCGTTCGCGAAGCCTAGCCATGACTGACTGTGACTGACTGCTGTAAATCAGCATGCAATCTGAAAACAGTAGACTAGTTACCACCCTTTAATTGAGCTTTCCTGTTGCTGCTAACCTACTCTACATAAGACACAAACAACACATAAAATACGACATAAACCATAAACTGTTATTATTAAGCAAATGAAAAGATAAGTAGCATTTCTTCATCTCAGTGAATGGAAAAACAATGCTAAAACTTTTGTGAACCTCTACACAGCTGATTCTGTTGAAAATATACTTCTGGACATGATGAGCACTACCAGAGTGCTTAAAAAGGTGGAGATATTTGATTAAAACTCCTTAGCACAGTGTTCCAGGACTCTCAGTGTAATGAGGAGACCCTTTGCTCAACAACCTCCAAGCTACCATTCTCTGATGATTTGACCAGCTCTGAAACAAAAACCAGAACTGAGTTCATTCTGGTAAATGTTGTTTTAACATCCTGGAGAGTATATCTGCTCACTGTCTATAACTCAAGGAAACAGAGACATCGACTTCTAGCCAAACTGTAGAGCACATCACAAGATTTTGAGGTAGCCAATGCTTAGATCCAAACTAAATTGGATTTTTCAATAATAGTTCATATTGCCCACCACTCCCATAAAAAAAAGTCTGTCTAGATATTATTGTTTTGATACTGGGAGACAGAAAATATTCCTTGCTGTTGCTGAAGACCTGTAATCAGTTACTCCATCCTCACTACCAGGAAACTCTTCAGGAGAGAGCATTGAATAATATGTGTTTGGGCATGAAAATAAAGCGACATAAAGGTTTGATAACAATAATCTTTAGTCTACAGGCTTCAGCACTAGCTCTTTAGTGACTAACAGAGGCCCTAGAGCTATCTATACATTACACCAACAGGGCCTGGGTCAACTGGACAGAAATGAGCAGTCTCTACTTGCACTTTTTTTTTCTGATGATAAGTGAATCTCCTCAATGACCCACTATGGTTGACCCCCAGAATACCTTGGAGCACATGAACCAGTTATTCTCAGATGACCCTAGCCAGAGTGGAATCTCATCAGCACACCCAATACCACAGCCACTCATGGGTATGGGGTCACAGGGGCTGCAGAGGGGCTGGCCTGAAGCAAATCTTGTGACTCTGCATGGTTCAAGTCTCCAGCTGGCAACACTAGCTGCCTATCTCTACTCCTGGTGTGCACTAGGAGAAAAATGGAGCCAAACATCCCTAGTCCCTGTAGATGCGATAGCTATGTCAGGTCATGGAGGAAGAAGATGGCCACGTGGTCAATTGCTCTGTAGTGGCTACAGCTCCCCATCCCATAACTCTACTAGGCATTAAAAACTGATGCATCAAGTGGAGAATGTAGTGAATTGGGACAAGGGGGTGGTGAGTTCACATGGCTGCTTTATCAGTATTATTATTTTCTTCTTTTACCCTGCTTTGCTTTAGTTTACAGTCACCAGAAAATGCAGTGTCTGCCACCACAAGGAGAGCCACTGCCTGAAGAGTCACTGCCTCTCCCTATTGGGTCAATGACAGCACAATCAGTCCATGGGCCAAGCTATGGAATTGCTTGGAGAGGAGCCGGGGGAAAGACAATTCCTACATATCTGCTTCATGTCTGTCCCCTTAGAACAGGTTCTGCAGAACCCCCCTCAAATTAACCTTTGTTTCTCTTTCAGTTCTACAAACTGATATGACAGAAGAGGGAAGCTCGTAATAGCGATATTTATTCTCTCACAGCAATGTCCACACAGAGTTTGCTTACTCAAGCATTGCACAAGAAGGGTCTTTCTCTGCCTATAATGCTGCAGCTGTATCAAAAGAAAGGAGATGTGGCTTGCTTGCCCTTTGCGTGGGACGGTGCAGCAGTGTTTGAAGAGGCCTGTATTCTTTCTCAAATAACAGCACTAACAGCTTATTCAGAGTCCTTGATAGGGACAGCGTCAACAGAGGATATGAACCTGCTAGTTCTGTGTTGGAATACAGAGTTTTGTTGTGTTTGTTGGCTTTTTTTCAGCTTCCTGGTAGATGTTGTTCCCCATAATGTCACCATTGATATTGTCTAAAGAAAAGAAAAAAGGAACCAGAAAAACAATCACGCGTATAACAGAAAAAGGGTAACAGCTTCCACTTGACAGTAAAAACAGCTCACTAAAGCACGTGGTAAGAAGAACAGGACTGAAACAAATAAAACACATTTCCTCAGAGGTGATTAAACAGAACTGTGCTGCAGGCACAGTTTGGCACAGTTAAGGTATCAAGCACAGCTGTCAAAGCTTGAACGTCGGCTGTTCCCCAGTGTCAGTGTGTTTGCCTCTTCCTAAAGTGTCTGGGCACTGGAAGTTCACTTCAAATTAAGCTGTTTCGAAGTAGCCCTGATTAGTTACTCCCTGAAATGTGGAAGTGTATCATTAATGGCTTTTGGTTTTCTAAAAGATTGGTTAAATATTGACATAGTCTAAAAAGGATTTTATTTTGATAAAAAAATATTGGTTTTCCTGGTGAAGAGTCTAACAGAGAAATATGGTATTAGAAGAGGTCAGCTCTGGTCCTGAAATTACTTAGGCATTGCTTAACTTTCTCATAGTTAATACTTCATAATCCCTTGACAGTTATTTAATTCAATTTTTGTGCTAAAAAATAAAATCTGGATATGACTGATTCATTGTTGTGTTGAAGGGATTTTTTTTTTCTAATGCCACTGGTGAAGACAATTACTTGCAGTCTTCTTGTATGGTAGAACTATATAATGGACCCAAAATATTAATTCAAATTAATGCAGTCACAATTGCTTGCACATACTCTTTCTGTCAACAATACGACTAAGTGATTAAGATATTTTCTATGATATTTTCTTTTGAGCAGGAGACCATCATTTTTGAGAATATGTTTCTTCAATCTTCACTGACAAAACGGATGTATATAATTTATGATAAATCTACCACTGATCTTTGACCCAGATTTGAAAGACATAATTTACTGAAACATTTAGGTTACTTTAGATTAATATAACAACCCTTATTAGAAGGAAAATTTTAAAAGTCTATCAGAAATTACAAATGCTTTTGTTATTTATAGTCATTATCCATTTATATAATGAGTAACTTTATTGCTTGCATTTGGTTCTCGGTTGTCAATGATCATGAATGACCCTATAGACTTTCTAATTCTTTTCAAAAAATGGCAGGCTGATCAGAATAGTATTATGAAAATTATTTGGAGATTTGAGAGAGAAAAATTTATCAATTTTGTGGCAAAGTCACAAAACCATTGCTTTCTTGGAATTTCTGAGAAATAATTTTTTATGAGAAAACTTCTTTTTACACTGCAGAAAATTTTCTGTGATATTCTCTGACTTTTTTCCCCTTCTAGAGAAATCCAGTCAGTAGGAAGTCTTCTCTACCTTTTCTTCCTTTTAAGATCCAGTACTGTATTTTATAGCTTCCGTTACATCTCTTACTTTCCATTAGCAGAAGAGGAAGAAACTAAGACAATTTTTCATACCGTTTTAAGTGAAATGATCATTTCAGAAACATAAGAACTGCACTTAAGTTGAAACTTAACATTATGTTGGAAATATAATGCAAATTCTTTGAGTTGTGTAAATATAGTTAAAGGGAGAACGGGACAAGCAATCTTTTGTATACAGCACAAATCCTTAGACAGCATTTGCTACATTTTATGGCTTTAGTATTGTTGTCAGAATCTCAATATGTACTATTAAAAGGGATCAGTTTATAAAATTTCAAATTTATATGTGCATGAACTGTAGGAAGCTGTTGACCAGAATAGCAAAACCATAGAAGTTAATGGACTTATTATTCCTGGATAGCTTTTATATGTCACTGCAATCTGTTCTGTTAAAAATTAGATCGCTTCAGACAAATTTATAAAAAGGAGAGGAAGACAGTACCTGATAAGAGGGGAACACAAAAGAACAAAGTAAGAAGCAAGATGCCAGACACAATACAAAGTTGAGCCATTTACATTTTTGCAATAAAATTTGCATAGAAAATAGTTTCTTTGACATGATAAATGAAAGATGCTGGAGTTTAAAAAATAAATCACACAAATTTGAATATCTTAGAAAAATAAGTTTCATTGCCATATATATTATTATAGATTTTATGTGGGCTATACAGACTTTAGGAGTCAAGTTAGATGTTTTTGGTCTCCCAGGATTACATGGGAGATTACATAAAATTGTAAGGTTAATTTTTTCTAAATAATTCTAGAATATGCTTTCACTTAGGGAGATATGCAAAAAAATGGTGCCCATGTTGCAGACAGTTAAAAAAACACAGGATATTCAATTCAGTGAGTTTTTCACTATTGCAACGTGTTGAAGGTGATAGAGATGATGATTACACAAAGAACCAAGACTCAGAGCAATTTGAGACATTTAGGGTCAGGAACACATATAGTAGAGTAATTTTTAAAGAGTATTTGTTAAGATGGACTGACTAAGGCTGGTATTGGTACATGAGGGTTTCCAACTTTACTTTCCTTTTTTTTTTTTCTTGACCATCAGGTACTCCCTTGCTCTTTTTAATTTGTTTTACACACATTTTCTTTTAAGCTCATGAAAATAATTTGCTGTTTCTAAACAATTATCTACTTTGAAAAACATATTCATATATCAACCAAGTTATAATTATCATTTTTTTGAGGGCTGCAGGTTAAAGTAAGGTAAGATTAATCTCCTTTGTTTGAAAAAGTGCCAAAATTGTATCATACTGTAGCTAGCAAATAATTTTTGCTGACTAAAAATATTAAATGTAGATTAAAAAGTTAATTGGTAGAAGTATTTTAATTCCTGCTTTTTAGGGGCTGAATTCTGAGATCTTGATTTATAGTAATTAAGGTATTTCAACTTCTTGGATTCCTTCATTATCAGGTAATGGACCACAGCAACAAAAAAAGTCTTAATAGGCCCAAATTTATCCAGAAGATGATTTCATGGACAGCATGAGGAGGGGTGGAAAATCCAAGGAGAGCAAGGGAAAGATGATCCATTGCAGGTCTGTAACGTAAGGGTGTTTCCAGGCAGAACATCAGCCCACAGAAGTGTAAGGACAGGACTGGCTGGATAGTCTGAATTCTGAAAAGAATCTAAAATAATTTAGAAGAACTCCATCATCCCACCATCTATGTAAGCATAGTTTAGGACTAATAGACCCATACATTTCAGTTTAATACAAATTTAGCTGAACCTTCACGTACATTTTGCCTATGACCATTTAAATGCAACTTAAGTAGGCTAGGATTTTGGTTGGGAACAGCTAAATCAGTGTTCTCATGCTATCAGGGCTTCAGATCCAGAGTGGGAGCAGAATATATGATATTAATACTCTCCAGTGTATATACAGGCTGCTAGCTGGCTAAAGCACACAAGTAGCAGAACAAAGTCAGATTAAACTGCAAAATATATTGACTAGCTGGAGCAGTAAGCATTGCAGAAAACAGTGTGCTGTTTTCCTTCAGAAAGAAGTTTAAGAGGAAAAAGAGCCATACAGTCCAGCCCTGCAGACATCCTCAAAAAGCAGTGTTGAAATAAAAGAGCAGCAAGCCAAACAGAGGGCAACTTGCTGCGAGATAGGGAAAAGTTGCAAGCACTGCATACACAATATGAGGAACCAGTAACGCATTTTTTCTTAAGAGGAAAAGATTAATGCTGTGTTTTGAATGCATATGAATGGATATGCACAGAAATTATGTTACAAAGAAACAAATTCAGTGTAAAATGAGTAAAATATGTTGCATGACTAGGAGGCATTGCTGATGGAATCAAAGTTACTCAAAGGTTTAAGTCCCACACTTTGCATTTCAGACACGAGTTTCAGCACACTGTAGTATGGCTAGGAGCTTGGAGGACTGATTCAAAAATTATATAAGTGAGCAGAAGTCTCCCCAGTTATTTAAATGGGTTTGGTTGAGGCCTCAGGTCTCTTACACAGTAGGACATGTCCAGATGCCAGAGCAATTGTAGGATAATATGATACGTGTGTGTGTGTGCGTGCGCGCGCAGTGGGAAAGCAGCACAAATACAGATCCTGCTGTAAAATTAACAGAAGAAGCAGTTGGTGAGCCAAACCACATAGCTTTAGACTCTTCTGGATAATTAATTTTGTATAAAATATAGAGCAATGAAGAAGGAAAAACTAATATCATAGTAGAGTCATAAGCATCTGCCACTTGAACATAATTTTTCTTTCAGGCACAGTAGTACCACTGCATTAATTCTGGGTTTAAAATATTAGCGTGTGCCAGGAGCAGGTACTGCTCCAGTGAACTGCAGTGCAGAGACAAGACAAATACAGACCCGAACACAGTCTTTAGCCTAATAAAATGTTAGATAATATACAACAACAACCCTAAGCCATATTTGAAGGGAAAAAAAGCAAATTGAGCCCCCACAAAATTTAAACACACAAACCTTATTTTCTATAATTTTTTCATCTTTTATTTCTATATTGTCCTATCGTTCAAGTTAATGGGCTTTGTTCTACCTAATATTTGGTTACAAAAATGCTAGGTGGACCAAAAGGAAGTACAAACCTTGTACTTGTTCATAAATCTAATGAAAGGATGACTTAATAATCCTAGCCATTTCCTGAAAATTTACTCATTGCCATAGTTTCCCTTAAAGTATGGACTACTGAAAAATTACACTCCCAGAGAAGCCAAATAGGTCACCTCTAGCTATTGTGTTTACTAACTTTAATTTGTTCTTCTTAACTTCAGTAGAAAACCAGATTTTTCTCATTTAGAGAACAGAAAAGAAGACAGATACTCTTAGAAGAATGTTTTTCTTCTCTTTTCAAGAATGAAAGAGTAGCAATGTATCATTAGCCAAGGAATACTGTTTCTTTTCAAAGATAAACAACTTTGCTCTGTTCATCTTTTGCAATGCATATTGTAGGTAACCTCCTAATCAAAAGCTCTCCTTTTTCCTCTTAAAATATTTTTTTTTTAAATTTCACACTTCTACAGGCTCTCCAAATTACGGATCGGAAAGCACCCAACAATTTTTCTGTTTTTAAAAGCTCCTGTCTGATCTGAATAATAATAAAAAAAGATGAACAGCTAAAACTCAAAACTAGAGTTATGATTGCAGAATCCCTTTTTCATTCTTAACAACACCATCCTTTGCTAAAACACTAAAGCTCCACCAAAGAGAAGATTGTCCTCTATGTGAGATAACAGACAGGATCGTGAAAACCACTGTTTGAAGCATGTGATTATGCAACACACATAACAAAACATAAGGTGTGTGGTAGAAAGAGAGGACAGGTTTCACAAAAAAGGGTTTGTCATGTGCCTTGTTGACTATGTTTGATGAATGATATAACATCAACGTTTTAGCTACCCATGAAGAAAATATCTCACTTTACTATTGGGCAATTTTGCCTGAGATCTTTGTTGAAATATGTGATTTTGAACTCCGTAGGGTAAAGGTTAATTTCATGCTAGTATATATAGAGTAAACTTCTGCTTCTAGCAGAGCAGCTGTATCAAATGAAAGACAGATATTTGGTCACGAAACATGTCTGTTAGTAACCCAAAGGACTGAAGTTGTATCACCTCAAATTTTTAAATACTTTGACAGTCCACAGATAGAGGCCACCTAAACTAATTATTTTGGCAAAACCATACTAGGATGAATCACAGGATTATGTTATTTACCAGGGAACTAAATCCCCACATGTAAGAGAATTAGTAACCAATATTAATCTAATAGCCTCAAAAAGGGTTAATAGATGCATGCTCTGAGACTACTAGATAGTCTTCCTCATCAATTAATAAAGCTTGAATATTAGGGAGCAATCCTTCTATATACACAATAATGGACACAGGATACTACATTTTACAGCAGAACATGATTTCCTTTTCTTATTGCATCCCACCTTCCCTACCTTAGGAAATGCGTTAGTATTCTCTCACTTTAAATATACTTTTATTTAGTTATCAATTACAGTATTCATCATCATAATTATTCGTGCTTGATTCCACTATCTAGAATCTTGAACCCAGGTTAAGTTTTATGAGTAAGTAATTTAAGAGTAAAACTATATGAAAAAAGCTTATAATTTTGAGTGGCTCAGTGGTTCTACTGCTAGTCTAAATAAAGGGCTTGTTAACATGAATAACTAACAAAGCTAAGCTATTGTTAAGCACAAAATGGTGCACAGTGCAACTCACACATAAATTAATAGCTGTTTTTGTAGATATTTGGATACTAGAATTGAATTTTAAACAAGACTTAAAGAGCTCAAGTGCTAATTATTTTGTTTGCACTTAATGCAGATATTTTGAAAAAAAGAAAGAATAAACACATCATGGTATTTCTCTTCATAATAAGGCATAACACTTTGTTTCTTGAATGCTGTTTCTGTTCTCATAAGAAGCTGAAAACATCTGTAATTCTCCATGATTGAACATACAATCAAACAAGAAAGCAAACTTGACCCTGAAAATTTCTGTCTATGAGGACATGGTTGAAAAGTTTCCCAGTTGTTTCATATGTATATTTTAATGTTAAATTTTGTGGAATGCTCAAAAGCAATTTATCCCCTTCTTGAATCTGCTCGAAAGCAGTGCTATTAATAGCAGTATTAATAGCTGCTTTAGAAGATACATAGATTGATCTACAAAGATTTACAGAAATTTGTAGAGAGCTTTATACAGAAATAAAAAAAAAACATATTCTTGTCAACAGGTAAACCTGTCTTTCATGATGAGCAGAAACTGAATAGTGTCTGAGAGTTGCATGATGGCTAATGAGGTGCACAAGAACTACTAGCAGAGCTTCCAAATCTGGAAAACAACTTTAGTAACTCCAGTTTTGCTACTGCTGATACAGTTTTTCCCAAAATATGAGTAAAAAACTCTGTGGGTTTTGGCTGAGGTAGAGTTAATTTTCTTCACAGTGGCTAGTATGTGGCTATGTTTTGGAATTGTGCTGAACTCAGTGAGGATAACATAGAGATGTTTTTGTTATTGCTGAGCAGTGCTTACACAGAGCCAAGGCCTTTTCTGCTTTTCATACTGCCACACTGGTGAGGAGGCTGGAGGTGCATGAGAGGTTGGGAAGAGGCACAGCTGGGACAGCTGCCCCCAGCTGACCAAAGGGATATTCCAGACCATATGACATCATGCTCCATATATAAAGTGGGGGGAAGAAGGAGAAACGGGGGACATTTGGAATGACGGAGTTTGTCTTCCCAAGTAAACATTACATGTGATGAGTACCTGCTCCCCTGGAGATGGCTGAACACCTGCCTGCCCAAGGGAAGCAGTGAATTAATTCCTTGTTTGGCTTTGCCTCTATGCAAGATTTTTCCTTTCCCTATTAAACTGTCTTTATCTCAATCCCCGAGTTTTCAGCTTTTACCCTTCTGATTCTCTCCCCGATCTCACTGGTTGGAGAGTGAGCAAGCAGCTGTGTGGGGATTGGTGGCTGCCAGGAGTTAAACCACAACAAAGACACATTACTATATTAGTTATCAAAAGGTAAGAAATTGCTGAGATGAACAGGCATATTAATTCAAAAACATCCCACCTTATGCTTATAGGAGGACTACTGGGCACTATTGCCCTGCAGGCAACTGTTAATGTCTACAAGAATAGAAGAGAAACTCTAGAAAGGAGAGGAGCTGCTATTGACCTCCCTTTGCCAGAGCTGCCCCAGTAAAAGTCTATTTGTGGATGAGAAAACATAAGTAAGGGAGTGAGACAGACTTCAGTGGAATTTCATACCCTTCTTACAAAGTGATTTTTGCCTTCCTGACTCCATGGAAACATAACAGGCAGTAATACCAAATAGGAAAAAGTAGTAGCCAAAAGGAACAGAAATGTGGAGGAATCAGGACTGTGTTATCAGACAGAAAGGTAATCAATTGGGGGGTGATGAGGTGAAAAAGTAAATGTCACCTTGGCAACCTGAGATAAAATCACGAAAAATGTAATGTGTTCCCTATGAGTGAGAAAAAGACAATAGGATTAACATTGAATCAAGATGTTTTTATTCAGTGTAGGTAAACAATTTTCCAAACAATGGGAATACATTAAATATTTTTTTATTCTCTCTCTAGAGTGACCTACACATTCTAGCCATCACTGACATAACAATATATTAAAAAGTTCAGAGAAAAAGGCATGAAAACTGATGTTGATTAAATTTTATTCTGATATCTGGAAAGCAGTACCGTGGTAGGCTTGTTGCATATTTTATTACTTTTCAATTTGGTTTCTTAATATTATTTTTTACCTGATAGAAGAGGGATGAAAAAAAAAGATTTATGATTAATATTTGACAGAAATGTTAGGAAGTGTTTTTCCAATTCAAGATTTGTACTTTCTCCTATTCTTTAAAGTTTTGACTGTCAGTCTTCCTTGAATTTTGATTTGCCTCACAGAGATTTGGGAGCTTGATGAGAAATTCATCTTTTCATTTTGTGCACTCAATGTGAGACTCACACACTAGGTTTTGTTTCAGTCTGAAAAACAGTCCAGAAAAAAAATACAATTTCAGTGCCTGAATAGTTTAGACTGAGGCAAAGTTTTTTACCCTGTTGAGATGTGGAACACCAGCTTCCTGACAAATCCTGGTTCCACACAATATCCTGGTGATAACCAGGAGGGAAACTCAGTTGTGCCAAAGCTCATGCAGAAATCGTCATCTATAAATTCATAATAAAGCTTCATCATTGGCATGAGAGACATTGAAACGTAAATTACATAAATTCCCTAAACTCTAGGCATAGGTTTTTCTTCGTTTATATTCTTTACTGACCTTTGGCTGTATTTTAGCATCACCCTCTAGTACTCATTATACATTCGCATCTGGACATGTTGTGTATGCACTGCTTTTGGAAAGTTCATATGCATTTGTCTTAATATTTTATTATTTGAAATTCTCAGCAATTTTAAATCCCATTTTTTACTATAATTATTCCTCTGCTAGTTTTATAGACAGTTTCCTCTATAGCTTGCCTGCAGTAGGTTTTCATTTAACTTGAACAAGAAAGAATACTTTGATGGAATAAAAATAACTGGCTGAACAAGGTACTGGCCTGCAGCAAAGAAAACGTAAGGTCTTCTTCAAGTAATTAAATAATGAGACTTTAAAGCCACCTAGGGATCAATTTTGATTGTTTTTTCTGATTCCCTGAGACAGGTCATGAATTTTTGTGTGCCAATTTCCAAACCTATCCCGAGAACTGCAAAATAAGTTTGGAACTAGGCTGTTAGTGAGCAACTTCCTGCTGATATTTAACTAAAGCTGGAAAACTACGAAAACTGTAGCACAGGCCTTAGATCAAAAAAACCCCCTCCCATCTGCCATTTTTCACTTAAATATTGTTTGAAGTTAAAACATATGTTGTAGACTCCAGTTCAGCAAAGTATCTCTGTTATGAATGGCATTTGAGCCTCTGTACAGAGTCATACAGTGATGATTTAACAGTTAATCCTTATATTAAAAGTACCTATTTCATTCTGTTTCTCAGACTTGACAAATCATAAATTTTCAATCCCCTAGTAGTGCTCTATACCCAAAGGAAAGCATCTGCATAAGTCTTTCCTTGGGAATAACATTTGAAGTTGGGATGTAACATTTAGTTGAGGCAATAGCTTTCTCTGAGACACAAATTGATTGCCACTGGCAGGGAAAAGCCATGCTTTAAATGGGTAAATATATAATAACATCAGTTGACTGAAAATACTGGTGAATTTGCACTCTTTCAAACAGACCAAGTAGATTTTTCTTTTTTTTTCTCTTAAACTAAGAGACAGCCCTGGGACTGAAGCCTGCAGCTGTGCACACTGGCTTCTGCGCTAACCCTCCAGGTCCCTAGCAGTGTATTTATAACCAAGCTTGCTGTTGGGGTTGCTTCCAGGCACCAAAGCACACCTCCTCTCTCCAGGAACATTTTTTTCTGTCCCCAAAACACACCAGGGAATAATTTATTGCTCACCTTCCCAGCACTGTGTTTGGTCCATGACAGCTCCAGGATCTTGTCTGTATTCAGTGGTTGCTAGATGACATGGGAAGGGACCATCAGTTCTCACAACCCCACACGAGGTTGGGGAAGAGTCTCTTCTGGCTCCCATTGTACATCTTGTCTGAGGACCAATGAACAAAACAGGAGAGATGAAAACCCTGTCTTGGACTCAAAGGATGATTTCATTTCATTTGCATTGCACAAGCCAAATTGAGCAAGGAAGCTATGCCAACATTGGAAGAAAGTAGTGCCAGGAATGGTAAAGTGGGATGATGGAAATTAGAAAAATTGTAGCTTTTACACCATCTGACAGTCCAATTCTCTCACCTACAGTTGTATCAGCAACAGTGGGACTAACTTACCTGTTTGGTTCTTCATAAACCTGAGCAGTGACTTCATTTGCCTATTTGAAAACAAATACAGAAAGTCAGACTTAGCATGAGTACACAGTAATGCAAATTCTTCATTATTCTACATACAACAAGAATCTCATCCAAACAGCAAACTAATGAATAATTTAACCTGGAGAAGTCAGGAAAAAAGTACATCGTGTGTACTTAGTATTTTATTTAATTTTTCGTCTGTTCATGTCATACAGAAGAAGCCAATTGGTAAAATATTTTTAGGTTTTTTGATATGCCTGGCAAGCAATGCTATTATAAAGAAAAAAATGTCTACCAGTGTCTTAAAAACTGCTATGTTGACATGTGTTCATGGAGTCACATATATTTTTTATGTCGGTTCTTACAAATGTTGGTTTCAAACATCTACAAGACTAATCTTAATAATAGGAGAGATTCAACCGTTCTTATGAGGAGTTTCAAATAATACTAGCATATACATCGATTGTATGAAAAACAAAAAAAAAAACAAAACACCAAAAAGAAAAACCAAAACAGTATTTACACTACCCTCTTACTGCTTGCAGAAACAATTGTGGCACATTGGAGGCTAATACCTGAATTTGCTTTCGTTAAGTCATTACAAATGATCTATATAACCTTGAAACAGAATTTGCCATTCACCCAGGCAGGTCAGGATGGCCGAGCGGTCTAAGGCGCTGCGTTCAGGTCGCAGTCTCCCCTGGAGGCGTGGGTTCAAATCCCACTTCTGACAACTTCTTTATGACACCAAGCTGAGTGGTGCTGTTGACAGACTGGAAGGATAGGATGCCAACCAGAGGGACCTGGACAAGCTGAAGAAGCAGGTCAGTGGCAATCTCATGAGGTTTAATAAGAGCACGTGCAAACTGCAGAAGGATAGTAGAAGCTGTATCATTTCCCATTACAATTGTGTAGAGATGAAGAGACCTTCTGTAGTCAAGATTATATTATACAGGAAAAATGATGAACATTTAGTTTTGTCCTCAGCTTGAAAGAAGAAGCAGACTGAACAAGGAAAACTTTGTGTATTTTTCATGCAGTCATGACTTTCTCATAACGTTGTAGCAATAAAGATGCAGAAACCTTGGGTATCACTCAGACCCTGGAGACAAAGAGGAATATAATTTCGGCAGACTTCTGCAGATTAAATTGCCATGCACTATGGTTATGACTGGAAGGTGCCCTATGGGTTTCTCTTCAGTCTGGCACAATCGCTCCCTCTCACTAGGCTCCTGAATGCTATTCCTGCAATAGCACTCAAGCTGAAAGAGTCCATTCTCACCTGCCTTTTAGGTCCATCTCCTGTCCCCAGAGTTGCCAATCACAAACGTGACACCTAACCCATAGCTCCTGCACATGTAACACACAGTCCACCATCATTTGTCTGCTCTATCCATGCCATGGTACCCCACTACCAAAGTAATAGGCACCACCTGATTTATGTGGAATACTATCCACTAGTATCTCTTAACAAAGGGAAGGATAAAAACCTGGTCCAGACATCTGAGACCAGCGGTCTTGCTGATTGTTCTCCCAGTGCATCTTCACCTTACCCCACACAGGGATAATTTTTGGAGCTGAGGTTCAAACATAAATCAAGCTACATTAGAGCAAGCCCTTTGCAATACTCCTACTTCCATTACAAATGCTTTCCAGTTTGGTTTCTACGGCCTAGAAGTGCATGGTAATCGAGAGACCTTCTCTTCTTACTTGTGCAGAGCTTGGGAGGGCAGAAGGACGCAGGCAGGAACCTTGGTGTGATGAGAGAGCCTGGGCACTCAGGTTGAGCTATATTGTATTGTCAAACAAAATTTCCATTCATATAATGAACCTGATGTCCACATCCTGAGCTATGCCTGCATCTACCATCACAACCCAAGTAAGAGACCTGTAGCACATCCCTTCCATTGATGCAGTCATTTTGCACGATGCCTAACTGATTTAGAAGTACTTAAGGAAGTCTTAAATGTATCTGTCTAAATAGCACCAATAAAAGATCCAGGACTACTTTTCTTTTTCATTCTTTCATGCATTCTCTTTGTGGAAAAAAGGTGTTCAAGAAAGATGATTCCTGCATATTTATTTGACAATCTTCATGAGTTAAAATGAGCTTACCCCAAGCAGTTTGTCTCTGACATGTTCACCTATTCCTTGTGCTGGTCCCAGTGATGTTTATGTGATATACAGTTAAGATGCAATAGAAGTGCAGAGGTACTCTACCAAAAATTTTTCTGAAGTTCAGGTTTCTTTCTTTTTTCTTTGTTTGTTTGTTGTTTGTTGTTGTTTGTGGTGGTGTTGGTGGTGGTTTGATTTGGTATTTCTTAAGTAACATTTTTATGGAGTAAAAATTCAAGAAGCCTGATATTCTCTATAATTTGGACTTCAAAGTTCACACTTTAGGGAGATTTGAAGCCAGGAAGTTGAGAGTCAAGTTTAATCATATGTTCTTTGATACTTTAGGTTTATCTGTGCTGTCACTTGGGATTTATACATTAATTACCCTCAAAGTCCTGTTTTCTTGAGCAGCTTTATATGTAATGCAAAAATAATCAATATTCATATAAAATTATTTCATCAGAACCAGAGAGGCTGGAAGTTGTTTTATGATATATCAGGTATTGTTTTTTTCTCGTCACCTGTTATTTCTTTTAGCTTGTTTTCATTATTTCTCCTACTTCAGGGCAACATGCTCTGCTGCTATTTTTCTTTCACCCTCCTTCTCAAAGGGGAATCATGCAATTTTTTTTTTACCTGGTTCTTCTCACCAACTACTCTCTGAAGTATTTGTATTTTTCCTCGTGTACACATTCCTTCCTCTATTTTGCCATTTGCTTTTCTATAGCTGTATTACCTTCCGCCCAGGCTTTCAACAGGACTGTCTTCCTCTGGCTGAAATATCTATCAAGGATTAATGTGGAGGAAGAGACCTAAATGAGATTGGGGGTGTTCAAAAACAGTTAGTGCAGATCAGATCAGTGACAGTAACTAATTCCACTTAGTGCAGAAGGCAATTGAAGGAGGATTAGGCTAAACCACACCTCAGTGTTTTTGCTGAATGTGAGAAGCATAGGCAAGTATGGCTTCTGCTGCCTGATTGTGGAATAAAAGCTGCTATACCGGGATTGTGTGCTCAAACTTTTAAAGAGCTCCCTTGATTACCTTGAAACTCTTGAGTAATGGCTTAATTACTCTGTCAGAAAAACCTTCTCAAGAGAAACCTGATAATAGAGACTTCTATTATCTAGTAGAACAAGAACTGATGATGGGAAGGTTTCCTACTATGCTTTTATCTGATTATTTGGAGTATGGTAGAATTGTCAATAGTGATCCAGAATAAGTAGAAGTATTTGCTGAACATTTCTAGTTGTTATTTGATGCAACGTAGGCCAGTAACTCCTCTCTTTCTCTGATGATAATGCTAAACAAACATTATTTTAAACCAAAACAATAAATGTTAGATATTTTTAGATAGTAAATACAAAAAAATCGCATTTAGGAGCTTTAAAAATGCTGAAGAAATCTCTAAGTAATTTTTGTTGACTTAAAATGGTTTTTAGAAATTTGGAAGATTAAATTGTTTTGAAATTTCAAACAAGTAAATTGAACAACACAGTCTGTTCCAGGTTTGTCAATCTGACACTGATCTGAATCACATAAAGAGAATCTTCGTCTGATAATAAAAAACTGAAAGAGTAGAACAAATAACACAAACATCCAGAAAACAGGTATTTTGTAAGTTTAATAGATACAAATAAAACTGATGAAATATCCCTAGAACTTTGTAAGTCATTTTGATAGGTACAAAATGATGTCTTGATCAGTAGAACAAGATTGGAGGCATAAAGACAGAAGGAAATAACATAAACACACTTGCACAATACAGAACTTGAGCTGCAGATGTATCCTGAAATGAACTTACAGGTGATGACTGATACTTAGCTAGAATAAAAGGATTAATGCAGACTTCCAGTGTTTAAACAATGAAGTACATTGTTAGAGCTTCTGTACTTCTGTAGTTATTACTGTGGTAACTGCTACTGAAAAACACCACCAGTTCAAGAAAGATTTTGATAATGTAGGAAAGCACTGGAGAAGAATATAGGAATAAATAAGGGTATAGAAAGCATATTTTAGGGAAATATGTAAGTATTTGATTCAAAAGACAAGTATGTCTTCAATTTAGTTTTCACATCAAAATCTGATGGGATGGTTTATATACTTCACCTTAATAAGAAAGACAATAATAATCGACAGGGGTGAACTAGTTGGAAGCTTTGGTGAATTTTCTATTGCCAGAGTATCTCCTTTTCAAGGCTGGAAGTTCTCAGCAATAGTGTACTCTTTGATGATTTGTTGCCTAAAAAAGCTGTGGTCCCCAGCCATGTTAAGCTAAGAAGAACAAGTCCTCTGAGTGACTTCTGAGATGTGGGAATACTCCTTCTCTTACCACAAATGCAACCTGGTTCAGTTCACAGTAACAGAGGTCTCCAATACAACTCCTGTGCCTTTATTTCTTTCACACAGACTCTACTTAAAAAGAGCGAAGCCTTGTGAAGCCATTCTGGCAGGGATACTTCCTAGTACTCCTATACACATGCCTGGATTTTCCTAGATAGTCATTACTGCAAATCTGCATACAATTGCTTAGTCTAAAACCTACTGCAGGCAATGAATGAGTCTTCATTTCAGACCTCTGTGAAATCAGATGGCCATGATCACAAGAAAAATACATGCAAGTGTATTATTGGAATAAATTCCAAGCTCCTTAACAATTCTAACATATTTATACTGATATTTTTCAAGGTTACTGAAGGGTTTGTTTGGGGTTTTTTAAGCGAAATCAGATGAATATACTTCTGCGTTTTGAGTTTTCTTTGTAAGTCTTAAATTGTATTGTTCTTAATGTAGATGAGTGAAACAAATGAGTGTAAATTTCTACCACTTGCTACCAAACCACATTTGAAAGCATGACCTCAAAGCTCTTGGCGAGATAAAACAGCAGCACAATTTGGTATCAGGAATATGTATGCCATGTTACGTAAGAAAGTTCAAGAAAAAAAGAAGGGAAGGATAACAGGGTTTGGTGTTTGGTTTTTTTCAAATTCAATTTTTAAATTCTTATTCTGTTTTGAAGAGAGGGCTGGGAAAACTTCATCTTAGTAAAAGATAAGCAGTGATGTTACTTCGAGTGCCCTGTGTTTTTATACCTAGTTTTATACCTAGTCAGGTATATAACCTAACCTTACCTTTGAATTAATGTGCAGCATTTTCTTGTTAGTTCTAGGCTTTATGGCCATACCAGTTTTTAGATTCAAAGTGCCAATATGCTAAAGAGTCACAGTCACATCTTCATTGATAGTGCTAAGAAGGATATGTGTGAGCATCTCAAACATGGCCCATGCTTGGACTAATCACGTGAATATTGCAGGTACACATTATTCTGCTCAGGGAAACAGAAAATGTAATTGTTAATTGTTCATAAAAGGTTTATTTAACTGGAATTTCCATTTCTTTAAATGTCACTTCCAGACAGGGAATGTCTAAGCTCTCATTAAAGTACATTTTATTAATAATTAGTTAGTACGCTTTAATTAATTTGTCAAAGACAATTTCTTCCTCTTCACCCTATTCTTTTTGTATAACAGCTTGTCTACATACACTTGTTTTTTGTTCTGAACAGGGGCTTTAAGAGGTAGGTAAAGAATAATAATAATAAAATTTTAATAATAAAAAAGTCCAGAGTATAGTCACCAATGTGCCTTGTTAATGCCACAATGAATGGAGAAAGTTTAGCATGAAGAAATCTATTACCTTGATTTTAGACTCTGTGTGGCCTCAAATTAAAATGCCTGAAACAAGGCCATACTTCTAATAGATACATTCCTGCTGCAATAAGCACTTGTGCAGCAAATGTAAATGAGGGAAAATGAGACCTCATTTCAAACCATTTTACACCACAACATAATATGTAAAGGCAAGGAGAGACAAGGAGATTTATTCCATTGAGAACTACTGCAAATCAGTTTCAGAGCAAAGTCTGAGCTTCCCTGACCACAAGAGATCTTCATGTTCTTAACTCATTCTTGTGAATCAACATCCTTAATTTTCATAATGGCAGAAAACAATCCTGGATTCCTAACATCCATTTTGAATAACCTGCTTTTCAACTAGAGACAGATGGACTAATTATTAATCCAGGAATTATTTTTGTTCCTTTTATTTGTGGTGCAGGTAATGTCATCTGCTGGAGGGCCAACCAGCTACTTGATACAGCAAAGTAATACATGGGCCAGTTGCTCCCAGTTAGAAAAGGGTATAAGGTTGTCAGCTCACTCAGCTGGTGAACTGGGATGATGAAGAAGTGGGATCAGGCAGGGCTGGAGCAGTGTGGTAAATAATGGCTTGCTCACAGGCAAAAAGCAAAAAGAGACGGAAAGGGATACTCCAAGAGCGGGAGCTCTGACATATGCCTTTGGCTGGAAGGTATTTGGGTTGTATATATTGTCTATATAGGCAGCAAAGACCTGGATATCCCATGAGGATTACCAGAGATTTGCCAGGATTGGGATATCCATGAAAAGCCGCACCTAATGCAGGATAAAGACTCTTTACCCTGAGACAGGAGAGATGGTTGTCTTTCCAGAGGATTACTGAGAAAACCAATTCCTAGTTTTTAAGGGACAAAGTTGGGCTGAAAACTACAGGATTTGGTTAGAATAATGGGGAATGAGATAAGCCCTGCGGAAATTGCTTTTAAATTACCATTTAGTGTAATGCAAGATGGGCTTTGTCTCCCCTTTTCTCCTTTCTCACTTTTTTTTTGGACACTTGATAATTACTTAAGTGAGGGAATACAAAATACCAATTTGTGTTTTTTAGTCTGCCAACATAATAAATGTTCAGAGTTTTATTTTTAATCTTTAACAATAGAAAAACAGATGGCATGAGTAATTCCGTAGTGTCCTGCGCACTATCAGTATTCTAAAAACACTGTGGACACTCATGGTATTAACAAAATCTCACAGGGAGTGGAAGGGGAATATGGCAGCTGGGCTAGTATTTTTGTTTCAGTGTAGTGACCCCATTTGTGCATGCACAGAAACAGACAGAGGAAGACTCATCGATTTGTGTAGGTGGGAAGAGACCCCTGAGGCCACCTTTTCCATCCTCCTGCTCAAAGCAGGGCCTGTTAGACCTGGTTGTTCAGGGCCACATACAACCAAGTCTTGAGTACCTTCAGGGCTGGAGATCTCACAGACTTACTGTATCACCTTCTCTAGTGCTTGGGTACCTTCACAGTGACATTTTTTAGTGAGTAGTGGGAATTTTCATTAATATGAATTCCTCTCTCTGTTCCATCTCATCCTATCACTGTGCCACTCCAATAAGAGTCTGGCTCCATTGTTTCTATGTAGTTGTAGACAGCAATAATATCTCTCCTTAGCGTTCTCTCCTTTAGGGTGAACAAACATATTTCTCTCGACCTCTCCCTGTATGTCATGTACTTCAATCATCCCCCAAACATCTTAGTGGACCTCCATGACACCTCAGGCATCCTCCAAAGCTGAAATTTTCAGTGTTCACTTTGCTTCATAGAACATGTTTTTCCCTTGCCCAGCTGATCCAGTCCCCGGTCACATCCACACAGACAGCAACAAGGACTGAACCCTGATAAGGACGACCCACACGTTTTTCTCAGAATTTACTCTCACAGACATTTTGGGTCACCTTTGGGGAGCCTGTGACACCTAGAGGCCTGATGCTTCATCAGGTTCAGAAGGAAAATGTGAGAGACATAGCACAGATAGGAAAAATTTGCTTGATTTAAGTCTATCCTGCTTCCCAGGAAGTTTTTATACAGTCTTCTGTAACTCACCTGTCTTGTTTTTTGGTGTTTTTGGGGGAGGTTTAGTTTTTTTGGTTTTTTTCTGGTTATTGCTATTACTCTTCACTGGTTTGGTTCTGTTTAAAGTTGAATAAGGCTCAAAACCCTAAAGATAGTAGTTGGCTCTTTTTTGACATGAACGAAACAATGACAATTCTTGACATGTCGTGACTCACTCTGCATGTCAGTTCAGCAATAGCTCCTTATTGCGTGAAACTAAGCTAATGCTCTGTGCTTTTTGCAGAAGACAACATTAGTTCAATCTAATGGAAGGTCATCTAATGCATTTAAAAGTGTTAGCTGTCTTTGTCAGTGCAACTTGAATGCAGGGGCCTGTGGGCTTACAAATACAAAGAGTCATTATTGTAATAGCCAACATGAACCGGAATTACAGCCTGACCAAGGCTTATTTCTTTCTATGCACAACTAATTTAATAATTGTTTTCCATATAAATGTGATGTGAACTTAGCCTTAATCAACCACAGGCTGTATTTCTTGCTCCTTCTCTTAGAAAGTGCAAAACATGTTGTTCTAAGTTTGCAAATTTAAGTATAAATTTATTTCCATTGAGGGGTAAAATTATTAACTTAATTTAAGAGGAAACAGGACTTATACCTTGGGTCTTGTTTTTGTTTTCTTGCCTGTCATGGAGCAACTATAATTTGTTTTTGATATAAATGCTGTCTTATGTATCAGTAATCTTAAATGATCAGACTCGCTGGGGTTTTGTTCAAAATATTTAAGGACAGAAGTACATATGCAGCATATTTCCTACCCTAATGATTTCCATTTAAAAAGTCACATTGTCTGTAAAGCCACATCAATTTTCATTCAAAATTCACTTTAGTAAAGGTATATAGTTTGAATTCTTTTAACTCATGAGTACAATTCATCCTTGTACTCTTACATGATATTTCTGCCTCTTGTTTCCTGTGTTTTTACTGCATAATAGCTTTTGTTTTCTCTCTTGCTTCTCCCTAGCAATTTATTTCATTTATCCTTAAGTGCATTCAAATATCTGATCACAAAACTCAAATAGCAGCTCTGACAGTTAGAGGGAAACAACTTTGATGTGCCTGATTACAGATGAAACAAAAAAAATTTAGGTACTTGCAAGAAAGAGTATAAAGCAGAAAGTCAAACGGCCAAGAAAACAATCTTTTGGTTGTGAACTCATGACGAATTTAAAGGCTTAAAGAAATCACATCTTGTGAAGGCAACATGAAATAAAATAAATAAATATAATGAAATGGAGTAAGATTTATAGGCAAGAGAAAATACTGAAAGTAATTGGTTTTTAATTCAGGAGAGTTATTCCTAAAGGACGTTTACATAGGGTTGATGTATAATACTAAATAGTAAAATTGTCAGTGGCAATGAACATCTGGCAATCCATGCTTCAGTATATGTCAAAACAAATTAGCTGGAAGGTAGGATTTGGAAAGCAAAATATTAGATTGTTGACAAAATTAAGCAACAAATCAATGGGTAATGATGAAAATATTTAATTTAATTTCTTTTTTTTCCTTTTCTACGTAATACTTTGATAATGTTTCAAGGTAAGTAAATTGAAAGTATATTTATTGAATATTTTATAAAAGTAACATAGTCTTGCAACAATTTCCTGTCATCTTATCATCAGTGTACTACATGCAGGGCCTAATCTCAAAGCTCTTTGAGCCTATGTCTCTATGGATTTTAATGATAACAGAACTGCTAAATTCCTTTGAGCAGGCGTTCCTAGTCTGGGCCACATGTTACCAGTAGGGAGGGAAGCTTGTTCTGTTTCCTAATCCTTCTAACACAGGTAATATCACGTTAATAAAACATAAGAATTGCTATCCAAGTGCCCTTGTCGAGTCTTTGTTCCCTTTTCACTGAAGCTAATATAAGGTGAATTCCAGAAATGAAACCAAGGTTAAAAGTTTAGATGTGAAATAATATATAAATTGATAGAGAAAGTGGGGACTATTTAATTCAGAGAAGGAAGGGCAACAGAACAAAAAGGTCCTCCAGAGTCATGTTTACAAAGAAGGATACTTCATGACCACAGATTTTTTACCTATTCCTAGCACAACACATCAAAACTCACTGGAAAAGCACATTGTATTTAGTGCATTGACACATCTTGACAGGAGTCAGAAATATTCTTCTTCTTCCTTTGTAACAGTAAATAAATTGTCCACATGTTCATTTAACACCAAGCAGAATTCATCTGATCTTGAAAATTAAACAGTTCTGGACACAGTTTTTGGCCATGAGATTTCCCAGATGCCATAAGCACAGGCCATGTACTGTGGATCAATGCTTGGCAAATGCAGGGGCACAGAAATCAAATGGGTGGAAAGGCTCCTTTTGGCCCAGTCACAGCTGCTGATTTGACAGATGGAAATACTTTGTTTTTAGAGGGACCCTGTGACATATTCCTTTCTGACAACTGCCAGAGGCAGAACTGAGTGATCTGACCCAGGCTGTCAACTTCCAGTCTGTTATTGACACCATTGGGTGAAAAATGGGACATGAGCAAAGTACAGATATGCTGGAAGGGGAGATTCAAGGCAGACCTGTTAGTGATATTATTTGAATTTCTGACTTTTCATATGATTTAAAGTATTTAAAAATTGTAATTTTTATAGAATGCTTAAGAATATATTTTTCTTATTGGACACCCCAAATCTTCAGTTCCCAATCTGTCAATTTTTTATGTACTTTGTGATCACAGTGAGGATTCACAGCTTTTGGGTAGAGACTAATTTGTTCACATTGGTATTAACTGGGAATCATTTGTTTGATGTCAGCAGAATGACAGCAAGGCAACAAAGTGACTGGACCAAGGTCCTCTGTCTGTAAGGACTTTGTGAGTTGTTGATGGCAACCAAATATGACATACCCAGATTCCCAGAAGTATTGTTATGAACAACTGTCAAATTAGTTAAAAGCAGAATCTAGAAGCTGACATTAACTAGTTGTCTCCATCCATGTTTTATTACACAGGGGATAAATATTGTAATGAAAGAAAAATACCTTTAAAAATGTGAATCCTTTTCTGCAGTTGAAGAAAATTCATATTGCCCATCATAATGGAGAACAGTGCAAATTCAAACCACTTGATGTTTATGTGCTCTGGTTTTTATGGCTTTTATGGTATTTCTTGCAAGTGTTTCACAAACAATATTTGCTTTGCAGTAGTACATAGACAAATGCTAAAGAAGTGTCTGTGACTCTCCCTTCCACCCCCTCTTCCCCCATCCCCACTCACCCTACTGCTGGCTGCTGCTCCCTCAGTTCACCCATATGAACAAACTTTGTGATTACTCAAGGGATTTGTTTAAGGCTGCAAAAGCTTCTTCCAAGAGCACCTGAGGGGTAACAAGAGGAAAGCAGCTGACTCCACTCTGGAGCTGATAAAGAGTGCTCATCTACCTTCTCATGCTGGCTGAAATGACAGTGGAAACTTTTGTCTATAAAGAGAAGATGGATTATCCTAAATTTCATGTACCATTTTCATCTCAGTGATTTGTGTAAAAGCCTTATTCAAGTGTTTCCTCCAGACAAAAAAACTGAAATGAACTTGTCCAAGTTATCAAGACAAAGGTTAGAAATGCAGTTATCTGTGCTATTTCTCCTGTTTCCTATCCACCAGACTGCACCATTTCATGTCTTTCATGAAATTTTACAGAACAAAAGTACCAGTGAACCCTTCATGCAAGGCTAAAAGTCCCCTGAATGTCTACAAACAGCAAAAGGGTGGCAACATGCCTCCTCACTTCCAGGCAGGGGGCTTTGGAGATCTGTATCTTCATACTAGTCCATTAGGAATAGATTCATAGCATTAGGAATAGTCCATAAAAACAGACACCTTTGTTTTTCAGGCTGTTCTGAAACTTCCAAGTGATTAGGAGAGGAGCAGGCGTAACTAAGGGACATGGAGCTGGGCTGAGAAGGTGGGGAATCCAGCAGATTGTGCAGAGGTCTCAGTAGAGAAACAATACAACTGTGCCTGAGGCTCTTCTTGCATTTTTAAAGGCACATTACACTAATGTTATTATAATGGCCTGAAAGTAAACTAAGCAGCTGCAAAACATTTAAGCAAGATAGTAAGGGGAAGACATCTGACCTAATATTTTAAAGTTCTTATTAATTATCACCAATAAATTTTAGGAGTAAATAGATATAATTTTGACACCACAGTCCTTGCTCTAACTTTTGTGTGTGTGTGCATGTGTGTACAGAATAGACTATTTCAGTTTAAAGGGACCTACAGCGATCACCTAGTCCAGCTGTCTGACTACTTCAGGGCTGGCCAAAAGTTCAAGCACATCATTAAGGGCATTGTCCTAAAGCCTCCTACACATTGACAGGTTTGAGGCATTGGCAACCTCTATAGGAAACTTGTTCCAGTATTTGACTACCCTCTTGCTTCCTAATGTCCAGACTAAACTTTCCCAGTGGACCTTTGAACCATCGCCACGTGTATATTTGTGTTCATGAAAAAGGAGTGACACAGGTTCATCTTTGTAATTTGTATTTACAAAGCTATTCTTACAGTAGTTCTGACTGAGCTGAAAAATATAAATCTTTCCAGATTATTTACCTAAAAAGAAGTTATTAAGTAAAACAGAGGGACAGACTCCTTCTGTACTTCACTTTGAGAGAGATTCATATCCCCTGATATTCATTTAAATTCCATGACACATTGAAAATACAATGTAGGAAAGTATTGGTAGTTGCATCACTCTAATAATTACTTTTCCACTGCTTTAAAAAAATTAATTCTACACCCTGATCATCTGTATAATATGTGAACATATATCAACCACTTCTGGTGGAAGGGGAGTAAGTGTCATGTTCTGCACTGATAATATCCTGTCCTTACCTAAATTTTGTCATACTGTTCTTTCTATGCTGTTTACAATTTTCCTGCTCATTGTTTCCCTCAAGGCAAAGCTGAGACTAAGGTCCTCTATGCTTTAAGATCTCAAATCCTACTGTATTTTGGCAGATTAAAAGCACTAAGGGGGTAAAGCTTTTCTAAAAATTTTGCCATAGATTTGCCACACTTTAGGCTACAGTAATAAGTGGTCAAAGCCACAGCACAACGCAGAAAGGTAAGAGCTTACCCCATGCAACCACAGTATGCTCCCCAGTCAGCATTTTGCACAGACTCACAGCTTGGCATTTCTATTGTCTGCAGGGGCATTTACAACCATGTGTTAATTTTACTTAATCACCTAGGAGGCAGTGAAAGCTTATTTCCAATCCAATTAAAAGGATCCAAATCCATGTTTTGATAAGGTTGTAATTAAGGTTTATATAATCAGGCTGCATTCTGAGTTTCCAAGCAGAATGTTAATTCTCCTTTTTGCACTGTTTTGAGATAGCCAACAAATTGTATCACCAAGCCAAATCTATACATGAACAATCATATAGCTCAGAGTGTGATGACTGAGTCCTGTGTGACCACAGGTTCATTCTTCATGCAGACACCTGTGTTTTTATTGATATTTTTGTGAGAAGGAGTGACCACAAAGTGGGAATGTGAGCGCTATTTCTAAATACTGTCCTGTACAGATCTAGGTCCCAAACACCACCTCCTTAAGATAACTCAACATGTAGCTATGAAGTTGTGATTGACGGGTTAAAAAAGCAGACTTGTTTTGTGTACAAAGCTGTTTGAAGTAAAGGCATAACAGAGGAAAAACATGCAGGTGAAAAGACGTGATGGGAAAGTGATTGCCTATGTCACATGATATCAGATATGCACCTCACAATGATATCAGATATGCAACAATCGGGGGGGTTAGGAAGGAAAAAAAAGAATTTAATAACTTTTCTTCATGGAAATTATGTGAGAGACTTTTGTTCATCAAAGGTCTTGATCACCACCTGATCAGGGAATTCTCCAACTCTATTCCCCAGGTAGCTCCTTCCCAAACATGAAATCCAATCTTTGCTATGCGTCAAAGTAATAATGGAATAGAATAAAGAACACAGCATGCCTAAAAATGTGAGGATACTCAGGGACACCACTCAAAATGCTAAGGGATAACATATAACACTTGGTACTTTGAGTGATCTCCCTGTTTGCAGTGTCCCTCCCTTGGTTCCTCTGACCAGCCAGATTAGCTGGCCAGGAACTGAACAACCCACTTAAGGGGGAATCTTTACCTACCAACCCACAGCTACTCTAACACAACCTTCTTCCTTCTTTTTTTCCCATGTTTTCTTTAGTTTGCTATGTTATCTCCTGATCCCTTTAGCAAAGTATTTTCTATATTATGTACTAGAAAAAACATGGCAGACTTATTCATTGGCATAATTATTTTTGCTGGTTTTCTATTACCTTTCAAATCATTCCTAAAGCTTTAAATCCTTTTTTGACTGCTAGTGACCAGTGAAAACACTGTGATAGAAAAATCTGTCAAGTTGCATTCTCAGTGACAACAGGCAGCTCAGAACACATCACTGTATTAGAGAAGTTGAAATTTTGTTTGCCATGCTTGCCACTTTATTATTTAGCCACAGTGAATTTCATTTTACCTACCCAGGTGTTCATTGTTATAAAATACACCAGTAATTCCACAGTCTGCCCCAGTCTACCCTGACTGACTTATCATCACAAACTTTGCTAACATTCATCCCTTTTCCAGATAGTTAAAGAAAACAGTGAAGAGTAAATACATATATTGGTGGTGTAAAGAAGAGTGAAGGCCAATTTGCACGTAAGGCTGTCCCTATCCCTGTTCTATCTAAACGACAGGATGTGTGCTTCAGGAAAAAAAGGGGAAAAACTGTCATGCAGAGACAGGCAACAAGAATTGTTATGCGTTGTGATGAAAAAAAAAGGCCTTCAATAATCCTCAGATGGACACATGGCCATTTTAAAAGAGTTCTTTCCAAATACCTGAAAGCAGATCCATTTTTCATATCTAAAATGAAGATGGAGAGGGTGGAAAGGAGGATATCACTATGAATAGTACAGTTTTCTGGCTAAATCGCACAGTAGTGTGTAGGGTTAAACGCAACAGTAAGTAGCATGCTGGAAATCAAGTGATTCTGGGAGACCTAGTTAGGGAATTTTAATCTAAATTGAGAACTGGGGGAGAACTCCATGAAACTGATGTCAAATGCTTATCCTAGAGCAGCAGACAGACAAATCCAATACTATAAAGCTGTCAGCACTGTTCTAGGGTTAATCCATGTCCCACTTTCTATCATTGTATTCCATGAGAATTTTGTTTGTTATAGGTTTGCAACACAAACAACAAACATCCAACAGCACCCATAACCACTACCCATAACCAAACCTACTTCACAAGCCTTGGAAGTCCAGCAATTCCTGGAAGTTCCAGATTCCCTGCAAGCATGCCATGGGACTCATCCAGGGAAGAACCGCTGAACATCAAGTGTGTGGAAAGGCCAAGCTGTACGTTCCCAGGAAGTGGGACCCCGCAGTACATGTGCAAAGGCAACTCACGGCTGCTCCCCTGGGGCAGAGGTGGGCATGCCTGGGGCTATGCATTTCAGTGAAGTCTAGGTTAAAGAAAACAGCTATTATAAATCACCCTTGTTGATGCTAATGCTGTGGAACAGAATGCATGTAAAATCATGTATGCAACAGACACAAAAAAACCTTACATCAAAAAAATCTCACTGAAACAAGAGCCAGGTTCCTTATATGAGATCTTCACAAGTCGCACACAAACAACGGTTCCTTTGTTTCCCTTTGTTTTACTGATTTATTGCTGGAATGTGCCAGAGTGTTTTAAAATTGCTTTCTTTTGTCAATACAGGATAATAATAATAATGGCCCATCTTCGCGAACGAAGATTTGGGGAAAGGTCTTTTTACCTTTCCAGCCTGCGCAATGGATTTTTTAGGTGAGACACAGCCTGCGCTGAACTGAGCCCACCCTTTAATCCTAAGGTTCATCTGCCGGGGCCAAGCAAGCTTGGACAATGGCAGTGAGGTCCTCAGGACGTAGGTTTGTTTAGAGTGTCCTTCTCATAGATGGATGGCCACACAGGGCTAACGACCTCCATCAGGCCAGGAGACCGGGATTTGAACCCGTGGTCGCAGCAGTGAAAGTCCTGCACGCTAACCACTAGGCCACCAGGGGTCTCTCAATACAGGATAATATCATGCCATTAAGCAGAGTTGCCTTCCACTATTTACCAGTGGTGGTGAATTTAAAATGTTGAGTTTAAGGTCAGTGACAAAATTGACATTACTTGTTTTGAGATTTAAAAGCAAATTAATTGGAGAAATAGGTGTAATTACTGACAAACGCATAGATCATTTAAATTGTCTCAGTCAGTCATTTCATTAGTTTTAAAAGAAAAAGGAAAAGAAGTCAGAGGCAAAATGAGGTTGCAGCATTAATGAAGCCAAATGCAGCTGGACTTATAAACAGAGCTGCCAAAAGCACTGGAGGCCCCTCTTTTAATTGCATGAATATCCAAACAGTCATGTTTGGCATAAAGTATTCAAGGAGTATCCTCAAAAGTCCACTTTCAGAGAACAGGCAGAAATTATAACTCTGGGCTTTATTCACAACAGATTAGTCATACGGGTGTTGCATAATTTTGCTTCAGACCAAGACTGAGAGAATGGGGAGAGAAGCTCATGCATTGACTTTTGGATGAAGTTTGCATGCATGAAGGGGTAATTTGCTAAGTTATAGAGGAGTCAAGAAGGCAAAACCTTAAATAAAGGGATTGGAATAGCTTCAGCAATTTCCTTTGACAGTCTGAGAGGCACATTTGACATGTAAATAACATCTTTGAGAGGGTCAAGCAAATTTCACCCACACAAACTCAAACCAGAACAAGAAAACGTCAATTTTACCCACTGAATACCATAGCAAAGTGGTCAGTTAGGCCCAGTTAACAAGGCAAAGGTGCAGTGAAAGTTTTCATTTGGAGAATATAAGGATAGAGCAAGTTTCAAATGTATGTAGTGCTAGCTGTCTGCATCTTGAGCTTTCAAAATAAACATATTAATAATGATCAAATTCTATTTGGTGAAACTGATTTTTGACCAAAAAAAATTAAAGTTTGCTCTTTTGCCAGAAGATGTATGTGAAACTGATGAAAAAGCTGCAACGTGGAATAAAGGGGAAAATAACACGGGAAGGATGAGAGCAGTTATGTTTGTGGAGCCCTGGAAGGAAACTTGGGAAAGAATGTCCTTAGGAGTTGGTCAGACCCAAATTCTCCTGTCTCTACAGATGAAGGATCATAAAATGGTTTGACTTGAAAAGAACCTTCAAAAACCAAGCTCCAACCCCCTTCCACTAGACCTTCCACTAGACCAGGAGGCTCAAAGCCCCATCCAATCTGGCTTTGGGATAGGGCATTGAACTTCCAGAGGTGGGGCAACCACAGCTTCTCCTGTTCCAGTGCATCACGACCCTAACAGTAAAGAATTGCTTTCTAATATCCAATCTGGACCTACACTCTGTCAGTTTGACTCCTTGTCCTATCACTACATGCTTTTGTGAAAATTCCCTCTCCAGCTCTCTTTTAGGCTCCCTTTAGGTACTGGAAGGCTTCTCTAAGGTGTCCCCTAGAGTCTTCCCCTCTCTAGGCTGAACAACCCCTACTTTCTCAGCCTATCTTTACAGGAAAGCAGAGAAAGGGACAGTGGGAATTATAAAATCATAGCTATTGGGAAGAGCTGACAGGTGATAAAACCCACTTCAAGCAGGCTAAACAAACAGTAGCTGGGGTAGCAGATACTGTTTATTTGTAATAGAACAACATATTTCCATGTGATTCAGGGCCCTCAATATGCATTGGCATCTAAATGAAGGCTGTAATACTTTCAGATATCCTCTTCTACATTTTGTTGAATTCACTAGACTGAAGCTGTGGTCTTGAAACTCTTCAGGCCGGGGACAGCATTTGCCAGTGAACACATTTCAGAAAATACAATCCAGACTGCGGCCTTTGAAGGACTGCTCATACTAAAATAATGATGCAAGAAGAGTAAACAAATCTATTATCAGTCCTGCCTTGCTTTTACAAGAAGTTTTTAAAAATCCATTTCTATTCTTTTTGGGCACTTCTAACAAAAAATCCTAATGAAATAGTAAGGTATGAAAAAGTGAATTATGCCTTCTTGCTTCATGCAAGCTTTGGAAATTTTTCCCTTGTATTACCAATTCTAATTTGTTTCATTGCATCATTGATCTCAGACTGCAGAAGAAAGTTCAGGCTGGCTAATTTTGACCCTAATTATCACAGGTATACTAATATTTGGAACTGAAATTGCAAAAGTAATTGTCAAGTTCCTAATTCCTGGAAATTACTTCCCTTCACCCTCAAATACGCTACTCCCCTCTTCAGCTTGTCAGAATACAACAGCACTTAATGCTGACTGGCTTGAGATCTCCTTGTATAATCATAACAATCCTTTCTGTTAGCTGATTTAGTGAGTGCTTATGTTAGATGCAATCTTTCTCTGAGACAAGAAGATGTACCAGCAAAATGTTGTGGTACCAGCCAAAAAACTTATGAATCTGTAATGTAGTACATGTTCTTTGGTAGGGTGATAAGATAGGGGAAAGCTTCCACTCTGAAAAAGACTAAATATTATTGGATTTTTTGAAAATCCTGTTTTATTTTCTGAAATGCAATGATGCATTGAATAAAAAGGGAAGCGTCATTTGTTGTACAAACAAAAAACGGTTAACTTCTATTATAGTTACTGTTGGCCAATTGTATTAGAGTATCAGAAGCTCACGAAGTGGAAAAGTTTAGTGAAAAATGTCAAAAACATCTCCTAGGTCATAGGTCTGAAGAATTATTAGCATTTCCTTATCACATTCATATATACAATATTCCAAAGAGATAATATTAACAGCATCTGTGAGGAAAGAAGATGCCAGTTGTTGAGTGGTAATTGGGATTTTTCATAACTGTACATCTAACTAACAGTTCATTCTCTACCTGTGTAATTCTGAATACCAGCTAGGAAAAATAACCTTCTCTGAGTCTTCTGGGTGAATGAGGAAATTTGTCATATTAGCTGTAGAATTACAACACCCATGTTACAGAGGAGCCCTCAAGGTAAACTAATTCTCCTTAGCTCACATTTAGTGATGATCAATAGCCTCTCATTTTACACTTCCAATGTTAAGACACTTGAACCATCCCTTTTGGAATCTGTAATAACAAGCCATGGAAATTACTACATTTCAAACACTTTGACTGGGTTTCTGAGTATCCACACTCCAATAAGCAATACTGTTGAGACTTGCCTTCTCTCTGTAATTCATATGATAAGCCCCAGTCTCAGCTGTGCAATTGAGCAATTTTATCATGTGGACAAATAGATTGGTTTTTTAGAAGAATTCTTTTAAGACACATAAAATCAGAACTAAACTGAGGGTTTGCTGAAGTGGAAATCATTTTTGTTTTTCATTAAATCCATGCTGTAAATCTTTGGGGAATTTTCACTTGCATTGGAGTTAGTATTTGTATGTCAGAAGCAATGTATTTAAAAAGACATCAAACATAACCCTGGTTGGTGCTAATCTGACTTATATAAAAAGTCAGACTTCTTCAGGTCTAAATATGAGGTAAATTGAGGTAAATTGCTTTCTGTTTTTATTTCTGTACATTTTGTCTATAAAATATCTTCCCATATGAGATAAAAGTTTCTAGACACAGTAGAAGGAAAACAAGGGGGTTTTGATGCTGTGAAATACATTGCTGCAGCAGAGAAAATGTTATACTAAAATCATCTAATGCAATTTGGTCTCAAATTTCCTCCTATAAATTAAAAATTGTTTTGAAATAGGTTATGGCTATATATTACACAATGAGTATACTTATACTGTTAAATAACTTAGCCTCATGAATAATTCCAAGATCCCACTCCCTGATTATCTATACCTCATATGATTTTAGCCATAACGGGCCAAACTAGCTGCCTTTGAGATAGTTCATCCCAGGACTGCTCCATATTGAAAACTTGTTCTTTCCTGGGAGTGAGAGAGAATGCAGGGCTCTTTCAGTACTGCAATAAGAAAGACCCAACAAACAGCTTAATAAGATAACTGCTTCAATGAGACAGGATAAGAAAAGGCATATAGATGGTAAGGAAATCTTACCTGCCCTCAGATGCCAGGCATCCTCGATTCACATAATCTTGAATGGAGCCAAGATGGATTTTCTCATAGTACACTGCACAGAGCAAATCCTGTCCATGGAGAGAAGCTCTCCCTTTGCTCATTCCAGCTGATAAGCACAGATAAATTACAGACTACATTAATAACATATGGGCTTCTCAATTGCTAAGTATGAGGCACAGTGAAGCAGACATGGTCTGCTCAAGATTCTGCTAATTCCTCAAACACAATGTCCTCCACAAGGCTCCCAATACACAAGTCCAGGCCAGGCTGGGTTCCCTCAAGTTCTCACAGTCCTCCAACACCCTTGCAGTAGCCATTGCTCTCCTGCATCCTCGAAGCCCAGACACTGAAACACCACCTTAGATATAATGTTATAAAAGCACCCACTACTCCATCATGCTGTGATACAGCCCTCGCTCGGCTTCAGGTTATGCCCGTTTAACAAGACACATACACGCAAAATAATTATCACATCTGGAGCCATAGGGGCAGTTCTCAGACCCCTCATGGACCCATACCATTAGTACTCTCAAGGAGAAGTTACACTGCTTGTTTGGAGTTGAATGACTTCTTAGCACTTGTCACCAGGCAAAGCTTCCTGGATGGTACAGAGATAAGGACATCATGAATTCTTTTCTATTATTACTTTATTTGAGCTGATAAAAATGTAGTCAGTAATATCTTGTAATCAGCTCTGTGTCTTTAGACATTCAGTTACTATTGCAAACCGTTAGCCCAGTAAACAGAAGTACCTTCTGCTTATACGGAGTGGGAAAACTTTCAAAAAATACTAAAATATCAAGTTTTCAGAAATAAGAAACCTTTCAATTTATATGTTAATTTTCTTGTATAACCTAGAGCCAAACCCTTAATTCACAGAATCACCATATAACAGAATAAATATTCTGAGTCGGAAGGCACTCACAAGCATCATTAAGTCCAGCTCCTAGCCTTGTATAGGATCACACCAAATACCTGAAAGTGTTGAACTCTGTCAGGCTTAGTGTGACCACTTCCCTGGGGGGCCTGTATTCTGCGTCATAGTTTGCTCAAGTTAGTCATGGAAGATATGATTAAATTCTTTATGGTTTATAATGTACAAACTACTAACTGTTAGAAAATTAACAGTTAACAATGTCAAAAATAGTCAGAGAGACTCCTGGTCTCTGGATAGCTAATGCCATAAATCTAGATAGAAGTAGGATTTCAGACGCACTCCTGTTTTCAGTGTCTTACCCTTGATTGCCTTTTAATATTTCTTTAACCATTTTCCTCAGACACCTAGCTCTTCTCATTTAACAGATAAACTGCCAAACTGGGTTTTGAATTCAGTGTCAGTAGTCACAAATTTGATTTGCAACACCTAACCTGTAGACCCAAAGTCTTCTGCTGGAACTAGTATGAAAACAGCACAAAGTCAGTCACATCTCTGACATGTGACTGCAGTCAGTTGAATCATCTCTCCTTCTTTTCCAAAGCACATTGTGGATACCTTTATGACATTTTATTTTCCATTCCTCTCTCAAATTAGCAAAGGATTGTCAGTATTTGTCAAAGGAGCAACCTCACACAAGTTCTTTCCTGACCCTACAAGAAAAGTGTATAACTTCAATCTTAAGTGATACCTGGTTTTGGTAAGAAATGTCTCCTACAATCTAATGCATTTGTCACGGTTTTCTTTCTCGATGTAATCCTTTGAGAGATATGAGGGTCAGAGGTCTCTTTTGCATTGTAAACACTAAATAATAATAAGGTTTGGGGTGTTTTTTCCTCAGAATGTCTTTTATATATATGCCTATCAAACCTACTAAAATATCTAACTCACATATTCTTTTCCATGGTAGAGGTATCTATTAGTCAGACGAAATATACAAGAGTTCTCCCTTGTTTAAAGATCTCACATTAAGTGACGAATATGTTGGAGTAACTGAAATGACACCATCTTGTGTCAAGAGCATTTAAAGTTGAATAGCCTTTTAAAAAGTACAAGGTGGAACCCATTTTTTAAAGTGCCTTTCACAAGAAGAGCAAAGTAGGTCACTGGCCTCATTTAGACCAGTCAAAAGGCTAAAGGAAAAGAGAAATATCTTTCCAACTTGCTTTGGATGCAGGAAGGACTGGCTAAATTAACAGACACGTTCTTTTGATGAGGGGCAGCATCACAGCACTTCAAGAGCTCTTTGTTCAAATTCCACCTCAAATTAGAGGATGAAATGAGATAATTTCCCTTCTAAATTGTCCTTGCTAGACATTGTTTCATTTTTTTTTCTGAGCTGTTTTTTTTTCTTTAAAAACGGGTGAGATTGCACCTAATGGCCAGTACTTTCAAGAGTACTGGGAAGAAAACCTTAGGAGAGGTTTTTCACCTTTCAGCCTCTATTATCAAACCACAGACTGTCAGTACTGTCACCTACCTTTTTGTTAAGGAGAAGAACAAAACATAAACCCAAACAACTATGCATGTTAGACAAATAGCACTTCTTTCATCCTTGATTACAGCTAAAGGAAAGCTATTTTTATTCAAACAGTCCATTTTTACAATCTTTTACTCTTCATCTCCAACCACCTACCTGTGGTTCAAACAGTTGTTTTGGCAGACCCTTGTTAAAGATCTGACAGCACATTATTGAAACTCCATAATGCAAGTGAGAAAATGGTGAAAATTTCCACAATGTGTTGCTTCCAACCATCACAACAGTTAAGTTAGAATAAAATAAAATTTTAAGGAATTCAAAAGCACTGAAAACAGACTTGATAAGTCATGTTCTCTTATGTAAAGTAGGACTCCCAATTGTGTTTTAACATTAGGCAGCATGATTCACCCCTTAGAAACACCTTGTATTTTTAAACCCATTGGGCAAAACTGAATTATTTGTGTATCATCCAAAGCATGCCAGCTTCTTTTACATGGTCCTGTACAAGATGAATTCTAAGAAATCTTTTTTTCATAAACAGATGTTTCCAGAATTCTCTGAGCTTAATGGCTCTTTCTTCTGTAACAGCCATCAGAGACCCCTCAAGAACCTTATCTTTGGCCACAGGCAGCCTTTTCCCTAATTTTTTCCCATCTTGTCACTTACTTTCCTTTTCTTTTATTCATTCTTCTCTTTCATACATTTGTCCTTCCATATATGTCTTTTGGAATTTAAGGAAGCTAAATCTAATTAATAGTTACTCATTCTCAAGATAACGATTGGACTTCATTACCAGCATCTCTTAAGGCAATTCTAACACGAGTTAATGTATATCACAGTGATGTTCTTTCTAAAGCTATGTTGAGTGAACAGCTTTACATAACAGACCTTCCATGTATTTATTCAGCTAACATCACTAAAATCATAGCAATCAAGCAGTAAAAATAAATAATAAGTAGAATTACATCTCCCTTGTCTTGCACTCCCTAACCAATGTCAGTAACACACTTCAAATATATACCTGAGGAAAACAGCAAAACACCACAAACTGAAGAAGGCACAGATTGGAAGGAATTTAATCTCTGAAATTTCTGAAATTGTTATAGAAACTCACAATCTACATTAACAGCCATATATATTCTGAAATTATATGTTTCAGTCTTGATTCTGAGTTTGATGGCTCTTCACTTATTATTTATTTTACCAGGTTTTGCTATCCTTAAACTTTCCACCAACTGTCGAGGTTGCAGTGTCACAACACCTGGGGGGTACCTGGGTGAGAGCACATCCCTGCAGCGCTGTTGCCTCCTCTGTATTTCACAAGAGGTTGGGGCAGTGGCAGGTCAAGAGTATTTTTCCTCTGAGATGTAAAATGGCCCTACAACTAGCACATAATGGAAGTTTAGTGACCAAAACTTACAAAAGATCCATCCTGGTGATGAGTTTACTGATACTGATCACCATAATGAACTAGGGTTTCTAAGTCACAGTCACTAGATCAGTTATACTCTAGTTACTGAATAGCTAGAACTGCTGAGGAGTAAGTAACGCAATCACTTCTACTGGATAATTTTAAGACTCTCAACTGAAAAAATGTATTCAAACAACTGCAAAAAAACCCTGAATTTTACCTGTGACATACTTCATCCTGAGAGTAGATTTTTGAAGAGCAGATTTAAAAGATCTTTTGCATGTTGATCTGAATATTTTAATTACATCTTTGTATTCTAATTCAAATTAGGATTTCATTCCATGAAACTTAACCAAAAACATAATAATAAAATGTGTGCCAGTTGTCTAATGAATCTGAAAGCATAAAAGTCATAGCTCCATAATTAATATATGAGCACAAAGGCACTTCTAGGACAGGTGGTTCTTGAAACAAATTGAGCTCAATTGAATTTTTAGCATTAATAAGTAAAATTTGAATGTATAATAAAATTTTTAGATAATAATTAGGAGTCCTTTCTACTTTCAGGAATTAATGTGTTTGGGAAGCCATTCCAGTCCTGCTCAATTTTTTTTTCTGTATGAGCAAGTTTATGGAATCACAAGTCTTCAATCAGCTTCGGAGATTAAATTCTTTCACAATGCATCTTTGTACTTAGTCCTTCACAGTTTTAAAACTTGATTTTTAAAAACCTGACTATATAAATTCTGCAGTTATCATAAGAACAGCTCCAGAACACTTATCACAGTACAACAAGGGCTCTATCTAAGAGTTTATGCTTACACCATCACTGTCTCAAATGTGAGGAGTGAATGTTCCATCTTTTGAAATGAGTCAAGGCAGCTTCCAGGTGGCTCAGTAAAGCACAGCCACGTAACAGTGACTGCTCAAAAATCCATCCATACTTCTTCTTAGTAGTCATGCTCTGCTAATGAGTTTTGAACAGCAAAACACAATATTATTATTACATTATTTAAACAGTAAATATCTAGTCCCAGTATTTATTTCAGCCTCTGAGTCACATCCTTTGTGATATTTTCAAATCATAAGCAAAAATTAGTTCTCAAGTCACTTAATTTTATAGCACAGTGTTCTACATCTGGCTATTTGCTTGGAGGAAAAGAGGTTTCACTTCAGGAAATTTCTAAAGACTTCTATCCTTGTGGAAGCCAATGTTGAAATCCAAGTCTTTTCTGAATCAGAGCTGCAGTAATTAGTGAAAAGGTTCCCCATGTGAGAAGGGACCACAGAAATAGCTTCAGCCATTGGACTCTAAGAATATCCAGTCCCACCACAAGCACACCCAGCCATCAGGGAGTCATCTGGAATGTGCACCAAGTCCCGGAACAGATAAATGAAGAATTAATTGAAGTAAAAATATGCTGTATTTAGTTACTCACTGAAGGAAAAATGTAAGAGTAGGAGCAGAGCTCTTATTTATAATGCAAGCAGAACCATTCTAACAGAAAAGCAGAAAGGTAGCAACATGAAAAGGCTCCTACACTAAGTGCACTAGAACATGATTTTCTTTTCTGCCATGTGGTTGATTCCATCACACATGCATTGAACTTTCACATACACCTATAGCTAAGCCTTTCAGAAGGATGCATGATTGATTGCAGCAATGAAAACACCAGTTAAGCCAGTGGGGTTGGAACACATAATATACAAAAATGTAAAGACATAAAAAGATGAAATTTAGCTTTTTAAAACTTGCATTTTCAAGTACCATTCTCAAATAATCAGAATCCTTAGAAAAATACAGACAGCCTTCTTATACTGCTAACTGTGAGGACATCTTTATTACCCCTTCTTTCTAGTTGTTGCTTCCTCTCTGCTCTCATCCTTTTAATGGCGTATACATGGGCTTGCAAGGTCTGACTCTCAGTTACAAACACATTAGTATGCATAGGCATTAGTACCAAATATTAAGAAAAGGATTCTTTGTCACTGTGCAATGCATTCTGTGTTTGAATAAACTTCTCTTTACATGATGTATTGTTTAAGTTTGGCATGATTGATCCTTAAGAATCCTAATTAAAAAAAAAAAAAAAAAAAAACAAAAAAACCAAAAACAAACAACAAAAAACAACCAAACAAAAAAAATCACTGTTCAGATATTTTCATGATCTGAGGTAGAAAAATTTTCATTCTCCAAGGAATTAAACACTCTGGTCTGCCAAACTGGCATCTGGGGTGGGGACTGAGGGGCTGATCTAACTTTGCCAACCGAAATATTAACAAGGTTCTGGGCAATGGGAAAAATCCCCAGGTAGCTACATGAGCTGAGTGATCATTTCCTCTTGAACTTGCTCGCAGTGACAATTTAAGCAGCTGAGTCTCACTGACTCAAAAGTTAATGAAAGTCTCCTGTAACTGCTCTCATGCAAAATTCAGTTGCCGTGATATTTGCAACTGCCAGGGTTGTTAGTCATAGCAGAGACAGTACTAAGGAACCTATGTGAAAGAGCTCAGCTATTCCATGCTAACTCTTATGATTTGTATTGTTCTGATCACCTTTCCATCTCTTTGCATCTTCTCCCATCCTTCTCTTTAGTTTTATAGCTTCTCAGGCTTAGTTCTCCCATAAATATACATTCATATTGCACTTTGTATCAGTGAAATCACTCTTTCTTTTCCTGTGAACATATTGCTAATCGTGCAAATTAGTCTACAATACAAAAATTCAACCTATAGAGTTTAAGTATCAAGTATTTGTATTTAACAAAAGCTGTTTCAATTCAGTATATGGGGAAAGGGAGAATATGCAAGCAAATTTCTGACTCAACAGGACTATATCTCTGTGTACAGACACTGGAAAAATAGGCTGAATTAACCAATTACATTTCTCCTTAAATTATTGATTAAGGTCTAACATAATTCTCTTAAGGTTTGTGTATGTCCCTGTTCCAAAAGCACTGTATATTTCCCTTTTTTAATTGAACACACTTCATCAAATAATAAAAGCCCCAACAGAGCAAAGCAGCTAGAGCTGAGTTCTTTAAGAAAGTGTTGTAGAATAGGCCAAACAATAAACAGATCAAACTAAATTTGCATGTCAGTCATTCACAAACAGGGTGGAAGTCTTCACATTTCACTCAGATTTGTCCTCACGTTTCACTGAGATCTGGTACACAGTGAGGTGTGGAAGTAAACACACAAATATTAGTATTATAGAGGTCCAATATTAGTACAGAAATGGTAAAAGTATGGGTTGAAAAGACCCTTTCTTTTGATTTTTTTTTTGTTCAGTCCTTGTTTTTCATAACAATAGTTACTGTTTTCACTGTGCTCTTTTCTGCTTATCAAACCTTTTATTTCTTCTGTAAAATTATTTTAAATCAAAATTTAGTAGTCCCTCTTTCAAACCTTCTTGCAAGCTACTGTTTCTCTCCATTGTTTTCTTATCTAAGCATATTTGACAATGCATTTGCTTTTGTATGAAACTGAAGTTTTGACTCTTTACAGTGGCAGCACAAAACATTCTGAGCATAAAAAGCAAAGGAAAGTCCAATGCTATATGTTTTGTTATCACTGTCTATTTGAAGTCAAACACTTTCTCTATAGTTTTTCAATTTAAAGAACTTCCATATTCATGGTATGACACTGGAACTGAAGTGGCCAGACTTGTATTCTTGGCTTTATCATTGGTTTTCTTTTTATTTTTCTATTCCTCAGCAGAGATTGATATAATGTCTCTCTAATCAGGAGAAGGTAAGCAATTTCTTAGATCTTTTACTCCAAGGGCTTTTGTGATGTATTTAGCAGTCCTTAAGAGAGACCTCTTGTTCCCTTAGTCAACTTCCTCACCCATGTGTTTTTTTCCAGATTATCCACACCTGAGCAAATAAGAGATTCCAGGCCCTCCCCAGCTCTGGGTAGGCTGCTACAGCCACATTGAGGTCCAAGGCTAGGAGCAGGCTTAGGACTTGGTGTCATTAAGACTATATTGCTGTGACAGTATAGTTATGCCATGTCCATAAACTGTGTATCTCAGGATAATCAAGTAGCTGAAGTAAAGCATGATCTCTACTTGTCCTAAGGTTAGTCCAGTTCCTCCTCTTCACTGGGACCTCTCCACTCTGTAGACCTTGTTTGACAATGAGTGATGGGAGAAAATGCATGATTCTGCTGTAGCCATCTGAGAAACAGATGTTTTGTTATATTTCAAACTTGGCAGGAATTGAGGTAGATGTCATTACTATGCAGTTATGACACATCTCCACCATGCCAAATCTTCCAAACCTTTTCCAAGCCATGTTAGCTTAGGCTTCGCCCTTATTCACTTCGTACCCACTATGTATAGTCAGCTCACCCTCGACAGAGGTGTTTCCAGTTGCCAGTGCCGCTGCTATACAGTTACCACTACTAAAGCAAGATAGAACTAACACCAGGGTAAACAGAATTGTCCAGGATATTGGTTGTTAAGTACAGAAAGGAAAACATTAATGTAATCTGCATCCAATACCTCTTTTCTGTGAAAAAAAATTCATTGCAGGAGAATTTTGATGTAAATGTTGAAGAAAACTTGTGTGCAAAATCATATAAAGTTTTATATGATAAGTTTATACAACCCATCAGTTTCAAATACACCTTTAGATATTTCAAAAGAGCCTTCATTTTTTTTGTCAAGCTAGACCATTTGGGATCTTTCACAGCTGTTAAAAGGATCTTCCATATGGTATTTCACAATAAATTCAGCTACATAATATGATTCATTAAGACATTTCTGTGCATAGAACTATTAAAATGTGTAGTCAACCTTTTAAAATGAATGGTTTAACCTATTTATGCAAAGTGTCTCAACATTATTATCCAATTGGTTTTAAAAGAACCTCTTCAACCTGAAAACACTTCTGACTTTTCTTCAGAATTAGCAAGCTGTGCACATTTTGTTCAGTGCTTGGGGCTTAACTACATGAAAATACAAAGGGAGGGTATTACCAAGTCATTAAACAGCACTGAATCCCTCTAGGAACACTCTTATTCTGAATTAAAGTTACTTTGTTGCAGCTAACTTATCTCACTTCTAAAATAAACTGAAATAAATTAGAGAATTGAAAATAATTCAAAATAAAAACCTTGTTACTGCTGTAAATTCAGAGAGTTGTACAATTATGTGATTTAAGATGCTGACTGAAATGTTATTTTGAATACATTTGTTTAAGTGTCTGCCTGAAGATAATCCTGGAAAGATACCCAGGCTATTTACTCATCATTGTACTAAACAGAATTTCCATTTATTTTAATTTGCTTGCATTGAAATTTATAAATGAAAAGTACCACTTGTATGATACTATGTATTCATTTTTGTAAGTAAAATTTAAGACACGATAAATATAACAAAACACTGAACTGCAGATGAACTCTGGACAAGATTTTCAAACATGGATGTCTAAATTAAGTCATCCTGTTCAAAATAACCTGTTACCAATATTAGAGTATTAGAAAGCTCTCTAGTGAGATTTTCAACAACAGATTTTCAAGAGCTCTGTTGCGCATTCAAATCCCACTTTAGTCTGACAATATTGAAGATGAAGGCCCACCTTACTTCCCTTCAAATTACCTAGCTGGCATGGAGTAGTAAAGTTTTTCATCATTCATCAAATAGAGATCTGAAGTGACTGTCGGTCACCACGCAAAGCAGCAGCTCGTGGCAGAGCTGGTTTTTGCAGGGTAAGCTGGTGCACAGGAGCCTTCTGCCCAAAAAGAAGACTCCAGCCTCCTTCTCCTTCTGGAGGAGAGAAGGAGCCCTGAGGATGACACCTCACTCAGGTGGTGCAGCCATCCCCTGCAAGGCAGCCACCGTTGTCCGCATGCAGCTCCTGAGGGTGGACACCACCATGGAGTTCTCATACCACAGTGTGCTCCTGGTGCTCCTGGGCCAGCAATGGTGAGGATGGCCTCAGCAGTTGGAGGGGAGCCTGCAGCATCAGGCACGGGAGCTGGAGGAAGGGGCAAACAGCTTCCCTCCATCAGGGCTGAGGGTGAACAGACATTTGTGAGGACCGTCACAGAGCCTCTGAAAAACAAAAGCCTAAGCTCCGACTGAGTGATGTCAGTGGTGTGGAGTGTTTATGGAAGTAGAGGAGGAACATCATGAGGACGCAGATCCCCTAGGAGGGGTGACTGCTGAAAGCAGGTGTTTGTGGGCAGTTGGCTTCCTTCTCACTGCAGTTCTTCTGCTAAGGAATAGGATCAGAGCCTCAGTCACAGAGCAGAAGGAACAGCTACCATCAGGGCCAGAAATTCAGGTCTTTCAATTAGGACTACCACTGTGATGAAGAAGAGATGGGGAGCAGAAACTTACTGTGCAATACAAGTGGGAGCTTTGGCAAAAGCCTTGCTTTGTTATAGAGCTTCTCCATAAGTAAAAGAGAAAAAGGACCATACACGAATATATTTTTACTTCATACTTCACAAGCAAAGCCTGTTTCTGGATCTCTGATTGTACCTGTTTAGTTGGGTAAGACTGTAATAAGCAACAATTTACAGGCATCTTAGATAAACTGAATGAAATCAGATCAATGGGACCGCATAGAATTCAACCACATGGTTGAAAATAATTACCGCCGTGATTGAAGTGCTGCTATCTGTAGTTTTGGGGTCTTTTCAGGTGACAGAGAAGTCACTGACAGCTGGGAAAAGGCTAACTAAATACACATGATTGAAAAATATGGAAAAAGAACCCGGTGAACTGTTGGCTGCTCAGCCTCACCCTAGTCACTAGGAAGACACCAGAGCAAAATCCCTTGAATCGATTTCTGGGCCCACAGAGAACAAAAAGGCAATTTCAAAAAATGGACAGAAAGCCCTTTGCCAAGGGGACATTGTGTTCACCAAGGTGATTGCAAAGCCACAGAACAGTTGAGGCTGGAGGGCACCTCTGGAGATCATCTAGTTCAACACCCCACAGGCTGCCTAAGACTATGTGCAGTCAGGTTTTCAGATTCTCTAAGGATGCTCACAGCCCCTCTGACCCCCTGTTCCAGTGTTTGATCATCCTTAAAGTAAATGTTTAAATGGAATTAGCTGTATTTCAAACAGTGTCCATTACCTCCATCACTGAATACCACTGAGAAGAGCCTAGCTTTGGGTTCTTTACTGCTCTCCATCAATATTTATACACATTGATGAGATCCTCTCTGAGCCTTCTCTTTTCCAGGCTAAAGAGTCCCAGCTCTCTCAGCCTTCTTGTGATCACCTCAGCAGATCGTCTCCACTATGTCCACATATCTTGCACTCAAAATGCAACATCCCAGATATGTCACCCATTGGCATATTTTTCCAACCTGTAGAGATCCCTCTGCATGGTAGCCTGACTCCCTCCTATATCAGTGCTTATATCAGCGGTATTTCAGGCACTGCCACAAGAAATCTCTAAGTTTCCAACTTGTTAAAAGGTGTTAGCATCCACCAGACATTTTCGAGAAAAACTTGGGGAATTTGAAGGCAGCCAGTGCACCCGAAAATAAAAACTCGAATTTCTCTCCATCCTCCATAGAGAATTAAGAATTTTTACAAGGCTCTTTAGAGTGCATGAGACCAGTACAAGCATAGCTATGGCTAAGCTAAGAAAAGCAGACTTAAATGAGGCTCACACCATCCTTTGGGTGGAATTGAAGTGGACACTGGGACTATCCATAACTCATTATCTGGGTGAGAGATTATCCTAGATGCTCACAAGGAACAAGGGATTCCAATCTGAATATTCATGCACCAGGAGTAAATCATCAGAAACAAAGAGCAGGTATTAGGAAAGCATTGTCTCTTACACATTCTAGTTTATTAGTTTCCCATAGTTTTGTTTTATTTATACCTATTCCTTGGTTTTTCTCTGTTTAAATATATTTGGTGGTTTTTTCCTAGAGTTGAGAAGATAATATCTATCTTGTTCCTTCTGCTTTTTCTTAAATAAATAAGTTGCAAACTCAGTGTTGTTCCTCTTTATTTGGCTTTAATTATACCTTGAAAATAAAAGCAGAGGTGGTGTGGGGGGGATGGAAGAACAACAAGGGAAAGACTTTGTATATTGACTGCAATTAACTACAGTACAACTCAAATGGTAGTTCATTGACAGATGGACAACTGTAATTGCAGGTCCCAAGAGCTGCAATTCAAATTAGATTTAACGTTATAGCGGATGACAAGGAATTAATCTTATCAGCACACGTGCCTGTGCTGTGTTTGCTCTTACATATGCCTCTTTTCAACTGGCTGGCTTTAAAACATATGAAGTTGCAAGAGCATTTACAATATAGCCGGGTGAGAGAACAAAAACAGCAACAACAAAAAATTAGGATATAAAGGAGCAAGCATGAAGATTTAGTGCATGGAGAGATCATTTCAGGAGCCCGGACAGAGACAAAATACCATCTGCGGGTGAAAGGGACTTTCCTTAGAAAGTACCCAGTTCAGTCCAAAAAGCTGGAAACACACTGTTTGACAGTACACTTTAGTGGCTCCTGGAAGATAGGTACAAGCCTGAATATAACAGTTCAGTGATGAAACAGAAGGTAATATCTGGGGGCATGTGCAGGGGAGTGGACATTAGAAATATGCCAGTTGTTCAGAAGGAAGGGGGAAAAAGGCACACAGTGGGGAGAGGGCATTAAGCTCCTCAGCCTTACTAGTAAGAAGGTCCAATAGAGACATGTTTCCTGGTCTGTCACTTCTTTGTGAGCTTAGAAATCACTTCTGGTTTATCATTTTAAGTTGAAACCTTTAACTCTGACAGATTGGGATTGCAGGTGGGGAAAAGGAGGAATAAGGACAAGACATCAGACACTTGGAGAGTTTCAACAGCTGATGAAAGACCTCACATGAGTAGATGAAGTCACTAAAACACTGGGGAAAGAAGATTCAAAAATGGTTCAAAATCAGGTTCCAAATCTGAGGTTTGGAACAAGTTGTAGCAAACCTATGAGATATAAATGTATGACATTAATGGACTGAGGCATCAGTTCTATATAAAACAGTGCAAGCGCCATGCACATTGAGAAACTGTTAATCTGTTAAAATCAGAAAATGCCGTTAAACTAATTCAAAATCTTTCAAAAGGGTTTCTGATATGTACACACATTTTTGCATCATCAAATCACTCTATATATAAACACAATTCTGAAATTTCAGTCCAGTTGGTGCCTTTATCTCTGAGGAGGTTTTTCATGGAGTTTGGAGGGAAATTTTTTTTACAACACCTATCACTGTTTTCACAATGTTTTTTAAAATGGACTAGTAATTGGAAGTACATTAATCTAGAATTTCAAGACTAAGATAGGTAAGGGAACTGTAATTGTAGAAAGTGTTGAGTGAGTGGTTGTGTCCAAAATACAGCCCAGCTAAGGTATATCAACCAAGGATCTGTGGAAGTTGTCTCCTTTCCAAAACTCTTGTCCAAGGAGTTTTCTCTATATCAGAATAAGGTCTTGAGGAGGGTCTGCAAACAAGGGGAGAAAAACAGAGATCTAGATATTGGTGTTGGTAAGACTGAGATATTTTTTGTAATCTATAACATGGCCATAACTGAAAGGTAATCCCCCATTAACTGCACGCATTATTTTTGAGTGGTTTTCCTTGTCCTAAGCCATGGAATTCTCTTCAGTCCTCAAGCTCCCTTCCTATTCCTTTCACCCTTAATTTTACATTACTTTGTTAAAAAGCAAGACGTCCCAACCCTTAAATATTTCCAATGCTTTTATCTGATTATAGCACAAAATACTGAGAAGAAGATGAGATTTGATGAAGAATTTTGATTTCAGAAGGCTTGTCAATACTTCCAGGAGGCAGTTTATGCAACTGCACCTTACAACATTAGTTGCGTTCTGTTAAATGCCCTGAGGATTTTGAAAGGGCTGAAGTGAATTAAGGTGCAAAAAAGCCTTGAATAATAAACTGTAAAGCTTCTTTAGTACAAATAGCACTGCATCCTGCCTATACTCACTTAGTATACCTGAAGCAATGTTTTTCTAAAATAAGACAGTCTGTGAGTCACATGTAGTATTGACTAAATCCCTTCACCTTACCAAATGTGACATTTTTTTCCTCCAAACCTTCCTCTGTTACTAACCTCCCATATGTTGCTTTTAAAGAAAAAGAAAAACTATCCTTCCAAGCAAGCCAATTCATTGTTGTTTTGTTCATCTCTTTTGTTCACATTTTTCCTTTCAACAGAACAGAGTGCTTCTGTTCTCAAAAACCTAGTCAGGCCATTTCGTATGTCTGAAACAGCTCTAACACCTTGCTGTGTGATGCATTTCTATTCCCATTAAACTTCTACTGAGTCAAGCCATACAGGCCCAGAAGAAACACAGCTAACAGTGTCTTTCCCCAGTAAGACACTAAGTAATTCTGTAGTATCCTGTCCACATTGATTCTTCCTTGCTTTTAGGAGACCTTTGCATTAAAAACACATCTTCTAAACTTTAGAGTTTGTTATAATATTTAGAAGCAAATCTTATAGGAAAACATCTAACTGAGGTCTTTATACTGCAACCTGTGCAGCTATGCTCTCACACCTTTTTCTGTTACTTAAAGGTCCTGCAAGATTCTATGCCTGTATTGGGTTTGCATGGAAAGGTTTTGCTAGCAGTAGGGCTACAGTGGTGGCTTCCATTAGAAGCTGCCAGAAGCTTCCACCATTCCAACAGAGCCAATGCCAGTCAGTTCCAAGACCAAACCCATCAGAAACGGTGAGTAGCACCTCAGGGTAAGTGTATTTAAGAAGTGGGGGAAAAAACCCCTGCAACAGAATTCAGAGAGAGGAGTAAGAGTATGTGGGAGAAACAGCTCTGCAAAGCATCAGGGTCAGTGAAGAAGAAGGGGGACAAGGTGTTCCATGTACCAAAGCAGAGATCCACCTGCAACCCAATGAGCAGGTGGATGCCCAAAGGAGTTTGTGACCCTATGGGAAGCCCGCAATGGAGCTGGCTCCTGACAGGACCTGTGGTCCTGTGGAGTGATGAGCCCACACTGGAGCAGGTTTTCTGACAGGGCTTGTGATCCTGTGCGGAATCCACACTGGAGCAGTCTGTTCCTGAAGGACAGCACCCCATGAAAGGGACTCACGCTGGAGCCATTTACGAAAAACTGCAGCCTGTGGGAAGGGCTTACGCTGGAGAAGTTCATAAAGGACTGTCTCCCATGGAAAAGACCCTATGGTGGAACAGAATAAGAGTATGAGGAGTCCTCCTGAGAAGGAAGGAGTACCAGAGACAATTTGTGATAAACTAACCATGACCCCCATTCCCTGTACCCCTGCACCACTGACAGGAGGAGGTAGAGAAAATCAGGGTTGACGTTTATTCCAGGAAGAAGAGAGGGGTGTGGGCAAGCTGTTTTTAATATTTGAGGGTTTATTTCCTATTACCCTACTCTGATTTGATTGGCAGCAAATTAAATAAATTTTCCCAAGTCAAGTCTGTTTTGCCCATGATGGCAATTGGTGAGTGGTCTTTCCTGTCCTTATCTTGACCCATATGCCTTTCATAATATGTTCTGTCCCCTGTCTGGCTGAGGAGAGGAGTGATGGAGTAGCTTTGGTGGGCACCTGGCATCCATCCAGGGTCAATCTACCACCATGGCTAATGATATGAAATCCTTTCTCATTGCTGCAGAGTGGGAGTTTGGCACCCTGTGGTGTAGCGTGTGTCATCTGTACTGTTCATGGGAACAAGTCTACAAACTTTTCCAGATAGTTTCACTGTTATTTTATATTTTAAAATTACTTTTCAGCTCCTGTAACAAACTGCCCTGATGCGAACCATATGTCAGTAAATGTATAGGAATGAAAAGGTATTCAAATATTGAAGTTGATATAACCATTTTTATTGTTTTTACTCTAATGTCGATTAGACATGAAAGTACTTAGTGAGAAATATTGTAGAGGTGGGAAGCAAGACAGCCATATGTAGGCAGAAGCCCTTTGAGTTCACCTGGAGTTACCAACCATTTAGCACTGACTCAAACCAACATATTTCCTCATTGTCTGGTTTTTGTTAGTTTGCTATTGACTTCCAGGAGAAATAGAGCCAAATCTGGGGTTAGTCTATTCCTTCTGATTTATAACACAAAGGTTGTTCATTCAGCAAAGGAAGATTTGGCAAAAAGAAGCACTAATTCAGACTTACTGTTTTGTGCAATGGCTGAGCTCTGAACATGTTTATGTAGCTGCCTGGAGCTGTGCTAGTTTTAGGAATGGAGAGTCACAGACTGTCATTCAACTCTTGAATGAATGAGAATATTTGAACAAGAAAAATGGTGCTAACGCATTTTTTAATTTTTGTCCCTTCCTCAGAGGGGACTCAACTTTCAGTCAGCTGAAATCAGTGACGGGTTCCCACGCTGTTATAATATAACAAATATTACCATTTCCTGTGCTGCTGCTAGAAAGGGGATGTGGATGAGAACTTCCCTGATTCCTGAAATAAAAGTCAAGAACTTGTCCAGGCATATCCATAAGGGGAATAGGGAAAAGAAGAAAAATCCAGTCCTCCCTAGATAGCACAATCTGTGGACTCTTTTATCCATGGAAAGGACTTTAAGTTCTTCATCTCTCTGTGAAGGACAATGCTTTATGCTGTGAATGCTGGTAAAAGAAAGGATACTTGAGAAAACAAAGATTTTTCCCTTCATGGCAGTCTTTCCTTGTAGGATATTACAAATGTGCAGTGAAAGGAGACTGAGGGAAAAAAAACTGCCAGAGAAGAAAGAGGCAAACTGGAGTCAAGAAAACAGAAATGTAGCCAGAAAGACCCAATAAGTATATCTAATATGGAGAGAAAGAAAGGCAATGAAATATAACATTAGAATGAAAGAACGCACCCTAGAGCAAACTGAAAATTGCAGGCCAAGTTAGTTTCAAACAAATACGTTCAAAACAAGAAAAAGAGATACAGACGATGAAAAGAGAAAATAACGGGGATAAAAAAGTGAAAAAAAACGTTTACTATAAATTGCGTAATATTTCTTTGCAACATATTTGTGGTCATCATGTATCCAGGTGTCTCCACACCAGGGGTGTCTACAGAGGAGGGGCTGTGTCATGTGGCTCTCCCCTACAGCTGCCTGAAGGTTAATGCTTCAGCTGTACTGGTGCAGGAGTGAAAACAGTGTGACCCTGTGCTGGGCCTCCCTCCAAGAAAAGAGTATCCAAGTAATGATCAGTAGCAGAAGCAAAAGATGTATTTAAATCTCTGACTTGCTTTTTTGATACCTCTAATGAATTAGCTTTCAGAACGACCAGTGGGACCGAACCTCACCCACAGCTACTGCCACAACAATATTTCATTTCAATAAATAAATCTCTTCCCCTGCCCTGACCCCAGAGTGTTTCTGTCTCACACAAAGGATTGTTAAATGTGGAATTTTCTTTAGAAAAACTCCTCACAGCTGAGCAGTTAATGCAATATTATTAAAGCTTTCCATTTTCAGCACTATTTCCCTTTTTTTCTGTCTATTTAATTAATTTTTTAAAAAATAAACATAAAATGAATTCAGCAATGACTCTGGCAGCAGACCAAAGCAATTTGGAAGCTTATTACTAAAGTTATCTGTTGACTGCCCATTGGCAGGACCTCATTAATACTTTGATACTTGGGCTCCACATATTTTACCAAACTCAGTGCAACAGACCATGTTGACGGTAAACTAATGCTTTTTCCTGCCTTGCAAAAGCTCTTGCATGCTTTTACCCCTGAAGTGAGCACAATAGTGTTCTGCAGATGCCATGGTGAGCTTTAGATAGGGTCATGCCTCCTGATGCCACCAAGGTGTCTCTGCTTGCACTGGCCAGCGCTGGCTGCCAGCTCCCCTGCAGAGAGAGCATCCAAATCACAATCCAGTTCTTTGCTCCAGACTAGATAAAAGCACATTTCTTTTGTTCTAAGCACATTTTGTTTTGTTCTAAGAAACGCTATTCCCAGAGTACTGTAACAGCAACAACAAATCTCTGAATGTTCAGTTTTGCAAAGGACATTTGCAGACGCAAGATTTAAGTACTTGAAACAATTCAAATCCTGGCACAATCAGTTGGTGCACACAACAGCAAAGCAACTTGACAGTCCATTTTTTTTGCAAAAATTTTGAGGACTCAAACAAGAATTTAAAGACCAAGAGGCAAAGAATTTCACTATAGAATGTGTAGAGATGCTTTCAAGATGCACTGTTTACCATAAATTCAGCAGATAAATAAAGGTTTGGTGCTGTGACCATTTCCCTGGGGAGCCTGTTCCAGTGCCCAACCAGCCTCCAGGTGAAGGACTTCCTTCTGATGTGTAAGAAATAATAATTATATTACATTGCAATATAATATAGTATAGTATAAAATGATATCATATGACATAATATAATAATATAATATAATTAATATAATATAATTAATATGTATGAAGCCTCATATGGCTTCAGGTGGTTGAACCTGAAAAAGTCCAACAAGTTCTATCAACCTTTTTTTTTTTCTCAAGTGGTTTTACATGGCTCGCTAGCACTTACCAAGCATTTTGAGAGAACTTAGATATGTTCAATCAGTGAATCTGGGTTGAAATCTTTAGAATTAACTTAGTATAGAAAAAATGATTGAATCATAAGCATCAAAAATAATTTCTGGATAAAGGAAAAATCACTATAAAGTTCTTAAAGATGGAATGAAACTCAGAAGTTATGTTCCTATTGCTAGGCAATAAGCTTGCACACCTGTAGTCATAAAGAATCTGCCAATTTTAAACTTACTTGCAATGTGATTATTCACGTTTCACAGCTGATCCTTTCTGCAGATTTCAGAACCCGAATTCTGTAGTCACTTTTCAAACACAGACTGTCCAATGCAGAGCATATTAAAGCTAGGAAGCAAGCATTCATAAACATTTCAGATTTAATTGAACACTTCCTAGGTGTAGCAACATTAATATATTTCTGGAAGACAAATAGTTAAGATCAAATAAATAAACCAAAAATAAAAAAATTTAAAAAGCAAAATAAGCTTCAATAACAGAGACATTTTGGGGTTTTTTTCTCCAGGTATGAAACACTAAGTAAATGTCTTCCTTTCAAATAACTTAAAGATCTGGTTTTGGGGATAAAACTCACAATGTGTAACAGGAAATAAGCCACCATTAACACCCTTAGTTTCCATTACTTTGCTCAAAAGAATCACTTTTAGGTAGACTATTGATTTCTCAAAACACCACTCCAGCAACACCACAAGTAGAGGTAAATACTCCTGCTGTGGACACTTATCAACTAAGAAAGGCTCACATTCCTTTTTCAGGGTGTAGACACCAATGAACTCCACCAAAATAATCAAGCTTCATAGTTTCAGGTCCTGTCTATTAGTTCAAGTCACGGTTTCACAACATGCTGATATGAAACGTGCCAAATCTGCATCAAGCAAGTTAACCTTACCACAGAGAGTCACCAGCTGCTGGCTGCTCCCAACAGTGCATTGCAGTATGTGACAAAGAGTCATGGAGAAAAAAGCTGACCTTTACTGTGAGGTATTGTTTGGTTTATAAAGTCTAAACAACTACAAACATACCCAGATCCTAGCAGTACCATGTCCACCACTTGGTGTAGTATTTCATACTAAAATAGTCCATCTTTTCTGGTGGTTTTCAGTAAAAAGTACAGGTGTCTCTATGCCTTCTGGTATTTACTCTGGAGGACTACAAATATAAATAAATTGGAATTTGATTTATAATTATTACAGACTCTTCTAAAACATTTATTTTTAAAAACCACTTTTCTATAAATTTTTAGCCTCGAACAGAGGAAACTATTAATAATATTAAATGTTTATACTTGCTACAAAGTGTGACCTACCATTTGACAGGAAATAACAGGCATTCAGAATCAAATCTAGAACTGGAGTTTTCTTAGACTATTGCTTAGCAGCAATACTCTGAACTTTTTTCATATTCTAAATTGAAGCAAATAATTAAAGTCTCTAAAAGTTGTTACATATGAAGGGAAAACCTCTAGCATTAGACAAAGTTTCAAAACAAATAGTCCTCTGAACAACAACAACAACAAAAAAATTAAAAAGTTAGAAGACCTGCTTATAATTTTTAACATTTTTCAATATCAATGATCTTGTAATCATTTTGACAAAATTTAGCTCTGATAAATGTTTCTAGTTTTGTGAAATAGCATTTCCAACTAAAAAAAAAAAAAAAATTAAATTTTTACCAGCTTTTGCACCAATTCTGAATCATAGTCATCATCTCATGGTTTTAATACTTTATAGGTATTCTTTACTGTCTTTAAAACAGTCATTGTTCCCATATTGTTTCCTTTCCAAGAACTTTTACATACATGAACTTTTGCATGGTGTTCAGCATGTCACATGAATACTTATGCAACAGGAGCAGGAGCCTGTTATTACTGATTTGTCTAGCAAGTGATTTGGCTACTCATTTCACTGAACTAACACTTTCATTTCTATACTTCATGGATTTGGGAAGAAAAATTATACCTGTATATGAGAAACATTATTTTAGTCCTGAAGGGAGTTAGCAAATTACTAGCTGATTACCTTAATGACATATTATGGGCTCAGAGGTTATTGAGTAATATAATAATATTTTTCATAGATCAAAGCCAATTTTATGAATGCCACATGGACACCAACTTTATTCAAATAATCTTTGCAATGGGTCACTCCACTTGAATTTGCTACAGTCACTGCTATGAGATACTCTTTCATCTTTTCTACCTATCTTTATTTTAACTAATGGGGCATAGGGGAAATAACGCTGCCCATAGCTGACTTTTTCAGATAGATTCAAAAGAGGTAGTTAAAAAGATATATTATTTGTCCTACTACATTACTGTTGTTGAAATTTAATCTTATGAATCTTTTTTTTCCCCAGTAATTGAGGGAAATTTAAATTTAATTTTAGCTTGTGTAATTCTGCCCTCAATAACTTGCAATAGAGTTGTATCTGATTATGCCCAGGTTGTATCTGAGTTTTGATGTCATGGTCAGAAAATTTAGTTTCATCTGATGTTGATGAAAAGGTTAGATGCTTTAAGAAGCCAATATCTATGTGTGGAAAAAGTATATACACAGTAATGTTCTCTTAGGGCATTATCATTAGATTCCTGTACAAGTGTAGGAAGATGTTTACTTGTTCCCTCATCTTCTCTTGTTTCTGAGTTTATAGTTTGTTGCCTTTTCCACCTTCTCTGGGAAAACAGTATTCCTTTCATCTGCTTGTGTTAGGAGTTCAAAAGACGAGCAAGCTGGGACATTCCCTTCTCCTCTTGCCCAAGCCTTTTCTGTGTTGCTGTGCAGTTTTTTACATCTGGACTCAAGTGCCTCTTTTATGTCCTTTATTGCACTGTACAACACAAATCAATATTAAGCTCAACAGTAGTTGTACATTTAAAAGGATGTAGATTTCCACATCTTGAAAAACCTTCCTAAACTCACTTGTTTAACCTTCCCTCTTCCTCTGTGTGCTATCTCCATTTGTTACTTATCTGGTTTGATCCGCCTGCTCTTCAGCTGAGATTTTGATCTTCTGCTGTACATTGTGCTACTGAAAACAGTGTTCAAATTTTTTAAGGAACAGAGTAATGCACGAGTGTTATATTGGAATGAACTACCATGAAACTATTATTCTTCTACGCAAGAGTTCATGCTTCCTAAAATCTGATGGTGATAAAAAAACTTTTACATTGCTCAGCATAAAAGGAAATAGCTGAACCATTCATGCAAATTTTTCTGTTTGTATTTATCACAAAGTCTGAGTGGCCACGTATCAGCAATTATTTCTGTTTTGCCTCACCCAGCTCTGGACGAGCAATAACTAAGCAAAGACTATCTCTTTATATAATACTTTAATATAGATGTTAAATAGTTCAATAAACAGCACAGTTCATGTTGTTCTGTAGGATTCTGCTGGATTTGCTTCCAAATCTGAAATAAATTTTTTCATTTATTTTCTTCAGAAGATTATAAAATATTTTTAAATTATCTTTCTAGAAGATAGAGATATTTAGTCCATATTTTTCTTTCCTTAATTTTATGATCTAATTTTTATTAATAACTCTTTTAGATCTTTAAATTCCTGTCCACTATATTTTTTGAATTGCTCAAATATGTCGATATTGCACAGTTACCAGCAAATAATGACATTTCTTTGTCCAAGCTAGATACCATCTACTCAAACTAAGCAGGAGATTTTTTTATCATTTTCTAAAAACTCAATGACTCCAACTCCTACCTCTTTACTGAATATATTTTACTGTGGGACAGTTGATGTGCTCAGAACTTGAAGAAATTTAGCACAGATTTCCTGCAATCACAGTCAAAGAACTGTGATGCCACCTGTGTGAAGGGCTGGCATGTTGAGTTCTTGGACGTTGATTAGAATGAAGGAAGCATACAAGTAAATGTTCTATACATACTACAAATCAAATCAGGATAATTTTATTTTAGTCAGTTATATTTTTAGCTCTCTCTACAGCAGCAAAAAAAAAATCAGAACTGGACATTATTTCAGAAAGATAAAAGGGATACTTATTGAATACATTATTGTCAGACTGAACTGGCACTGCTGTTGACAACAACTATGACTGAATACCGGTGAGCCAGTAAATAAATAAATAAATAAATTGTAAAATAAATAAAGAAAAGCACTGTAGGCAATTGGAACTTTCCTCACTGGAATTTTCCGGTGCATACAGTAAGCAGAATGCTGAGGGACAGCACAAACAGCCCAGCTGTTTGCCCACGCACATCATTCAGGGCCATAACTGGGGATATTTGGGATGAACATAATCATTTGGCCAATTTCAGGTTTCTATAGGGCTTTAGGCTTTCCATGCCCCAAGCAAGTGGGCTATAAATTACTTGTTGACAACTCCAGATATGTCCCAGCTGAAAAGGTCATTGAGCTACATTAGTGTCAGCACCAGCACCAATGTAAAGGCTTCAAGACAAAATACATTGCAAATGGGATCGTTTGTGCCATCAGATAAAGCAGCACATAGAACCTGAGACTTGGACACAGCAGAAAACAAAAATTACAACATCTTTGCAGATGCAGACTGATCCTAGAATCACTCATCTGGGTGGAAAGTGTGAAAAACACAAGTGTCTGCCCTTGAAAGTCTGCCCTTAAGAATCAAAAAAAACAAACTAACCAACTTTCTCAGAGGAATAAAACATTAATTAGAACTCAGTAGTTTTTTGTTCTCCAGCTATAGTAAAAAAAATCAAAATAAACAAAGTAGTTTAGATAATTTTGGAATTGCACACAACTTTGCAACAAATTCTTCAAACCTTTCATTTTTTATAACGTGAATGAATTTGTTTCATAAAATATTGAGGGAAGAGTGGCTCTCTCTTTCAGTAAGGGTTATAATTGTTGGAGTACTCACCAAGAGCAGAAAGACCCATCTTCCCAGGTGGTAGGGGGCTGACCCTGAATGTGCCAAAGGCACTGTGGTATTTAAGGGACGGTTTCTGACAGTTCCTTTCACTGAAGCTATTCACTCTTAAAAAAGTCCTCATGTTTTCTTTGGGCAGGAGAGGAAGAAGGTGAACACCTTCCTAAAGATATTCAGGGATCTGCTTGAATGTGTTCCCTCTCAAAGGGATGGATATGGATAGCCTGGGCAACAATGCACCTACGCAGAGAGGCACAGGGGTCTATGAAGGCTGCCAAGGCTGCTTGCATGACAGAAGGACAGTGTAGTACTTTCCGTGAGGATTCACAGTTGAGAAAGAGATTTGCAGGACAGATTTACCTCTGAAAGTTCCACACCATTGGGAGGTACAGACTTTTGGTCCAAAAGAGCAGATCAAGCCCAGGACAATGTAAACTCTCCAAATTGCCTTTGACAGAGATATGAGGAGCATCTGCAGCATCTGCTTCAATCTACTAATCTCCATTAACCAGTTGCAGACATACACATATGGACAGATCTTATGTATGGGAGACCACCTTAATCAAAGAAGGTAAGTGCAAACTATGCAGGCTGTATTATGATATGGTGATCAGGGTGCTCTGGTGGGAGAAGCAGGTTTGAGCCAGCGAGTCTCACTTTCCTCCAGCAGCATTTAAGGCAAGGCAGCTCTATAGCTACCTTTGTGCAACCAATGTTGTAATACTTGTCACATTTCCTTTTCTCAGACTGAGATCTTTTGTTTATTTGTTTATTTGTTTATTTCAGCAAGAGAAACCTTAAAATATTTCCATTTTTTCAGATTATGACATCCAAAAGAGACTGTTTTAATTGATTTGATGTGGCTGTAGGGTCAAACTAAAATGTGATGACACTACGCTGTTCTAAGGGTCATGTCTTTTCCAGCTAGGACTTAATATCCTGAATTACTTAAGTATTTTTAAGACGTAATCAGACAACTAAGAGCATCCTTGTAGCTACTGTTAGTTTGCATAAACATTTAATGTTTGTATAGTTTAAATCACTATTATCTGAATAACTTAATCAAAAGGATTACCATTACCAGGAGAGTGTTCCCTTTGATTTAGAAGGGCAAGGATTTCACTCAAGATACAGAGGTTTTCCAAACCATTAAAGTATCATTTTCATTCATAACAAGATCATTTGAATGTTTTTAAATGTTTTTGTAAGTATTTAATTTTGAGTTCCATTAATACAAACATCTGCACATGCCAGGACAAACTAGAAAAGATTTTCCAATTTTTATAAAGAATTCACTATTATTATTACATAAACCATAAATAAGAGAGATGATGTGGTCAAAATAACATGTAGTTGAAGTGATGTGTTACTGAAGTTATTGGTTTGATACGTATTCCTTTCTGCAAAACTTCTAACTGGAGTAAAACTGACAGCATGTTGTACAAATTTTAGATTTCTCTTTTCTGTTGTGTTCATTTTACAGCTTTGTTAGTGCTTTGAAGTTTGAAGTAGTTCTGCAGTTATTTTATCATCATATATATGGGAGACAAAACTGCATTTAGTTTACAGAAATAGTGTAGTGTCTTCTCCTGGACCTCATATTAGTCTTCCTCACAAGAGTAGCCCTTTATGCTAAATAAGTTTGAGCTGATCAGTCTCCAGGCTTGTTTTGAATTGACCTACCAGAAGTATCTGTCATTCTTGTCACCTGATGACTCTAATGGGATTCTCAGTACTTGGGTCTGATCTCCAGATTAGTCCTTTTGATTAAAGATAATTAGCACTTGAACATTTCTGTTTAAAATTCCAATCAGCTGCGATACTTTGCATACTGGCCGTGACTGCGGCAATCTGTGTACGTCACTTTTTTTTTTCACAGATACGTGGCACAAAGCAAAAAAGCCCAGCTTGTCTGGAGATTTACTCCTGGATAGTTTCTCTTGCAGAAAAATGATCTTTCTGTAAAGTAGCTGACAGCTCTTTGCTTCTCTTGCTCAACAAAAACATTAAAGGAAGGAAATGTAATTGTTACCAGTCACTGTGGACTTAAAGAAAACAGGTTTTGTCAAACCTGCTTGATTTAATTTCTTCAGGAGACTACAAGTTTGGTCAATAAATGTAACTGTGTAAATGTGATAGTCATTGTAAGCTATTTGCCTTGGTGCCATATACATTCCGATAACAGTGAATTAGAGTGGGGCCAGCAAAGTGTATTTCACATATATTAAGATCCACCTAATGGACAGATCTTTAATGTAATCATCAATCATTTCATGGACTTCATTACAGCAAGTTTCTCCTGGGAGTGAGATTAAACCTGAGGCTTCCCAAAATTATTTGTTGTGATCTGGGTAGAATTACACTTACAATTTACAAAATATAAAATTTTGGGGAGCCTAAAAATTGTCAGAATGAAGACTAGAAAAGCTCTCAAAGCAATCTAGATTTCCTTGTAAAATGAAGCCAGTTAGAAGTGTAATTTTGTACTATTTAAGGCAAAATTATGTCTAGAAGCAATGTATGAAGGACAGTATTATAGACTGGGAACTATGTTTTGGAAATCAGAGACCTCAGGGTAATAGAGGATAAGCAATTTAGTATAAGCTCCCTGAATGATGCAAAAAACCTGTCATCAACCCTAATGTGACTTCAACACATTCCATATTTCCTCTTTATTTGCTCCTATCTCAGTTTTCTCTGAGTTCTGACCTTAACACTTCGGCAGAATAAATATGCAACAACTTAAAAAAAAATCTTGTGGATGAGCAATTACATCACTTGTAGTACACTGCTGATAATTTGGGGCAAACCAACTCTCCCGTCCTAAACCATGTGGGACACATGGTAGTTTACTTAAAACAGACCAGTGATTTATGATAGGTCTACATTACACTGAAATTATGGACAAATTTGCTATAGGAATCCCTTTCCATAAATGCTACAACAACCTTAATGTGCACTCAAACCCAATTGGTTTTAATTGTTCAAGCCACAAGCCATAATCACATAATTCCCTCTGATTACCAAAGCACATTAGACTATTAATATCTATGTATTGCAATCTGAATAGATTAGCCTTTAGGACAAATTAACATCAAATTTCATATAACACTAACCAATAAATTAGTCAAGCAGAAAGTTCAAATTCTAATTACCAGATAGTCATTAGATATGTCCAGTTACTAATACATCAGGCAGTGCTGGAGGGAGGGAGGGAGGGAGGGAGTGCTGTGATTAACTTGTAGGCGAAATGCAGCTGTGAAATCAATACACTCCCACTATTTTACAGCATTTCAGCTTGTAACTCACACTAAGAAGTCAAACACATCATCCACAAGCACAAAGCAGAGGAAAACCCTGTTGTATTAAGCAAAAATATATACAGATGGCAAGAGCAAATCATCACCCAGAGTTTCTCCAGTATTAGTGTAAGAACCATTTCATCAGCTGTTTTAAATACCATAGCATAATGAATTTAATGGTAACAGCTAAGCAGACAAAGTAGTATGCCCCTAAAGTGGGCCTCTCCCTGTGGAAGTGTATGACTGGGTATATATATATGCGTATATATGTATGTATATGTGTAATGTATGACTGTGAAGATATATGTTGAAAAGGACTGCTTATGTCTAATGAATTTTACCATAAATGAAAGAACACAAGAGTATGTCATACCATTGTACCTGTCCCTCCAACCCCCAAAACCACGTGTCACTGACACACCTACAAGTATTAGCAAACTTAGAAAATCACCTTCACAGTGTACAGGAGAGGAAAATGGTGCTTACAACACTTTTGCTTTGTCTCACAGATTCAAAGCATGCCCCTAAGCAAGCCTGAGTCACTTCAAAGAGATAGAAAAAGTTTAAAATTAGGCTTTATCTTCATTCACCTTGCATCACTGATGCAAATAAGGTTTGCTTCTTCTGCATACTATACATAGACTAAGAGGTGGCAAGAAAAATTTAAAAAAAAAGCTCCTGTTGGTACTCCTTAAATGCAAGGGTGCTCGGACACCAAGCAAAGAGGCAACTAAGACATAAAAAAGTGCTTTTCTGTTATCCCCACACTGTTTCCCCACGCTCATCAGGAGTGGTTTCAGAGCAATTTCTTTTTTACGATTGACCTGCTCCTGTCGATCAGCTAATCAAAGTCGCTGAGAGTCCTCCCTTATTTCTTCTTGTCCAAGGAAACTGGGAAAATGTATCTAACTCACTGCTGAAAATTTCATCAAAGTTTCAGGTTTACACATCCTGATTATGAGCAATCAACATTTAACAACAATGGCTGTCTGAAGTTCAACTTAAGCATTCCTGGGGTTTGCATATTGTTTCAAGACAGCAGCAAATTTAGTAGGTTGATCCTGCTCTTCATGCCTTCGTAGGACTACCTCTGCCTCAGAAAGAAGAAAAAAAGAGATGGACTGCCTGACTGATGTCAATATACCGAAGATATGATACGGTGTGATTTGGTAATTTGTTCTTCTTGCACCCAGAATAAGAAGACAAAGATGGCACTTTTGTTGCAAAACATTTATATTTTCACTATTAACAGCTTTTTTTGAGCTCAGGATATTGCTCCTGCCTTGGTACCCTTCAGAAAACACTTGATCCCGTCCTGAAAATGTTGAAGAGCCACTGTGCCCCATCTTAGTCTCTACATTGCTCCCATTCCTACAGATGATACACTTGTTTATTGATACATAATACTAAATCCAATACATAAGGAACCACAGTCGACCAGACAGAAGGGAGAGTTAACCTGTGGATGTGTTATTTCTTTCATTTAAGTCCACTGCTAGAGCAATTCTAGAAAGTTCACTTTAATGGATGAATAAGAGATGGCTTCAGTTATCAGTTCCTGCAGGTACTGATATTTCGATTACAAAGAGGCGTGATAAAGATACCGTAGGCCTTAATTCTGCCTCCCCTATTTAAATTACAAATCACAACAGAAGCTTGGAAATTTTTGAGATCTGTTGCAAATCAAAGTATCAAGTTATCAATGATCCCAAATCAGGCTTTTCTTTAATAAAACCACTGTCCAAGATATGGCAGGGGTTTTTTTTAAACACTGGATTCCAACCACCAGGCTATGAAGGTGTCCTCAGGGGTCACAAGCCAGGCAAAACTAAGCTGGGGACTGCCAAACAGACAGCTATAAGATCTATATTCCAATATTCCTCTGTACTTCTTCCTGAAGTTAATATTATGCTGTTAAGCATATAATCAACAGCAAGTAAATTCTTTCTTCATTTTTAATTTGTCTGTCTCGAATTAACTACACTGTCTGTCTTGAACTAATGGTTACTTCATTAGGACTGGCAAAACATCAAAGTATTTCATTTTCATTCTCCTTAAAGCAGAAAAAAAATAGCAATGGCCAACATCGAAGAATAACTAAGATTATCTGAAAAATAGAGAGTGTTCAGCTGCTGAGGTGGAGAGTGAAAATAAGGTGTCAGTGTGTTAAAGTTGTCTTCCAGAAAAAGGTTTTAGTCAGAAAACCCTTGAAATCTGGCCAGCCAGGGGAAAATACCCTTCAATTTTTGCTTGTAAAGGCCTTATGCATATAAGAAGCAGGGCAGAAAGCGCTGATAGTCAATGTCTCTGAAAAAATGTGAAAAATGCAACATAAAGCATTGAAAAGGTAATAAAGGTTAGAGCATTCTAATCCTTTGTCTTAATTCCTTCAATTTGAAAAGAGCTTTTTACCGTTTGACATAATCCTCTGACTAACAATAAACCTGCTGTTTCTGACAAATCAATAGAGACATCATGTTTGAGTAAAATATAAAAGAATTTTCTCACCATTCTAATGTCTTTTTTTTCAGTCTGAAAGCTGTTTAATATTCAGTCCAGAAGACAGCTACCAAAAAACAGACAGTAATGATGATGATTTTATTAATTTTGACTTGCAAAGAAATCTCAAATGGGGCTAACAAGTAATTTCTTCTTCTTCAGCAAAGTCTTATCCCCAATCAGCTGTCAAAAAAAAAAAAGCATCTGTGGTGTCACATCTCATACATTTTGTATTAATTATGTTGTTATAAACAACTTTAGGACCACATACATGTCTTCTTTATTTGTTGATTATGCGGACCCTTACGTGCTATTGCACAGACTTTCTAACCAATTTAAATCAATTCAGCTTCTACAATAGTCACCAGAATAGAAAAACATATAGATTATGTTTTCCTCTAAATTAAACTCCCGGTTTACGACTTGCAATTTATTCTGCTCTTTTTCCAATTGCTCAGTTTTAACAAACAGAAATCTCATTCATAGTACTGCAGAGGTGAGAATGATTTGCATTAAACTAGGTTTATTTGCTCATAGACAAATTCACATGCAGACATTTGAAGGAGACAATTTTTTAAAGCAAAATACTGCACAACATAAATATGTTTGTTATATATTCACAGGAGACATTCTCCAATAGGACTTACAGTAGCATTAGTATTTCATCAGGCTTCTTTCAGACTGGCATGCTGTATTATTCATTGGAACAACACTAAACTGAACATTCACCACCAGAGTAAAGGTTTCCAGTGCATAGACCATTGTCATTTTCATGGTGCTTAGCAAACAGAAAATAGTGTGTCTTTCTAAAACTCTCCAAAGCCAAACTTCAACAGGGTGGCAAAACATATTTTCTGGCAACTTCTCCCACCTCTTATCTTTACTTCAGTGACTCTTTGGAATAGAAGACCTAAAATATGCAGGACTTTTTACAGTACTTTCCCTTTTTCTGAAGGTGCTCTCTCAGACTTCATATAATGCATATTCATACAGCTTCCACTGTGTCACTAAAAGTTACTTTCTTAAAAATTCTATTTCTATGTCTATTTCTGATAATGGTCATGGGAGAAAAAAAATGCAAACCTAGAACTTGCAATAGACATGTTTGAATGAAGTGTCAGAATAGCTAGAGAAACTCAGCCTACCAAATTTCTCAGTGGTTTTGGTCTCTACTGAGTAGGAATGTTGGCTCTTTCTCAACAAATGTGTATAGTATACCAACAATTTTGTGTGCTCACCTGAGTGACAAAATAGCTTCCTGCTATTTATACAAATACACTCAGCCAGCACACTTCAGTGATTTTACCTTCTCAATAATCCACAGTTATACAACAGTCTCCAAATTATTTTTGTAACATCTCTGAGGGTACAATTACAGCTACAACTTGATGTGCAAATACATAGTCTTTAGTAGTTTATTTCTGAGTATGAACAACGCATTTTACTTGCTACATTTTTGAACACATATGCTTTAGAAGTTTTGTTGCTTTTGTAATGAATTAATTCTTCTTTAAGAAGAGTAATATCAGCAGTTTCTGTTACAGGATTAAGACCAGCAAGTAAAAGATAATATACTTTTATTTGGAGGGGAAAAAACCACACACATGTACACATTGCTTATTCATAGTCTTTATTCATGTAAGGCCTCCTGGGACATTTAATGGACCAGGTAGGTATTTTTCTTCCACTCCTGCTTCTGCTTCTCAGGAGCCAGCAGACAACAGGCGTCTTTCTTTCAAGGTGATGTAGATGAAAACATTACAGCTTCTCTAAAACAGCAAACAGGCACCTGAGGTCAAGAAAGAGTTCCATATTGTAACTTTTTCCTTCTAGTCTTTCCTTCCAAAGCTACACACTCTCCTGTTACCTAACAAGTCTCACATTAACTTTCTCTATTTCTTTAAAAAATTGGTTTTCTAAGGTGTTGTCACACCACAGCTTACTGTCCTAAAGGACCAAATACATATCTACATATGTTTGACTCCTTACACAAAGCCCTAACAGAAAAATATATTGAAGCAAATTCAGTTTGGAAATGACTGGAAAAACACTTCATAAGACACAGATACCACCATGCTTACTGTCAGATCTCTGAGTAAAAATGCACTCGCCAGTTAAAGCTTTGCCTTCCTCAAGAGCAGCTGAAGAGCACCTCTCTTCACAGATCTTCTTTCTCATCTTCAGATAAACCTCTGCGCCTTGCGACTTTCCTGCATACCTCTTCACTATGAAGAATGGCAAAGCACTGGGAGCAGTTACATCTGCCTCATGCCTCAGAAAACAGGGCAATTAATCTCTTTTTTATGAGCTGAGGAACAACTTTCCTGCCAAATTGAGTCCAGATTAATGGTAGCTCCTAAATTAGTTACATTTGGAAAATAAAGTATTAATAGTTCTAATCAGCAGGCAATATTATTCAAGGAAAAGATTTTGAGAAAAAATCATTCTGTTTCTACAACCCACAGAGGCAGGAAATTTTTCTCTCTAAAACAATACAGAAAACAAATATCCCATGGCCAGGTATTTAACTAATGGGGAATAGATTTTTTCTTATGGGAATCTATGTTAATAGACATCAGAACTTAATCAGAAATGGAGAGTGAAAAATACAAAATATTTAAGAATAGCTTCTTAAGAAGAATATCTTTTTTCAGATATGTATCTTGAATGGCAAAATCATAATTTCTATGTATTATTTTACTTCATTGCAAAATGGAATATTGTCTCCATTAGTTCAAGGTTTAGTCTAGCAAATGGATTAATTATATTTATACCTAAATACAGTAAGTCAGGGATCCCATGTGCCTGAGTGAATTGTAATCATGTAGACACCCTCACTCATGCTTTCTATGTTATCTTTTGAGAACATGTGGCTTTAAAACAACCAGTTATTTTTAATTAGTTTTCATTTCATTGGATTGACAGTTTGAAATAAAGTGTGTTTTCCATTTGGTTTCTCAATTACTGTGCCATTATATGCCTTCAGCAATACTAAACTCTAAATTGCATCTTTTCTAAAGAAGATCCAACAATAACAAAAAGGCTGAAAATCCTAATAAATCACATGACACAACAGCTACAAGCTCAGGCAGCGCTAAAAAGTAAGTCACCAATAACAAAGGATTTTTTGGCTACCAGTTTTCTATTTTTTATTTGTTTTGTTCTTTCAGTAACAAAGGAAAGTAAATCATGAATCCTGTTTCAGTCTGTTTAAGATATTCTGGAAATTAAATTCAATCCAGTACAACAGCTGAATGTGTATTGTTGCCTTTTTCTGTGAAGGCACTGATGCTAAGGCAAGTTCCACCTGGGCATAAAAAAAACTTTCCTGTCAGAAACAGAAAGAACAATTTGGAAGGATCTTGGAGGGATTTGTCCTTCCTTTTAAAGGATTTCATTGGTTCTTCCCTACCTCTTCAGGGAATGATTCCTGCCTCACTATTCCTACATATTTTCCTTTACATCTCTTCCCTAGCTGGCCTCACAGTGGGAGGATCTTACAGATAGGTTTCCACTTTCAGACAAAAGAAATTCCAAGGGTACACCCTGAAGGGAGAGAGAGGCACCCTAAAACTCAAGCTGGCAAAACCCCAGGATTGCTCTGTTTGGGATCCATTCCCAGGATTTTGATGTCTTCAGCCTTTTACATTCTGGGGTGCTTTCTGCAAGGTGTGCTCTTTACACAATATGTCTTAGTGGAGCTGCACATCTGAGTAATTGACTTTCCTTCCCTGGCTCCTCACTTCTCTGAGAAATTGTACCAGCAATACACACATTCCTACCAATCTGCACCTGGAAGGGGTCTTGGTCTAGTTCATCATTCCATCTGGCAGGAACTTCTTTGAAGACTAAACCCTGACAGTGCAGGATTTTTTCCAATTGTGGTTGCTTGGTACAGGCTTTCTTTAAATGATCATTGCTGTTTCTTCTTCTGGCTCACAAGAGTCATATTCATTCACTTAAAACGGAACAAATTAAGAACCTAGCTTTTTCTTTAAAATCATTCTCTTTGGGACCAATATCAGGCAGGTCAAGTGTAGCAGAATGAAAATTAAGTCCATTTACTTAAATCTTTTGTTACACATGAATGAATATAGCAAATGTGACACTTTCTTGGGATCATCATCTTTCTAGATATCCAAGAGCTAGAAAAGCTGCAAATGCAATTTGTGATATTGCATGTCATTTCACAGGAGTTGTTCTACTTATGAAAGTCCCAGTTTAGCTAAGGAAAATAAGATTCCCCAGTGTTTAATGGGATGAGAATTGCTGTTGAATGAAGAAAGATATTAACCGCTTTTTCAGAAAGTTCAGAAAAACTATTATTAGCTATCTAAGACTCCCTTTTAATTTCAAAGGATGACTTTAGACTATTCATCTTTAGAACTGCCCTTCTATGAAGGACAAATTTTTATGAGAAGCTGTGATATATTAGAGTTGCACTTTCTAGAAATACAAGGGAGTTATATGATCCCTAAGTAGTACAGAATAACTACTAGCTAAAAGATAAATTTGCGGACATGGTAAACTGGAGAGGAATTATTCTATACTCTGTATAATACAGTCATCAGTGATTTCTAGCTGTACATCATGGTTTATAGCATTATCTTGTAGAAAACTAACAGCTGAGTTTCACAGATGCATGGCAGTACTTATTCATTTCCCAGTGACTTTATTGTAAACTCGATTATCTCACTCTATGTTCCATGACTGTAAGGCCCTTGTTTACTCACAGTTATTTAGTTTTGAAATTGTTCTCACAAAAAAAAAAAATTTGCACAGTATTCCAAGCCTCTGTGTTATAATAATTTGTATTATAACATGTCAGACCTCAGCCAGTACAGTGGTTACTGGCTGTACTAGTATGGTCATCTCTTGAGCTAATCTTGGTTTTATGACCCAGCAAGGGTCTGTTTAAATCTTTTTTTTATGCTCTCAAACCTTTACTTCCCATGGGATATGAAATTTTGGCTCAATTTTGCACCTTGGCAGCACATGCAAAGCAGAGTTTGTGGAAAAGACAGAAAGTGCATTTCCACAGTCTTTCTCATTTTTGAGGTCACCTAGCCAAGCCATGGTGTTTCACTAGATCTCACAGAGTGAAGAGGGAAAACATCAGAGCGGTGTATTACTTCAGAAGGCCACTGCACTCTGTGGTTCTCTCTCCAGAAGGCTGGGGCAGGTGGTGAGTGGTGGCTGGTGTTTGCCATTTTGCTCACAGATAATTTAATCCGTCTTGGGGGTTTGCTTGTCTGCTTGCTCTTTCAAAAGAAATGCCCTCCAATTTATGACTGTAGCATGACTATATTATTTGCAGACAGAACTCCTTCAGATTTCATCTTTGCTGTTTGCTGAGCAAAGTGAGGGACAAAATGATGAAAGAGGTGACTAGAGGACACAAAGATACTGAGTTTGTCACTTCAGGGCAGAAGCTCCAGCTTCTCATGTAAAGCTGGGATTGATACAGGGACTACTCTAATTAGCCATCCAGTTGTAGTTATTGCACCAGCAGTACAATAGGGTGAGAAAGGAGTTTTCCCGGGTGTCAAATATTTTCATTTGATTTGTCACAATTGTCCCTATTCAAGGAAAAATTTCCCAACTAGTCTCAGTGTTTAATTGTTAGGATGTCACTGACAGTTCCTTTCTTCTGTCCCAGTTACCTCTTTCTTATTTTACCAATCCACCCAGTGACTGCAATATATAGTGTGTTATCAGGTGTCACAAAACAGGTATTTTTTGTTTCTTCCTTTGTAAAAATTAAAGTGCAGCATCAACAAGTTGCTAACATGTTGGGTTTTTTACCTCATCATTCCAGTAACCAATTTTTCCTATTCAGTCAGAGTGTTTGGAGAGGTAGAGAAGAATACTTTACTGTTTGATGCTTATAGAAACTTACAGTATTGTGGTTTGTGTAGACTAGGGAGGTTTGGTGATTGACAGAAACAAAGGACTCTTGAAAGAAAGATTCTTGGTAGATCCTTAGTAGAATCAAACAAAACCAGTTTTATTAGTCTTTTACATCTCTTATTTCTGTTCTGCTCTCCTCCAAATAAAGCAGAATTTTCAGTGACTTATTTTGTTTTAAGATACTATTTGCCTTAGATCCAACAAAACACAAAAGCTCTGCTCCTCTTTCCTGCCCTGTGGCCCCAAGATAAGTGCAATGCATTTCACAGACACAAAATAAAATGTCGATCTGCAAGACATAACTGCAACTCACTTTAAATGCATAATTTTGTTTTATCTTGCTTGCCATAGCAAAGACCTGCCTTGCCTCGATTTCTGAACTTAAGCTTCAGAAAGCTTCTTCAACTCCTGAATGTGGCCTTTTAATATCCAAGCTGCAGAATAACTCTCAGCTAAAGAGCTTAGGAAGGCTCAATATGAATGAGATTTCTAATAAACTCAGCTACAGAGATAGGCTGTAAGTTTGTAAAGTATATGAATTTTTGTGGATTTAGATAAAAGACATTCCAGGAGCTGAAAAAAACTACCCTCATAACAAATGGCAAGGGACAACCAGAGCATAGCAATTCTGTTTTGTGACAACTTGGGTGTTTGGAATTCATTTTAGTCCTTCACTGGGGCAAAAATGAAACCTCTCCCTTATTTTCACAAAGAATATTTGTGCTAAACCCAGAAGCTCTTTTTTAAATTTAAATTCTTTCCTTTCTCTTTTCTTCTCTCCAGAAATGACCAGAAAGAATGCCCTGAACCATAGCAAACAGAAAGCATTCCCCAAATCTTTAAGCCCCGCAGCTATGCAGTGTTCACACACAGGTATTCACAAAAACACGTGCCTTAGTGTCAACAAAAGGAAGCATCAGCAGCCTTCCCCAACCCAAGTCGGTTCTCCCACCTTGCCCCTTACAGCAAGGCATCACACACTGGCTTCTTTCTGGAGATGGGCCAGTAAATCACAGAATCATAGAATACCCTGAGTTGGAAGGGACCCCCAAGGATCATCAAAGTCCTACTACTGGCGCTGCACAGAACACCCCAAGAGTCACACCATGCACCTGAGAACATTGTCCAAACACTTCTTGAACTCTGTCAGGTTTGGTGCTATGACCACTTCTCCGGAGAGTCTGTTCCAGTGCCCAACCACCCTCTGGGTGAAAAACCTTTTCCTGACCTAAACCTCCCCAACACAGCTTCATGCCATTTCCTTGCATCCTGTCACTGGTCACCACAGAAAAGAGTGGGACCATTGAGAGCAAATTCTTTATCTCTAAACATTGGAACAGCTAAAGAGCTATCAGAAAATTCCTAATACTGGGGATTATTTGTTTCTCTCATATGCTCTACATGGCCATGGATGGATGCAGTCGCACAGGAGCATGCAGGGGATGGAGAAGCAGAACCAAGCAGCCACACATCCTCCTCCAGCTGACACAGAGCACTTGGATTGAGAACGTGAGCACTCAGTGCTTCAGCCAAATACTCTGTGCTGAGCAGCAGCATGAGCTTCACGACACCAGAGTTCAGGTACATCCTGTCACACAAAACAGGCCAACTGCAATGCTTTGTTAGCAATTTTAAAAGAGTATCTCACTTGTTTTCTCTCTTTTGGGCTTTGTTTCCTCATTTATTTGTTTGCCTTTGCCTCTGCTAGGATTTCTATTTTTTTCCCCCTGATATTTAACATGACCACTCATTTGGCTCTGTGACTGAGAGCAGCAGAATTGAAAAGGAGAGAAGAAACCAGCTCTGGAAAGGATTAAACAGCATGAAGCTCATGAAAACTGTTTTTTAATGAGCTCTTCTTCACTCAAGAGCTCCCTGCTGCTGCTGGCACCAGCGCAGGGAACAAATGGGTCTGACAATGGGGAGAAAATTTAGAGATAGGGGAGCAGGGAGAGGGGACATTTTTGCAACCACAGCCTTTGTGAGAGCAGAGATCATACACTGCACAGATTTGGAGGGGCAGCCAGCAAAGCCGTGTGGAGACTCGCTTTCACTTGCCCAGTTTTGCAACTGTTTGAGTCACAAAACTGGCCCACACAACGTCCACACAGAACACCTTTCTACTCCCACAACCACCGGGCTCCTGAAATAGAAATTATTTTCAAAAGTTTAACACCTACTCCTTAAAAAAACTAGATTTCTGTTTTGGTTGAGCAATATTCAGCCTCCCAGAAAATCAGGACTATGGGGTCTTTGTCCTTATTTTGTAATGGCTTCATTGTGCATATTTTTACGTTGCTATTTTGAGGTAGCTTTAAAAAGCAGTATTTCACACAAAATGGTGGAGACCACTGCTAAACCCAAGGAACAGCTGGATTTTGTTAAATTGTCTTTTATACAGCTATTGTGCCATTTTTCCACCCAGCTCTTCTCAAAAACACTGAATGAAATTGTATAAAAAACTTAATGTAATGGTCAGTCTAATACTGAATAACTCAGCAGATGAAGTAGGAATTATGTTGTTGTTTGCTTGGAACAGACTGTATGTTCAAGGAGAGAGGGAACAGGTTAGAAAAATAATACAAATAAAAAGTTGTAATTTTGCAAGCAATAAAGTTTTAATTTACTGTCTTACATTATGCTGCAAAACAGGGAAAGAGCAGGTAGGAGATAGAGATCTCTGTTTGATGACTCTGTGCCTCTGCAGACCCTGGAAGAGCAGGATCCCTCAGCCAGGCAGTCCTGGAAACATCCAGAAATAAGGTGACATCTCCATCAGGGTTTCTTAAATTACATAGGAAGGTTTCCTTATAAAAGAAGATCTGTAACTGGAACAGCAGCTAGAAGATCTGAAGATACAGTCCAAAACCAAGCCAGTCAGCAGGGATAGGAGAGGATTGCAACCTCCCAGGAGGTGGGGTCAGCTCTGAAAACATGGTGGACAGCCGACATCCAGCCTGGGTGCCTCTCTGGGGGGACACTGGGACTGTGCAACTTCTGGAGTTTTGCATTTAGCTGGTAGCAGCCTTCTTCAAAGAGGGAGTTTCTTGCCAAGAGGGAACAAGTTGGTGATTAATATCTTTTTTAAAGAAAATGTAGTCATTTGGAATAACTAACAATTGTTCTGTATCTGATAAATGTTATGATAGCATATGTAATCTAGAGATTGGAACTTTTTTTTTTTTGGATGAATGGTAAATTCACTGAAAAAATCAATGTTTCAGGGAGAACAAAAATATTTCTAAAAACCAAATCAAATTTCATGAAAACCTCAAGCCAATGAAATGAAATCATAGCATTTGGCTTCCATCTGGTTTGAGCATTTCACGTAAAAAACTCCTAGGTATTTAATATCTATTTTATCTTCTTTTACCTTTTAATTTTGAACAGTTCTTTTCATTAAAAATATTCTGATCCTTTAAAATGAGAAACGTTTCTGTGTGTGAATTTCGATTATTTGAGGGATCTCTCCAGTGCACTGATGAAGTCCTGGAATGAATTTTACTTTATCTGTTAGTAAAATTCAGGGATCAAATACAGCTTTAATCCTTGCAGTACATCACTGCATAACCTCTAGAAGATATTCAGATGCTCTCCTGGAAATATAAGCTTCAATACCAAAGCTGGTGATGATACTTTAAACTCATGCAATAGTTAAGACTAGGTATGCAACAGCTAAAAAGATGTAGCTGGGATTGTTATGTGATTTAAAACTTCTCTGTATGCCCTTAAAGCACAGAGAGATATGGTGGGGGAAAACCAAATAATAACTTGCCAGGCTTTTCCAATGCCCGTCGCAGGAACCATCAACCCATCAAAGGTCCATCTCCACAGGCACAGAGGAGCACAAGGGGAAGTGAAAACCTGAATTAAGGACTCAGAGGAAGGGACACCCTGTTCAGACCCCTTCCAGGGCTGTCCCAAGACACAGACACAACATCCAGGAATGAAAACCATCATGATGAGTCAATGCCAAAGCATCTCTCAGACTGCTGGGATTTGCTCCCTAAGGGTGTCAGACACAGTACAGGACGCAGAGGAAGAGTGTTTTGGGATTGCACTGGAGTTACTGTGGGATGTTAAAGGATGAAAAGGGTCAGTTGCTCACCAGAGTGAGGAAAATCAAGTACCAGCCTCTGGGTTGGAATCAGAGCTGAGATGCCTGTGTATCCGTGGTGCCACCAAGTTGGAAAGACTGGGATCCAGGGGCAGCTGATGGGCAGACTTGAATGTCTGAGCCCAGCTGCTGGAGGCATATTCAGTACATATATATAATTAATTTTATACACACACACATATATAGATATATAGATATATAGATGTCTATATTTCCATTTGCAGCACTCCATCCTGCTTATACAGAGAGAGGTTCAGGATGAGGCCCCTGACACTGATTGTTTATGAGTCCTCAGTTTTTCTATCAGTGTTGATATGGATGGCTGCCCATTTGCCTATGTATTTATGCACTGTTTATGTGTGCACATGCCTACTAAAAACACGTGCTGCACCTCACTGCTGGTTGGACCTGGGGGAGTGGAGCTGTGGCAGCCTAATCTCCATCAGGCCATCAGATCTGTCCCAGCTCCCCTAACGGATAATTTATCAAAAACCTGTAATAACAGAATATTACAAAACCTGAAAAATCTGTGGATAGTTTTCCCATATTTTCAAATTCATATTAAATAAATTATTTATATTTTACAACTACAGGCATTCCATCCCAAAGAGACAACTTCCAGAATAGTGGAAATAATCTGAGGCTTTTGTGAGGCTATTCCCCAAACCATTATTTTTCTGTGGTATGTCCAGAAATAGAAGTGAAAAACTTCAGAGAACTGCTCTGTCCAAAAGTGATTTAATTTTATTTTGCCTCCTCCCCTTAGATTTTATTCCATCTGCATTTAAATATTTTCTCTCCAAATCAGACCAGTTACCAACCAGGTTTTAAAAGTAAAGTAGCATTTAGCACTACTGCAAAGTCTATGTTCTAGCCCCATATGCATTGGAAGAACTGGAGACATCCAGCCCTCCAGTTTTATAACATGACTTTTTTTTAGCCCAGGAAAGGCAATTATTCCATTATGTGCTCAGATATAGTAATTGAGTTCACCTCGCCTTTGTGAAATGTGCTTGGTACTCTTTATCCCCACTGGGCTATACCTTATAAACAGGTATAGATAAATATATTTTATATATATATAAAATAGAGCTGCACGATTGCTGGAGGAAAAAAAACAGGGCTTCAGGTGAAATCTGCTCCAGAAATGCTTAGAAGAAGCATGAACCTGTGAAGGGTTTGAGCTCTGCCCAGGGGATTGATGAACTGGAGGTTCTGACTACTGTGTTGATGTTCACTGGGCTTTCATTGACACCGTTCAAAAAGAATAGAGAAGGCAAAAAAGATTTTCAAACTCTGCAAGTGAGGTTGCCTGTTTTGCACCTGCTGCACTGTTTTCAGATTCTTAGGACAGAAGGAAAATAACACGTTTTTCAGTTCCTGAATTGTCATGACAGGCTTTTGTTCTTAGTTATGTCTTTCCCGTATTCTCTTCAATTAATCCATTTTTCTAAGAGGTATATCTACAGACTTTCCCACGCTTTCATCCAATGTTCCAGAAAGGGAGAGTAACTGTGAATTATAAGCCACAGCTTAAGGATCTTCAATTCATCTGTTCTGAATAAAAAGGAAATAATTTTCAATTCTCTGCATATTTTCATTCTAATTTTTAATCCATCAAGTTGATGGGCTTACCTAGATTTTAATTTTTCATATACAAACATCCCTTCCAAGAATGATTTACCCATTAATTCAGAAAGCAAAATAAAATGTGAGTACAGTAAACCAAAGGTACTGATGTGGGCTAGTGTAACTGAAAACTGTGCATACTTGTTACATCCATGGTATGGAAGAATATTGAATTTCACTCACAAGATGAAAAGTCTTGGAAGAACCTGATGAGAAAAATTAGGGTCTCTTGGTGGTTGCCTGAGACCCAAACCTCTCAGACATGATTCATGTTAAGGATGGTACAGGTCAAGAGCAGAGTTTCAAGGTCAGGACCTGCAGCCCCCCTCTACCATGGTGTATCCCAAGAGCTAGCTGTGATGCTACAAATTTTTCCATTAAAATGTCAGCATATTCCATTATTGCAGACTGTGACAATGTCTGAGATTTTATGTACATTGTTGGTGCTGGGCTTACAGAGTTACAATATTTAATACCTAAATAGGACTGAACAGATGATGGTTTCATTGTCCCACAGGAGTTTTTGTAGTTTTGATGTTTTCTCTCAGCCCACTTCAGAACAAAAAACAAGTTCTAAGATTTTCATCCACAGACAGCAAAAGGAGCAAAATTTTTCTCAGCTCACCAAAATTTTTATTTCTTTTATCTTTTTACTATTTTTATCTTTGCAGAGATAAAAGATAGCTAACATCGTTAAATAAAAAAGTCTTAAAAAAAAGAGACATGGCCTGACCATCTGACCTTTCAATCTTCTCTAACACTGAGGAGCAAAAGTCAACATGAAGCTCTTCTTACCACTTGCATTTTTTAACTTCACATTGGCTTCATAATTACATGTACCATTGATGAGTTTGAAACTGTAGACTCCTTAGGATAAAGGCAAGAGGGAAAGAAGTGTCAGCAGTTCCATGAGCACTTCTAGGCTGGCTTATTGAAAACCCAACACCTAATATTCCCTTTAAGATTTTCCTCTTTGTAACTGCCTCTATATCTAAAGAAGTCTTACTTTTATGTCCTGTCTTCATCTCTCATCTTTCATAGAGCATAACATTTTTTTAATATGCGACTTTCACAATCCTCAGCCACTTTTGTCTGTTCTTTCTAGGCTTCAATTAAATATTTATTGAATCAGTGAAGAAAATCAGTGCAGAATCGATTTTCTGCCTCCCTATAAGAGGTTAATATTATACATAGCACCTAATATGTAACTAATTCTTCTTCCCTTTCCATCCACTCTCAGTGACTTATATGAAAATCTGTTAAAAGACACGTTTGTTTTCCCTGAGTAATTCGCACTAGAACCACCCATTTAGCAGATCTGAAATGCAAAAGCCTTAACTTAGGCACATGCCATCCCAAATATCCATGAGATTAGAAACAGGACCTTATCACAAAAATGGATGAATGTTGTATTTTTTCCTGTATTTTCGTCTCAGAATAGATTAATCTGCTTTAAACTTCTGGTATAATCTGTGTCTGAGGACTGAAGCCTGAATGAAATAAGCACAGCAATATATTGCAATAAGCCATTCTTATGAGAAACACTTTTCCTTTGAATAGAGATGAAAGCAGAGTGTTTATCCTTTATGGAAGCAGTCTTATCTTGAAATGAACACAAACAAAAGGTCCGGTAGCTATCAGTTCTTATGACAAAAACAAGCTGAGAAAGATAAATGATACTCAATCCATTTGCTTCATGATAATTTATAAGACCCTACAGTCGTGTTTTACCCCTGTATTTCTTAATATTGATAAATTATGGAGAGACACAGTGGGATTAGTCTTTACACAGGAAAATCCCTAAAGTATGCTTTTAGAGCAACCAGCACAGTAGGTATTTTTACTCAGCTGTGGGTTGCTCAGATCCCACACCTGTTATTGCTCTTAACCCCAGGAGCTATGAGCTCAAGCCCTGAGGTTGTAATGCCACAGACAGGGATTCCCCTGCACAAACATCAAAGTGTCCATCTCATTTGCTTCCAGTATCACAAGTGGGTCTCTACTGAGCTTTTTATCAGTGTCAGCATGGGACATCTTGTTTCAGCATAAAACAAAGGGCAGTCTCTCCTGCAACATCTGTTTCATCGTCTATCTTAAAACATCAGCAGTACCATGACATTTGTCACTGCTCAGTAGCTTGACATGGTCTTCGGAGAGCCATTCCCTGGCATTCACTGATCCATCAGCCATATGTCCATTAATTTAGTTCTCTATTTTTTCACCTCATCTAAGCAAAAGGATAGGTTAATTTTCTGTCTCTCAGTATTTGATTTCTCCATTATTTTCTTCCCTGTATTTTTTTTTTTGTTGTAGGTGTTTGAGTTTTTATGGATGGCTTGGTGACTTGCAGGAGCCATCTGGCAGCCCCATGGTGTGTCACAGTTCATGCACACAGTGTTAGTCTCAGCTGTCAAAAGAGGTAGACCTCTTTCAGGTTCTCAGCTTCAAGCGAGTGCTGGAAAATGCACAGTGTGGGGGTAAAATGAACTAAGAAATTAAAACAGTTGAATTATAAAGTAATTGAAAGACCTAACAGAACTGAAGCTTTCAGAAAACTTGAAGGAAGTATAAAGGTTTGATGATAATGTTCAGACCACCATCACCACACTTTTCTGAATGGAAAAACAAATCCCTCTAACAGGATCCCTTTAAAATCCCCATAACGGTGAGCAGAGCAAGGTGCTTACTTTTGCTGACTGAACTAAGAATTTGAGGCCTATTCCTGAGCTTAATATAGAACTTAAGAAACTGAAGGAGATAATTTAGAGGTCTGTCTTCAAAGACACACTGACAGCAAAAGAGAAGTAAATTGCCTGTAGATTTGTCCAGGATGGTTGTTTGCAGTTGTCAGAAGATAGTATACTCAGAAATGGAAACCAGTGTTCTGTATTGCAGTTGCACTAAAGAAAACTGGGTATCTTGTGTTCAGAAAGGCAAGGAGGGTTTGACACAGGGAAAGATCTGACACTGTGTATTTTGAAGTACAAGGCTGAGCTTATTCTTCCCTTCACACAAATACAGAGTATACTTGGATTTACTCTAAGCTATAGGTAACCCCAACAATAAGGAATATTGAAGAAATATCTCAACAAACCTCAATCACTTTTTTCTTGTGCTATGAGTGCTTGCCAGCTTTTCAACTCAATACCAGGAAAAAAGACAGCCATTTGCCACTGAACACTACAGATTAAATCTGCCACACAGGGGGTATGGCATGAAATCTAACAGTATTCCAGAGTGTGTCAACTCTCCTTAAGTCACACTCTGTAATAGGGAAGGAGAATGCCCATTTTATTCTCTTCCAGCTTCAATACCAGGCTCAACAGGGGACTTTCAACATTTTAAAGGAACAAAAGGAAATCGAAGCCCAGTAGGAGAGCTGTATGCAAAGTTCATCCGTTGCAAATCTGTCACAAATATAGGATATAGAGTAAGTACATCGCTCTCAAAAGCAAGAAATCATTTATTTTATTGGAATATCTACTACTTTAAAGAGATAACTTCTACTGCAACTGCTATGAACTCTATGATGATTTTAATAAAGTCTTTTCATAACCAAGTTCTTAAACATATTTAAACTTAGTATTATTCAGAAATTAAAAGCTCAGTTTACATTTACAATTACAACACAAGTCTCTGTAAAGGGAGGAATCCTAGCCATGCAAACATTTAGAAGGGATACAATGTTCTGTTGATGTGTGAAGAGGATGGGGAACAATAGAACAAAAAATGACTCTATTTTTTCATTATGACTTTATTCCTTATTTGAATGTACAATTGGAAACCCCGAACTCAGTCTTTATCAGTTAATTAGAGAGTTTTAAGTATAATTCTCTTTCATTGTTCCTTTGACAAATCAAGGTTACATATAATGCCTAATAAATCTGAAAAATTTCCTGCAAAGCTTATTAAGGATTAAACATATCCAAAATTATAGCAATATTTATATGTTATAAATGGGTGAAAAGTAATGTATTCAATGAAATAAAGACTTTTAGCAACACCGCTTTGATCTATTTCTATCTAAGCCCACTCAGAGCAACTTTTCTTGAAAATTTAAAGTTAATTTTATATCAAAAAATGAAATGTTCTTGAAAATTATATTAAAGTATAACTTGGTTAAAAACAAGTTTCCTCAATACGCACAAATAAATAATTAATGAAGAGGATTCTGCTGACTTTTTTTACTTCACTTATGGAAATTTGAAAGACAAACAGAAAAGAATAGAACTAATTCATTCATTCTCCTTTAAATGGCTTTCATCTTAAAAATGTAATTAGAACAACGTGTTTTTTTGAGCTGTGCAATTGTTATATTATTTTTTTAACTGCATCCTTTTATTATTGTTTCAGATGAGATCAGAAATTCCTTAGCTCAATCTGTGAATTGTTACAGCACTCAGCAATGGGACAGTAAGTTGCGAGCATTGGTCTCAATCTGAGGTCTGTAGGCAATGTCATAGGAATACATATAGTATAAAATAGGTATTATACAAGAGGGTTTAAATTCTTTCCTAAAATAATGTTTGTTGGTTCCTCTAAGGAGATTATTCAAGATGCAAATACCTTTTTAGTAAAGTCATAATAGTTATGGCTACAGAGCTCTTTAAGATCACTTGGGGAAAACAACAAGATTGTTTTCTCTCCCAGAAACCAAGTATTACAGCACAGCTCAAGTCTTTACAACTGCATTTTCATCCAGCACCTCCAGATTATTTGAAATGGTTGCTGTTGTAAACCAGTCATCAACCACTCCTGGCCATTGCTTGGGAGAACATCGGAGCACAAGGGCAAAAAATTCCAGGAAGCTTGCTAAAAATTTAACAGTACAAAATATGCTCTGATTAGTTTTTTAATACAGAGGTAACCTATACTGAACACCTATCTTAACATCTGGTGTTCTGCTGAATTCTGAAAATAAAACCCATAATAACAGAGAAGTCTACTTTTGCCTTTCATGTGAAAGTACAACTTACTGACCTGAGGAGAAGTGACTCAGGACATCAAGGTGGTGAGTTGAAAAGCCAGGAGAACAAAGTCCTCAATGGGTCTTAGCAAGCTGAAATTTCTTGTGGTGTTGGCTATAATATGCTTCCTAACCCACTTTGAGACCTTTGTAGGATCTACCAGAGGCATGCTGTGAGAGGACTTCTTCCCTCACACTTCTTCAGTATGCTTGCACACTGACAACACTCAATACCTATCAAAACTGGAGAACTAACTAAAAAGTCCTTTCTGGCTTACTGTAACAAAACATTTCTAAGTTCCCTATCTACTTTGGCAATAGCCCCTGAATGCAAGTCAGCAGCACTCAGGTTTTTTCAGATATCTGAATACAAGCAGCAAATTGAAGCCAGCTATTATTTTTGTGGCAGTCATTAAAAGTCATTTTCAGGCACAGTGTTCTCTCTTCCTGATTCTGCAGTCATGCCTTAAAATCAAATTTCACATTGTTATTACACAAATAATACAAGTAAAAAGCCCCACTTGTCTATTCTCTTTTGGCAAATAATGCATAAAACCTTAAACTTGCACAGCTACAAAGTGTTTGCTACATAATGTCTTTTTCTTAAAGTGTTGTTTTCATTGTTTGTCTTCAGAACAGTTTATAAAAATGGAAATACCATCACTGCCATAACTGGCCGTGAACTTGAGGAGCAGGATAAACTGATGTCGTCAGCATCTTTCTAAGGAAATGAACTGAAAGGCATTGGCTTCCATACCTAAGACTGTATCAGTCATGGCAGACAATAATAGAAGTGCCCTAAAGCTTTTGTGTTATTCATGTAAATGACAGCTTATCTGCAGCTATTGGAAATACTTGGGAGACCAAGTATTAGAAGAAATTAGACTAGGTTCCTTAAGCAATGCCTGACTAGACCAAATTTCTGTCAATATTAGACTTCTGTGCTGCTAAACATGCAGGAGAGATCCACACCAGTTTGCAATCAGTCAGCATAGATGCTAAAGCAAATTCTTCATGAATCACAATGAAAATTCAGAAGGCAGGAGTCAATGTAATTGCCAGAGGTACAACATGTAACTTCCCTTCTCCGTGCCAGATGTTGTATAGGTGTGACTATAGCGACTGCCAGTTTCCCTAAAATGGATCAAGTTTAACCCCAAATGCAGGCAAAGTGACAGTGTTCCTTGCTTCACAGTAGAGCCTACCAAAGCAAACGTTTCATATAACAGGGTCCTTTAACCAATAGTTTTGATTTTAACAGAAGTTCATATAAACAGATATAGGCATCAACCCTGATGCATTCTGAAAATGTCTCAGAATATTAGTAGCAGTCAAGTCCATTTCTAAAAGTTTAAACACAAACTTTCTGACAGAGATTTTCATGGGATTTTCATGTAATGCTATTTGCTCTGAATCACAATCCACGACAGTTCCTGGCAAGACCATGAACAAGAGATGTGAGTACAATTCTGATGCAGTAAGTGTCGGTCACATAAAAGAGGGTATGTCTAAAGGAAGCTGTGCTTAATAAAAAGACAAAATGACACAGTTTACTGTAAAAATTGCTAGGACTTTTCAATGGAGGAGAAGCAAGTGCCACTCAGATAAGAGCCCACACCACTTACATACTAGGGGAAACTTCCATCATCATCTGACACTGCTGCTAGTGTTCGATAATAGAAAGAGAACGGAATAACAGACTAGCTAATGACCTTCCCATCTCCATCAGCAATTCAACTTCTGTATCGTGCCTTTCACTCATTGTTGGAAAGTAATTGATACTACACTATGACACTAATAAGCCATCAAGGTTAGGTTCATCAGGGCACAATCTGTAAGTGATACAAACGTCATTTTTTCTGAACCTTTTTTATTCCCTTCAGGCTTGGTACTCTACAAATCTTTCCAAAGGCAATATCAGTGCATCTCTGTGCCCATAAACGCCAATATTTCTGTTCCTCTCCACCAGCTTGAATGAAGATCCCACATGCTAATAGCCAGTCTTAAGGAATGAGTCATTATTCCAATATTGCAAGCCACTTTGGGACAGGAGTTTCACATTTGTAGACTGACAAAACACTTGTTCTAATTAGACATTTTATATGTGTTTTGATTTATATTTGGTTGTATATTCACTCCAAAACAAAGAAGAACCTGAATTTATACCCATGCATTAAAAGGTATCTTCATTTGAACATGAGGAGCATGGGAAGAGGTGAGCTTTCATTTTGAAGAAATTTTATTAATGTTTAGTAAACTGAATAAGCAGCTGAAAGGAAAGAAACCATAATGCACTTACGACATCTTTTCCATTGACAAGAAAAGCTGACAAGTGCTATTCCGGTACTTTTACTTCAGTGCCATTCTCTTACTGTGCTGCATTTTAACCATATGGGCAAGTAGTGCTGAGGACTCCTCATTCATCATAGTATTGTCTATGTTCTAAAACATCAATGGAAAAAACTAGCAGACAGTTTAACAATTTGAGTATTTTTATCACCCTAGGGAACATGAAAATAACAATGTAAGCTGTAGAACCCACACTCTAGGATGCTGACAAAGGAGTGGAAAAGAGCAACATCTCCCTTACTCATTCACTCATGCAGCCAGAGGAGATGCAGAAAGAGATCTGCTTTTCATTCCTGGGCGTCCTGAGCCATTCCTGGGACTACACAGCCATTTTTGCCTCTCTGAGTGCTGAGGTAAGCTGCAAGTGAGTTGAAAGCAAAAAGTATTGCTGAAGGCTGAATCTCTACCTGGAATAAATCTTTACTAAGAAGGCTGTGGTGACATTTCCATTTTTGAACTATATCGAAATGGTATAGAGATTATCTTTAATGAAGGGACATAGTGACTCAATTGAAGTATAATTTGTGCAACAGTTAGGGAGAAAAGTCTCTAGGAGGAAAATTATAACAAGAGTTCTTCCAGCAGTTTCGCCTCTCAACTGGCTGGACAACAAGATGACAATAGCATTTTTTACAGATGGATACAGTTGATTTAGCTAGAAACAGGGAATCAAATAAGCAAATCAATACATTTTGGCAACTGGATGAAAAATATCTCTTCAGATCACTAGAGATATGCTAGTTGTAAATGAAGTTAAACCATATCCAAGCTTAAACTGATGGAAGAATTTTAAAATTATCTTTTAGACAATTTCTCCTCTGCAACTAGTCAGCGCACTCTCTGCAAGAAGGTACATGATTGGGTTTGTAATTTTGGTATCAATCTTCTTATTCCCATCTATTATTACAATGATGGCAAAATTCTACAGACTTTGGCAAATTGTCCATGGTAAATACACCACATGGCTGAGAGGTAGATCCCAGAGGGTTATGATCAGTGGTACAGAGTCTAGTTGGAGGCCTGTCACTAGTGGTGTCCTCCAGGATTCTATACTGGTTCCAGTGTTGTTAAACTTGTTCATCAATGACTTGGATGAAGGGGCAGATGCCTTCTCAGCAAGTTTACTGATGATACAAAACTGGGAGCGACTGATACCTCAGAGGGTTGTGCAGCCCTTCAGAAGGACCTTAACAGGTTGGGGAGATGGGTAGAAAGGAGCTGTCTGAAGTTTAATGAGGGCAAATGCAAGATCCTGCACCTGGGGAGAAACAACCCTGGGCACTAGTACAAGCTGGAGGTCAACCTGCTGGAAAGCAGCTCTGTGGAGAAGGACTTAGGGGTCCTGGTGGACAACAAGTTGTCCATGAGCCAGCAGTGTGCCCTGGTGGCCAAGAGGGCCAAAGGTATTCTGGGACACATCAGAAAGGGCATTGCCTGCAGGTTGACGGAGGTAATCCTGCGCCTCTACTCAGCCCTAGTGAGGCCACATTTGAAGTACTGGGTGCAGTTCTGGGCTGCTCAGCACAAGAGAGACATGGAGCTACTGGCACAGGTCCAGCAGAGAGCTACTAAGTTAGTCAAGAATCTCTCATGAGGAAAGGCTGAGGGAGCTGGACCTGTTCAGCCTCAAGCAGAGGCAACTGAGAGGGTACCTCTTTAATGTGTATAAATAACTAAGGGGTGGGTATCAAGACGATGGAGCCAGGCACTTCTTAGTGGTGCCAACCAATAAGATGAGACAATGGGCATAAACTGATGCACAGGAAGTTCCACCTGAATATGAGGAAGAACTGCTTTACTGTGCAAGTGACCATGGTACTGGAACAGATTGCCCTGAGAGGTTGTAGAGACTCACTCATTGTAGAAATTCAAGAGTAATGTGGATGCAATCCTGATCCATGTGCTCTAGGATGACTCTTCTTGAGCAGGGAGGTTGGATCAAATGACCTATTGTGGTCCCTTCCAATCTGACCAATTCTGTGATTCTGGGATACCGAAAACACTTATCCAGAAACAGGACTAGTTAATCTTTTTATTATTTATTTATTTGTCATTATTATTTATTATTATTTCTTTAAAGGTAATCAAAATAAGCTTGCCATGTACCAAGTTCCAAAAAAGAGTAGTACCAAAAAAGAGGAGCTGACTGTTCCAGAAGGAACATTTAGCCCCTGGATAGACCACAGATAGAAAGAGATTAACATTTTCTCCTTTGGAAAGAAACATTTAACTGATACAGAGTTCTGTCTTGGAGCAATAAGAATTCCGTCTTGGAGCAATCCCTGTAGTGGAATAAGAGAAGTTACATGTCCCACATCCTCCCCTCCCAAAATAGATGGTACTGGTGAGTGCTTCCATCCTGAGGCAAGTGAAATGTACATCTGGGGGCTGGATCTGAATCGCACCTCATGTCCTGCTTCCCACGTTTCTAAATGGGAGGGAGAATGTGCTCAAGTGGCCAAGCTTCACCCAGCAGGCTGAGAACACCTGCACTGTCATTCCACTGCAAGCTGACAGACTCATCAGTCTCACCAGAAGAGGTGGATGTAGGTCCCCCTCTCAGGAACCCTTACTTCTTAAAATACGTGAAGATGTTTGTAAGAGGTTGGTTACAGATGGACACTGTCTCACTGAGCTAGTGAGGAGAGTTTAAGCAACAGCCATGGGAAAAGGACAAAAGGCCAATGGGTAAGGACAGCTTGGCAGCTTAAATTGCCAAAGAACCTGAGACTGGGAGATAGGGTTGCTCAGAGGAGGGTCAAAGAAAGAAGAAGTGTGTCAATCCAGAGAAAACATGTGAAACAAGCCAGAGAGGTTTTAAGGTTTTGCAGAGATATTGCTATAGCAGGATATGGCATGACTAATAAACCATTAGTAATAGATACAAATTAATGTAAATGGCCTGTTCTGGAATAACAGACAAGGCAATAGAGAGGAAATGTTGGATAAATTAAAAAAAAAAGTATTCAAGCTGCTTCGGTAGGTGTTGGTTACAAACCAGAACACCAGGCAAGGCAGAATCCTCCAGAGCACAAACTGTGGTCCCTCCAGAGGATTTTAGCTGATCAAATGCCAGATACAAAAGGAACACAGTAGGACACTGTCTGCCAGGGTCATGACATGCACCATATGCATGCTTTCTGCGTGGAACCCAGCTGAAAATTCAACCACATCTGAATCTAGATGATTTGCGGAAAATTCAGCACTAAAAGGATTGTGACCACCTGTCCATGTCATGATTGAATATTGAATATTTTAACTGATTTTATTTTTTCATAGAAATATCAGATGGTTCTTTATACTTTCACCCTAACATTCAGCATTTTCCATGAAGATCTATAATTTTGTAAAATGAGTATGTGTGAATGTGAAAAGGCAATCAGAACAAAAGGTGGAGTTTTGCTTAACAAAACTCAAACCTGATAATTATAGCCAATATTCATTTATGGTGTGTATCATACTGAGCTGCCAAAGAAAATTCTTGCTGCCCTGCAATGCTGAAATGCTTTCCACCAATATCTGAGTAAATTTGCTTGTCAAGAAAACAATCAGCATGCTGTATTCCATAGCTTGGTTCCATCACCATCTCTCATCCTTCTTCAAGGTACAGAATACAGTCTCTCGTTAACTTTCGAAAAAATACCTACTTAACATTTCTTTTAAATACCATACATTGTCACTCTGCAATTAGCAATCTTTGGCTAAGTGGGGAACCTTATGCGTATTTCAGACTGGCTGACAGGTGACTGATTTACTTCCCACATCCACACATTGTTATGAAGCACAACTCCCCCACTGAAGACTGACAGCTGCCTGCATTTACAAAGCCAAAGACCTGCTCAAACTGATTTGTACCAACACACTGGGCAAAACTGGGAAAATTTTCCTATTGCTTCATACACCCACACTGTAGCTGATAAAGCTGGTTAGGTGATCTGGTTTTTCACACTGCCATAAGCAATTGTCTGGCGTAACATTTAGAGTTCCTAGATCAATTCACTGTTTTTTCTGTAGGCTGTTTTGGACTTTTTCCCTGCAAAATCTTAACAAGATACCACACACATCTCTTCTTACTCCTTCCTACCATTTGTGACACAGAATTAAAAGTATATCTCCATTTACAGCATTGTAAATAGGCTTTTGTAGTTTAATGACTATTTCAGCAGAGGTCAGTTCATTTTAAAGACTTTTTGATGAATGGTGTACTTGCCCTGGTACAGAAAGAGTTCCTATATGATTGAGCTAACTGAGCCACAAGACTAGCTGGTGTGGCATGTAGGAGAAGCAATTTCATTCAATGTTGCCGTAGGACTCCATAAGATAAAAGACTGCCAGATTAAGACCTTTATCAAGAATTTTCAATTACTACCTGGGTTTTGATTATGTGACTTCTTGCACCATACTGGATTAGGACCATTAGGGACTTCAAACCACATGAGAGGAGTTTGCCTGGGGGAAAATGAAGATGAAGCCATTCATCATTAGTTGATAATAAAAAAAACTTTTGAAATTAAATGAAGGTGATATTTATAACACTGAATTTATCTTCTTGTCCAATATTTAGTTCTTTCCCTTATTTTTCCTAGCTACTAATCACATTGAGCTAAATCTCACCTTGCAAGTAGCAGCCTGGAAACAAGTAGAAATATCCAGCAAGGTGTTAGTCACTGGCAGAAAGAGCATTAGCTTTTGAAGAAGATTTACATATTACTGACTTGTGAAAAGCTTTTTTGTTGTTGCTGTCAGCAAGAAAATTGGCAGTAGTTTTTTCCAGGCAGAATGGACAGTCAGTCATCCCAACGGGAGCACAATCTTGCCTCATCTGGTCTTTGACTCCAGTTGCAGGAGACCTAAGGGGAGTGAGTTAGAGCTGCTTAAATTGCTTCTCCTGACAGTGGAGGGAGGAATGCACCTTGAGACTGGCCAGTGGGGGTTGAGTCATCTAACACAAGGGCTTGCCTTAGCCACAGACTGTGTAGATAACTTCAGAGATCCTAAATGCAACCCACTCCACATATGTTGTATTTTACCAAGGGAAGGTGCTAATTTTACCCAGTCTTTTTGAAGATTGTTGTGCACTGACTGAGGAAGAGCCAAAGAACACCGTCAATTTAAAAGACCTGTAATGAACAAGACTGGGACTACATTACAAAAGATATAAAAGAGATTGAGCAAAATGGGGAAAGACTAAGACATAGAAACACACTTCTGTGGATTGTGAGCTGCTTACAAAAAGAGTGTGGGGCTGGTTGCTATCTGGATGCAAATCAAATGGCTTCAGACCAAGAAATGAAGCAGTGAAGTGGCATACAATCTGCCTGTCTGTGCTCATATGCATGGCAGCAACATTTTTGAGGGAAAATCCCAAGAAATACCAATGGGATTTGCAATTTCTTGAGAAAACAGAAGAGCTGTTGAGGAAACAGGCCCACTCAGATCAGCTAATCTGTGCCCAGAATTCATTAGCAGCATCATTTCTTGTTTTGACAGAACTTGATTTCATTTAAATCATTAAATGAATGCAAAGCCCTATGTTCCATTATCTCTGAACAAATCCACAGTAAATATTTTTAATCAAATTATAAGGAGATTAAAATAATTTAGAAATTATACAATTATGCCTCAGCATTTGGCATGTGCATATGAGGATTTAAGAAAATGCTAAAAAAAACAGGCAAAAAACCTTTTCACTCTTTTATGAATAAGAATATGTACTTCAAAGTGGATGAATTATTAGACAACTCAGACTGTGGAAATTAAAATTCATAGAGATTCTGCAATAGAGCTGAAAATATACAATCAAAGTGCTTCCTTTCTATGAAGTTTCCATTTTTACTATTTCAATTTTATCATTACATGAAGATTCTCCTAATTCTGAGAAAACCTTTCAAAAACACTGAATCACAAGTTTCTGATCTTCCAGCTATTTATGCAAATCTATACTGATAATATACAGTACTGTTATATATAATACCTTTATCAAATGGGTCTAACTCAGCTCCTGTCAGTGTGAAAGGTAAGCCCAATGGAAGCTGACCTGGTTACTTAAGACAGACTTGGGTACCCTGCAAGAGCAGCTGTGTGAACTGTAGCAAATTTTATCATGCCCAGATATCCAAAAATTTAAAACTTTACATTTTCTAGTCACTCAAAAAGAAAGACCAAGGACAGATCCTAGGAAGTGTCTGTCTTTAGCTGAGTTTTAGATAAGAGCTTATCTTTGGAAAAAAAGTTTGCTGCTGTCCTAAACACTGGGGAAGATAGCTTTTAATCCTCAATGGCATTTCTTTTTCATTAGTGGATCTCTCTTCAATTTAGGGCTGAATCCTGTTCCCAGAAACAATAATCATTTTATTATAGGAGGGGGACATTTGTTGATCACAGCTTGCAGAGCATTTCTTGACGTTATCTTAGCCCGCAGGCCTGGGAAGCCCAGATCTGATTCCCTGCCCTGGGGCTGTGCATGTTCAGAACCACCTGAAGGAGGCACAGATCCCTTTCCCTGGCTCCTGGGGCTCCTTCTAGGAGACACTGTGGATCAGCACCACCCCGGCACCGTGTATAAGGTGCTGACTGCAAGGTGAAAGTCAGAGGAGGGTACAAATGTCATCACTGAACAGCAGTGAGTCTTTCAGTTCTTGTCAGGAACAAAATGTGTGTTGGATGATAACATTTATGTTGCCTTGACAAGCAAACAGAAACCCAGGAAACTGACCATTTTTGCCAGTCCTTAGGCTAAAGCTGTGCTTTTACCAGCCAGTGGCCTCTGTCAGTGCTGGGGCCAGCTTCTTAGCACCTTCAGCACTGGGGCCACCCACTGGCCCTCTGGCCAGGGACAACAAAGGCCATCACGATATACTTCAGCTCTAGAGACTTCAAGGCAAGGGCATCCTGTGCCATCACTGAGCTGCTGGGAGCTGGTGAGACAAAGCAGTGCTGTACAGGTTGTCCAGAACAGGCTGGAGTGTCATGCACAGCTCATAATGCAGAGGATCTTCCCTGGCTCATGCTCACTCATCTGCTGACAGATTGAGATAAAAACCAGCAAATTCTCTTAATACAGGGTACTGCAGTAGAGTCCTGGGCTGCAAACAGCAGGGTGTGGGGGTAAGGGTTACCCTGGAGGTCTCTCACAGAGTGACAATTGGAGGCTGTTAGCCTGCACTGCCATCTTCAAGGTTTCTTGCTCTTCTAATACAGTATCACTAGCCAGGAATGAATGCTCTGGGGCTTACTCTGAAGACCATGAGTAGCAAAGCTAGTGCAGCATGTGTACTGGGAGAGAGAAAAGAAGTGCAGCTCAGGAGTACCACACAGAATATTTGTGCTCCAGAGTTCATCCACATGTATGATCACAGGAAAAATATGAAAGAAATACACTCCAGATCTTAAGATTGCAAATGTTCTATTAAAGAATGAGAAATAAGTTCAACAGGATAATATCACTGGCAAACTGTAAGATATTCTTATATTGTGTAACTAAATCACTATTCATGACCAGCAGGAATCATTAAGGGTCTCTGCATGCAGCTTGCTGATGTGACTGCTTTGGTCTCACTAATATCATATTTCAAATGTTCATGTCACTGATCTTTCTTCTAAAGGTAGAGAAAAATATAATACTCATCGAAAGTTCCTTTATCACTGCCAAGGCACACACACATCTTCAACTCTATTCTTCCTAAGTTGAAATTTAACATAAAATTATCATCTTCAGTGATACTCAGTGATTAATTGCCTTAGTACATCCTTAGCTAAAACCCCTGTGGACAAACCTCATATGAAATGAGTACCAATAGCTATTAGTACTGCTTTGAAATTATAATCAGTTACTGATGGCTCAAAAGATAGCATAAACTCTTCCTGTAGAACTTCATATTATATTTTTGTAGAGGGGAAAATTATCATTTTCAACTGACATTGAATCATGGAAACTCCTAAGAAAATCTGCCACATTCATTCTTCTCACTCTGGGAACTTATTTCAGCGTTCTCTTTCCACATAATACAGGACTGAAATATATTACCTCACAATTTGAATCTATTTATGAAGAGCAACATCAGATGACCACTGCTCTTTCTGGAAAAATCAGAACATGCATTTCATTCAAGCAGCAAAGGTATGTAAAAGAAATGTGAAAGTTTATTGAAAATATCTACTGGAACTGCAAATGAAGGGGTGTCAGGAGAGATGCCCTGGGAAACAACCTCAAATAAAGAGTGGTCCGTGTGGCCAAAGCTGCTTTTTAGTCAACAGAAAACACCAGAGCTATAACAGCAGCTGTAAAATAGTGAGGAGAGATAATTTTCTTGTGTCCATGCTAACTCTTAGTAATAGGAGTTAAAGAGTCTATGTTAATAAAATAATTTACCACAGAGACAGCTGTGCCCCTTAATGACATTTATGTCATGTTTGTGCCTCCACTAAAGAAATTAATAAATATGAGAAAAGTTACTGCATTTTTCTTAAGCTGTTGTTTGATTACTGTAAACAAATTGACTAGTACAACACAACCAGAAGAGCTTACACTTTGTTCCTGATGAGTCCATACACAGCCTTCTGAAAGCAATATAAATTTTCTATCATCTTTGGTGGATTTGATTTCAGACTTCCTCAGCGCTATGCAATGTGCCAGTGACCAAACACAGTCAAAAAAGAGAAAATTAAATTGCATTACCAGAAAGCTTGAATCAAGGCATCCATCAATTCTTTGATTACCACTGAGCAGCAATAGACTTTTTCATAGTAGAAGATATTAGTTTCAGTTGCACAGTATTGCTACCCACTTCTGAATTTTTTATTCAAATTTATTAATATGGGAATATTAGGAGGTTCACAATAGTGTACAGTTTTATCAAGAATAATATAACAATTTTGAAGTTCCTGTAATAAGGAGTATAAAAATACAAAGGTTTCTTGCATTACAGGTAAAGAAATTAAATGTCAAAGAATTATTTTCATCATGAATTGAACAAAAGTCGGAATCTATATAAAAAAATAAAATATATATATAAAAATCCTATAAATTATCTTCCCAAAATTTATGGGATGTGAAAAAATTATATGTTTTCATTGATTTGAAAATGCTTTATTTTGACAGTGTCCTTTAAAGGTTTACCTAAGTACTAACCTAATCTCACAAATTAACTTAATTTCAGAAAAACACAAAGCTTTTAATTTTTAAAACCTATGAGGAGGATAATCTGGTTGTTTTGAAAAAATCTCACAAGTGTGAAATACATAAAAACCACTATTTCCTTGTGAAGCATTATGAAGTAAAAGAAATTATTGTTTACAATAAATGAAACACTGCTTCAGAAAAGTCAGGACTTTTCAGGGCAGATGGAAATGTAGTGACATAGGGTAAGGAGAGGAAGTCAGGGGGTAAGAAAATTCACTATTCCAGAAAGTTTTATTCTGAATCTATATTAGAGTTTCCTTAGGGCTATTCAACTGTGAAATTATCATACTTTTGATCCATGTCCATGATAGAATTGGTTCTATTTTGCAACGTTACCAGATGAGAAGTGGACCCTTTATTTATTTATTACCCTACCTCTGAATTACAGGTCTGCCTTCACAGGTCTGGCAATGACCTGTGCCCAGGCTTCCTCAGTGCTGAAGTTAAAGGTATCTCAAGTGGTTTTGAGATTCTAATGACAGCGTCCAGGTGGAATTTAAGTACCTCCAGAGCTGACTCACTCTGAGCTGGAGACAATCCCATCCTCCCGCAGGGAGGCTGAATTGGAGGGCCCAGAAATCAGACCAGCACAGCTGCAGTTCAGGTGACAGCACTGGGCCACCCAAGTGGCTGGGAGGGCAAGTGACATCAAGTTTGTGAGCCCAAAATCCACTCTGCTCTTACTAGTAGGGCAAGTCTCACCGCATTGTGGGTGCATGTAGAGCCCTCAGCACAATCTCCTCTGTTCTCTGCATCCCCTGTGGAGTCTCTATTGACCCCAGGGAGGTGAGAGGGGACTAATCTGCCCACCCTCCCCATCCTTACCTGCCTTTTGCCACACACTATGCCATCCCCAGTACAGAAGACTCTACAGGCAGAGGCAAGGGTGGCTCTAGGGAGACCTCTGCCCAGAAATTGGGTGCCAGAGCCAACACAAAATGTCAACGAAAAATATTGGCAAAATTTGCTTTCATGCTTACAGCTGGATGAGGGCACTCTCTGGACTGACCCCTAAAACAAGGACAGGCCCACCCAGGGATCCCTGTTCACATATCTGTCATGGTCCGGTTCAGAAAAAAGACACAAACTCAGCGTCTTGCCTGTGTGTGGCAATAGCCCACACAAGAAACACAAACTCCAGATTTCCTAATTATGAAATTTAAGAAGGCAAGGATCAACCACTTCCAAAGACAGCAAGACAACTGGACCAAAAGGATTAGCACTGGTCTAACAAGAAAACCGTAGAAAAGGATCCTTCAGCTTTTCTGTCCCTGTTAATTTAATATTTTGCCTTTTTATTTCACCATCTGCAGAACTCTTATCCAACTGAATAGCACTGAAATCACAGCCATTTGACTGACTGTTTATATTCTACAGTCAAACTGAGCTTTTATTTTTACTCTGCCCTAGATGAAGCATGATAATCCACATTAAAGATGGATTTGTGACATTGGCAGTCAGATTTGATAACTGTTTACAATTCCAGATGGGCAATTAGACAGTGTTAATTTTTAGAACCCCACTTCACTCAATAATGTAACAGGCACTTTCCCGATTAATAAGAAATTAGACTATCCATAAACTCTCTGCTGGATATTAAAAGCTTTGTTGTGACAAAAGTCTTTCACTGTGTGACAATTAAGGCATGCATCTAGCTTCCCATTTTCCAAATCTTCCATGCACTAATATGCTCCTTTTTCGTCATTACATTCACAGAAAATGCGTAATATCTTCTCATAGACACCTGCTCAGTCAGACTCAAAAAAAAGCTACATGGAAAGTGGTGCTACTCAAACTCTGCCTTTGGAATATGAAAGATGTAAAAAGCAACTTCACCACAAGAAAGGTGAGAATTTGTTTTGCTGAGTAAAAGCCATCCATAAGTAAAAGACCAAGGTATGAGACAGGATGATCTATAACAGTGTATAGGCTGCAGCAGTGACTGCCCCACCCTCTGTCTCATATTAATTTGCCCTGGTTTTAACTGGATTTGATCTTCATTAATTACATGATCTTACTCCTTACATAAGTCACTCCTATATGCAGTCAGTGCTGAACACATACAGAATGAAGTTATTAGGCAGTGATGATATCCCATTATTTTGGATGCCCAGCCATGGCTGGACTGAGTTTTGCCCTGAATTTAGTGGATGGGCTACAAGGCAGAGCGGATTTTTCATAAAATAGCTACTTGAGCCCACATGCTAGGAAGGTACAGATTGCTCTAGTTCTTATTTTGAAAAATAAACAGTAGCTTTTATTTAGCTTTGAGTCCCTTCCTTAGAGCAATGAAATCTGAACAGGTATTTCCCTTTTCTTGAATCTCATGAAAAGCAAGAGAAAAGATACATGGAAAAACTGTAGGCATCTCATAACTATTGGGAAATCAACATTCAGAAACAAAATGTAAAAGTTTCCTAAGTTAAAAGGCTTTTTCTTTTTTAATATCCTCTTTAAAAAACGTTGACTGTACCATTTCTTCTTAAGCTCCCAAAAGAATCAAATTTAAAAATTGCCTCAAGAAAGGGGACAGCATAATATTCAATTCTCACCACTACTAATTTTCAGGTTCCTTATGGCTTAATTAAAACTCTCCTAAATTAGTCAGCAAAAATTTTGCTACAAGGGCATGGACTCATATCACAAGATTCAACCACTACAAATATAGAGAGCTTGAGATGAAATCCAGGTTTTGAAAAAAGAATTCTGTGAATCCTTTTTAACATCTCAGATACTTTGTTAATGGAAAAGGTAAAGTACAGCCTTTTTATTAGAATTGTTAGTGTTTGCAACTAAACTTGAAAATTCAAAAAATCCTGAAGTAAGTTTAAAACAAAAAAAACCAGCATCCACATGATCATAGGACCCACAAAGTTGGTCAGGTATTGTGAGTCAGGTAATCAATCAGTATTGATCCATCTGTTTTATCTTGAGATCCCACTAAGTAAGCCAGTATTCTTTATACCTATACCAGTGTATAAATGCTATGTGCGGTCCTGTCCCTATTCCTGGTAGTCTCTCCTACTGTGGTATAAGAACTATTTAAGCAACAAACATAATCATATTAACATGATTTAGGTAAATTCCAGAAGAAGGAAAATGTGAGATAAAATTTGCTAATACCTCATTAAAATAGCATCATTTGACAGTCCAATACACTAAGTCCTAGGTTTTTCACTTTTTCTTTCATGAAGGAAAAAGAACACACTATTGGTTGATTGATATTGTCCTAATCATCTGTATTACAGGCATCAAAGTTTTTCGTACAACACTGTTGTTGCCGAATTAAAAAGGAAAGTATTATATATACTAAATTATATACATATAATTACACTAATGCTCACAGTAGTTTTAATACAGTGTTTGTGAGTAAATTGGTAATGAAGAAAGGGAAACGTATGCTTTAAGACAAGATTGCAACCTTGGTTCTTATCCACAATCCTCCTTTTTCCAGGGAAAAAATCCACTGAGTATGGCCCAACACAAAAACTCATATAGAGCATGGACTTGAAATTCCCTGCAGTCACACTGTTGGGCAGAAGTGGAAGGCTGGTCTTTAATAATGTTTGTCTATTTGTTTTGTTTTTCAACTGCAAAGGAAAAAAAATTTTTTTCCATAAAAGTAAGGTCAAGGAATTTGCTTTCTCCCCAGCTAGAAACAAAAACAATAATGGAAGCTCTTTAAACTAATGTTCAAAAGAGGAAAACAGAGCCAACAGATGATTAACTTCTCAACAGGGAAGACATTATTACAGTCAAAGGCTTCAAAATCTCTTTTCTTATGCGATTCATTAACAGACTTTCAGACCTCTTTGTCCTCAGAAGAAGAGTGTATATGTTTCTCCAGTGGTGTGTCTTTTGGGGAGTTGAACTGACAGCACAAAGCCTGTTGTCCAGTGATTTCTCTTTAATATGGCACTTTTGGAAATGTCAGTCCTAGATGAGTATTAAAGTTATCCATCTGTTCATTTCTCAGAGTTTTGCTAAACAATAAAAGAAAATTATATCACTGCACACAGGAGAAAAATACACAAGAGGAAAAAAAAAGGAATTTTTAAAATCCTTGCTATTTCCTCACTACCCAGCACATTAAGTAAACATCTCATGCAGACTCTACATATTAGTGAAATTTCTAAGACTTAGTTAATGGCAAATTTGAAAATTGGGGGAAAATCCATCTCCTTTCTACCACACAAAAAAAAATCTCTCGAAAAAATATACTCTTGTTCCCATTGTGGAGCATTGTTTTTGGGTTCCTGTTATTGCATTCAATTTTCAGATAAAAAAACATTTCAGAGATCAAACTTAGATTGTAAACTCTTCATAACACTGTCTGAATTTGTTTATCCGACAATAATAAGTCTATTGGTGTCACTTAATAAAGGTATTCCATTCTCATAATTAATAACTCCATTTTATAGTAGTCTTGAGTGTTCTAAAAAATGTTTACTACTTAGAGCATTCATGGAATTAATTTTCTGAGACAAAAAATGTCTTCCCAATATTTGCAGCAAGCTCAGGCTCACAACTATGAAAATCTTTACTACAACTTTATTATAAGTTGCACTGATCCAAAAGAAAAAAAGAAATGTGTAAACTGTGTTATAAATATAACCTGGATACAAATTTCAAACATGAATACATACAACACATGGGAGTGAAGACAGTATAACTAATATATTCAAAGAAATCAGGATGTGAGTAAAATCACACAGAAATACTGATTACATTCACACAAATCGATAGAGACATTTACTATATTTGTGATATGCTTGAAGGTAGCAGATTGGTTACCTCAAACACAAAAATTATAAAAATGTATCCTTTAGAGTTGGTTCACTCTTTAAACCATCAATAGCATCATTGTTTGCCTGATACTGTACAAGCTGACTAAGACATTTAAAATATGTGGATGTTTTACCCAAAAAAATGGAATTAACGTAGAAAATAAGTGAATTTTAAGTGAGAGCATGGTATAAACAAATCATTCCTCCCACTATCCAATATACTAAACAGTGACAACAATTCTGTAGTGCTCAGATGCGTCCTCTGGTTTTGTTTTCTACAAATAGATAATTTCTCCCCAAAACCATGTCTGGTATATAATTTATGATTCTCAAATTTTAAAGAATAAAATTAAAGTTATAAACTGAAATTAGAGAAATGTCTTTATCAGTTCAAAAAAATATAATTCCACATTAAGAATCTTAAACTGACTCTATCTTAAAAGTCTTAATTTAACTTTAATAATATTGCTGAAAAAGAACTTTGCCAGTCACACAAGCTTTTTAAAAATGGTACCATGTACTGTATTTAGTAAAACTATATGACAGACTGATACTTGAGTGACCATAATAAGTCCATATTTGCACAAAGTTGAACCTTTGGTTTATAACACCTCTGTAAATGTTTTTTAAACCTTTCAGGTTTCTAATATAGAAAAAAACAACTGCAAAGCTTTGGAGAAACTTCTTTTCAGTGGGAATTTTGAAATTTCTGAGACATAGCTAAATTCAAAGGTTTCAACCTTCTCACAAGAAAATTTTCGTGGCAAAGGTTAACTTCTGATAAATGGAAGCACTTTCTTTCAAATTCTTTTTTATTTTGACTCCTTAACTTTGTATAGAATATATTAAAATTGACTCAAGAAATCATTTCAAAGTCAAAAATTGAAATGTTTTGTTCCAACAACTACTACTTTGGAAACATTAACATTCTCAGAAATTTTCCACAGACCTTTCTTTTAAACCAATCTGCAATGAAATCAAGCTTTCATTGGAAAATAAACTTTTTAATGGCTCTATTCAAAGTAAGAAAATAGGCTTGTGAGATGGTTTGAATTTCTAACTGCAACCTATTATGTATAAAACCATTTGGTCTGCAGCCCATTTCTAATTTGAAACATCCTGTAACTGGTCTTTTTTATGACCTAGAAAGTTTAGCAGCTATCTAAATAACTATTCTCATAATAAACAAATGCATATCAGCATGCACATACCCACCATTATCTGCCATTCACCCAAAAGCTCAATTTAGTCAAAACAGTTTCCTCATTCATTTCTTGCTTAGAAATTATGATAGCCACAGAGAGGCTGCAACATAAAGGTACATTCAGATCCTCTTTTGTATCAAGGCAGATTGCAAAGTCCTCTTCAATCTTGTATTCTTGAATATAGCCAGGCTTATTGTCACTTATGGTTATTCCTCACATTCCTCTAGCTGTATGCACACCCTGCTTGAAGCTAAACCTATCAGCCAGCCCTGTCACAAAGCTTAGTTTACACCTGATCTTGCCTGTTTTATAGCTTATTCCCTGCTTTTTCCATTCTGTGTTAGATATGTTTACCATTTGAGATCAAAGCCAAGAAAATAGAACAGTTGTACCATTTATTCCCTGAGCCCTGAATTTCAAATCTTGTGTTTCAAAACAGTCATATATTGCCATCATTTTGTTCCCAAACATGGGATGACTGTACTAAGTATATGGTAACAGCTGCTGGTTGCATGGGGCTCTTACAGATGGAGGAATCATAGGGAAATAAGATGGTTTCATGAGATAGTCTTCTGCCTGTCTGCCCATCCCTTTGCCCTCACCATATGATGCCTGTTACAACTACATAGAAATCAAGGAGTAAAGTGGACAATTACTGACATTCATTTTTTGCTTCTCTTGAATAAAAAAAAACCAAACATTAAATTACCTCAATTTTTAGAAATCTGCAGTGTAAGGTGTTTTCCTGAAACTGCTGATCAAAGATTAAGCAAGTGTTTGGGAAATCATGAAAGGAGAAGAAGATACTTTCTAAAGAAAAACAAAGTTAATATTCACCTTAGCAACAGCCTTCCACAGCCCCCACAGTGCCACGCACTGTGTGCTCCCTCTTGAGAAACAGGCTGCAGAGTTGGTTGCCAAAGTGGGCGTTTATGGGAAGAACCAAGTCAGAATTTCTCAAGCTCCATGCTGGTTAGACCTTTCCATTCTCTGTTTCTCATGTCTGGCTCTTCTTTGTTGCAGAGCGAGGAGAGGCTCACGTGTGACATGTGGCATGTGGAGCCACAGAATGAGCAGGGAATGGGGAGCCTCCCCTCCTGCGCCGCACAGACTTCAGGACCCTCTTTCCATGCAATTGCAAGAATACTGTAAAATCAAAATCTGCCAAATAACTGATAAAAAATGACTCATAATTAGTCTCAAACTATAGGTAGCACTATGTAGAGTAGATTGCCTCAGACATGGGAATTGAGGGCTCCTACTGGTATCTGTCTCTGAAGCATATGTGCTGACATTATGTGATAAGACTAAGGCCATATGGCTGCAGCTCTCTCCCCTGCCATCAGCCAAGGTCTGTATCACAGATAATATCAATAAAGAGATGCAAAGGAGCATTAGAAAATGGAGGGTTTCACTGTAGGGGAGGCAATAATACAGCCTCAGCACCTTTAAATGTTTCATCTTATTGTAATTTAGAATTTTTAACAACTAATCATACTTAAGCCTGAATTCCTAGTCCCATTACTGTATTCACACAGAGAATATATTAAATTAATTTATAACACAGTGTTGAGTTTTCCCATGTCTCTGCTAACAGGACATTGCATAGGGATATAGCAAACATTGTATAAGAAGAGCTTTCTAATCACCTCTGGGCTGAGAGAAAAGCCTCTTGGAAGAAAAACTACCAGAGACAAAAATCATGCATCCAGTTGAGCACTGGAAGGAATGAAAAATACTTTAGGCTAGAAATAAAGCAGTTTTAAAAAGAGTGCGAATGTTATAGGAAAACAATGTCTAAATCAATACCTAATGCAAGTTTGTTTCTTTGTCATGGTCTTCTTTTCCTACAGTGACAAAACAGTAGCAAAATTTCCCATGGCTCTTCTATTAAATGTGGTGATGTGCTGTCAACTAAGTCAAAAGGTCCTAGATGTCCTAGTGGGTGAGCATGCTGCCCTTGACCCTTGATAGCAGCTTCCTCTTGCTGCTGCTACCACCATCCAGGCTGGGTTGAATCCGGAGGGAGGAAAAGGACAGCTGTGATATGGATGGCAGACTGCTAGGCTATGGTAAAGCAGAACTGCTTCCCTCCAGGTCCCTCTTCAATTACTTACACACTGGAATCTGTCAGCAGTTTCTCTATATATGCTCCACAAAAGTCATTCTAAGCAGAGGTGACAGACATGTCAGCACAACTTTTCTCCCATCAGAATGCTACCCTGCTGCAGAAAGCTGAAGTGGACACAGTTCAAAATATTTAGATTAGGATGCAAAAAATTAATTCTGTAAAATTTAGGAGACCTGGCTCTGTGGCATTCTAACACTGTGAAATTATAAATGAAAATGTGATGGATTATGAAGTACAGTCATTATGGAAGTGAATGTACATTATTGTTATGCACATTAATATTATTGAAACAGCAGTGTTCACTGGATATAGAGACTGTGTCCTCAGTTGTTCACAGAAGCTTAGAGGAGGAGATGAAAATGTACCAACTACTGATTATCATAAAAATAAACAACAATTTCTAACAATTCCCAAGGCAAACTGGAGACTGTGTGGGCCTTCCTTAACTAAGATACTTAGAGATTAGTCATAACAAAAAAATGCAAAGTTGTGGGCCCATTTCATATTTGAACTCAGGCTAAGGGTAAAGGAGCAAGTATATGTTCAGATATACATAGTATAAAACATGGATGAAATTAAAACCAAGGCACAGAAAGTATACCAGGAAAACAAGAAGAAGAATCATCGGGGCATTAAATTTTATTCTCCTATTTCAATCATAATCATGTAACAAAGGACAGCTTGAAAAATACAGAGTAAAATCAAACTTATTTTGGTAAAAAATATAAGGGAATTTTTATAGTTTAATAAGGTGAAAAAGAGCAAACTAATAGCCTATTAAGCCTTCAACTTCAAAACACTCCCTTTCACTTTCACTCTCAATATCCATTGTTAAAATCACTGCTCCCCAAATTCAGGGATTGAAACTGTTGTGATACCCTTATATTTGTTTGATCTGTCAATGCTTTCTGCCTTAATCCATTTTTATGAGCTGACAAAGGATGGAAACTGGTAAGAAAGCTGTTTTCAGGGAGTTTCACACACTGTTATAACTGACATGGACAGTGAGGAATGCTGTGACATACGGTCACAGCATGCTTGGGGGCTTAAACCTGTGGCTGATGCTTCCTTCCCCTGAACAGGTGAGAGATAAACAGGCTACAAAAGATCATTAACCCAAAGTTCATCAAGTAGAGATTGTACTTGCAGGTTCATCAGCTCCTCTACTGCCAACAAGAAAGTTTTCAAAATCATGACTCAGGCTCTGTGAGTCAGGATGTCATAAAAAGCCTGCTCCACAAGCAGCATATTCATGTAACTAAGGATCTTTTCTTCCCCTAGCTGCTTGCTCTTTGTCCCCTAAACACCACCACAAAAATCCTCTTTCTACTCACATATGCTCTGACACTTCACCTCCACAGCAGTGCTCGTGCTGGGTGGCCAATGCCCCAGGGGTGACTGCCAGCTGGCTGACAATAACCAGGGCTTTCACAGCTGCCCCTATTTCTTTACTTTTTTTTTTTAATCTCACTCTCTCTTCATTAAACATTCACCAGCCTGCACAGAACTAGAGAACACATGATTTGCAAACTTACACAAAACAAATAAAGGATCACTTCTGCTTCCTTTACTTAGGAAACCCAGCTAACACTGTTGGAAGTGAAATTCTTTTTATTTTGCTCTGACCAAGGCTATCTATTCTGACATTTATTTTTCAGGATCTTGTCATTAAGACAGCTCAAGGAACACACTCCTTTCTGTTACAGGTAAGTTGGAAGACTCATCTTTACATGTCTGCCACAAGCCAGAGCTTTAGCAAACAGCAATTTGAGATTGGTGTTTCAATGGCACAGGTTGGCAACACCACTGTGCTGCAGCTCTACAGCTCACGTCCTGAAAAGTACTTTCATGGAGAATAACTATTGTAATGCTGCCGGGGACTGTGAAGAGTATAAAACGTCAGTGCATGATGCATGGAATGAGTTAAAGGGAAATTGAATATGTATTTATGCAAGCAGTTGTAAAAGTAATTATTTTATGCAAATAGATGCAAACTATGCAGCAGGGGCAGAATATGACACAATTTGAGAAGGAGAGATGGAGTGCAGAGATCTCAAAGTAAGAAAACCTTGAGAACACAGCACAGAGCTGACAACCCTCACTGCGCATGGCTCAGCCTGGAAGCACAGCTGGTGCTCTGACACAGCAGCTGCCCTTGCAAATGACCAGCTGCCTGCACGTGAAAGAAGAGCAAACAGTGTGAGGAACCTTGGTACTTCCAATTACTATGCTGATGCTCGAGTGACAGATAACGTTGGGAATGTATGAAACAGCGGGCTCGCAAAGCCAAAACTAGAGTATGTTCAACTAGAAGATGGTCAGTGGTACCTGAAAACATGACCTTGCACTTATCTTTTCCTCTTGGTAGGGCACATCTGCCTTAATATTCCAGGAATAATCTGGGAAAATGGATGCAGGGGTGATTCAAATGATTTTTATTTACATCTTCTGAAACAATTCCTAATATCTACTCTAAATCTACCTTTCTTCAGCTTCAGGCCATTACCCCTTGTTCTGTCACTACATGCCCTTGTAAAAAAGGCATAATCATCAGGAAAAAATCAATTAATTCGGACTCTCAAAAGCAAAAAGTGCTCATCAGAATTGGGATAATCTGTACAACCTGTAACCCCTTCTAAGTCATTTCAAGAGACAAACTATGCTTCAAATCTGTCTTTCTGGCTGTAACCTATTTCATCTATAGTTTAATATACCTATAGAAGATAATCTATAGAACAGAAATGTTGCCATGGGTAGAAATGAATTGTCATACTGGCAGTGGGGCCAGAAACACATTGTATTTCACACCTACTCTTTTTAATTCCTTGGTTCATAGGTACTGGAATTATCAGTCTTGCTGGTAGAAGGTGGTCAGCACTTGTGTTCCCTTGTGTGTCTGTCTTTCATTTGTTGGTTTGTTTGTTTGTTTAACATTAAGAACTAAGAGAAACAAAGAAATAGAATCAAAGATTAATGTTTTCAAGTGCACTTGGATAGAAACACTGCTGCTGTGATCTTGTTTTGTTTCTGTGTGTGCAGCAACTCTTTTTTTGTGCAAATCACCTTTCAGTTCTTTTCTTTCATTTCACATATTTGGATTATGTTTCATTAAGATTTCTAGAAGTCCATGCAGGTATTGAAAACCTGGGATGTAAAAACTACATGATGCCATTACTGTTAGCAGTCTCACATCTCTGTATACCTTCAAACAGTACTATAACTAAATGTGTCACTTCATTCATTAGGTATGCTTCATGAGAAGGATTAAAACACTGTTAGAAACAAAGATCACAGAACAGAGCAGCTCTAGGGAATTCCTTCATTACTGAATCCATCCTAGCAGTAGTAAAGATTTGTCCAGGTATTTTCTGGAGTCTATTAAAAATGTTACAATTTGTGCTATATAATTACTACTAAAAAGATCCAGAGGCAATTCTACTTGTATAAAGGAGGAGATAACATTAAGTATATAGACATTTGTTTCCCATTTCCACAATGAAATTAACCATTCTCACAGTGCAAAATCCTGGACGCCCACCAGGGTGCCTAAAGTGATGAGGAAAAGAGAAGGTGCTGTGCTGATGTCAGTGGAGAGAGGAAGGAGCAGCCACTCAGCATGAGAGCATACGATGTACCAGATATGGCTTTTGTGGGAGGTTAAACATTCCCTACCTTTCCAGTCAGACTTGGGCCCAGAAGACAGCACAGCAGCCTCTTATTTCAGCTTTTAAAGCAAAATACAAAAAATCGTGACTTCATTTCAAGTATGCCTAGAGACACGTAGCAAAGCTATGAAGAGCAAGTCTCAGCACTATGGTTGGCAGCAACTGTCTTCTAAAGATGCATCTGCAAAAGCAGCTGCAGTGTGGACAGGAGCCATGATGCCTACAGTGATGTTCCAGGAGGGAACCTGCAGGCTGGACTAGACCAGGACCCCAAATACAGCCTGCTCACAACAGACACTGATTTTAGTCAGCCATACAAAGGGTCTTACACGATGAGGACGTTCAGACCAGGAAATGCTCACGTTCACAGCTGAATTTAGCACTAGCTGGCATTAGCCTCACTTTTGAGCACATGAAGTTCACCCACAAGGAAATGCGGTGTAGGTACATACCTGTGGCAATGAAGTGAAGTGTGATGTGATGTGCTGATGAACAGCAGAGAGCAAAGGAGAGCTTGCCGTTGTATCGACAAAGTGCTGGATGAGTAGATCTTCCCAGCCTTTCCCTTCCACATTGCATGGTCAGTGATGTAGCATTGCTAGCTGCCCTACCTCCTTCCAAAGCGACCTGAGCAATGGATTGAGCAGAAAGAGACAGGTCCAGAGAGGTACAGCAGTGGCTTCCTGTAAGGCTGGTGGGCTTGGGAAGGAAAATCCAACAGCAGAAAGTACCTCCAAGACCTGATTGTCTTTCTTGTATGAATCACCAGGGGAATAAAGAAGGGTTTGAAACAAACTGAAATACAGATTATTGCTATGTTTGTGTATTTGCTTCTCAATGCATTAAAACACCTTATATAAGATAGGTTACTTCATTCTTCAGCAGGAAAAGTGTGATCTAATGTATTTGGTAAACAGGAGAAAAAGGGACTTATACTGAGCTTTGGTAGCACTCAAATTGTTGAGCTACTGCAAAATCTGAATTATTTTTGAGAAAAGATGGCAGCATTTCTCTTGACCAATGAATAATTAATAATACATTTTATCAAAGATTTAATAGAGATATAAATTATTTCATACAGATATAAAGCATTTAATAAAGATCAAAATTATTTAACACAGATCCTGGAAGTGCCCAGGTTGGATGGGACCCTGAAAAACCTGATCTAATAACTGGCATCCTCCCCTCTAGCAAGAGGGTTGGAACTAGATGATATTTAAGGTCTCTTTCAACTCAAGCCATTCTATGATTTCGTGATTCTAAATCAAAAATTTATGGTGTAGAATGTTAATGTAAGTATGAAATACAAACTGTATATGACCTTTAAAGAGAGTTATTGAAAAGAAAACTTGATGAACCCAACATGAAAATGGCAATAGTCATATTGAATTTCAAGAAAATACCAGGTCATAGTGGGTCTGGACATTGAGTTTTACCGGCCACTCACTCTGAAGATTTTTTTTTCTGCATTTAAGTGTACAATCAAGTGATATATAATGCCATATAACCACAAACCCTCAGGGAACCACTGATTATGATTGCCAGTATACACATCTCCAAAAACAGTAGACTTTTCAATTACATAGCTTTGTATTAAACATGCAATTCACTTTCCACTGTAGTCAAAGGAGCATTTGCCCACAGTCTGTGGGGAGCTGGCTGACCTTCTTTTACTCCAGCTGCCAAACTATACTAATGGATTAAAAAACATACGCTAGAGACATTCCTAATAATATTTGTCAGTAAACAACAGCAGTCATGCCACAGAAATGTTATGCAACCGAGAGTGCAAGCCATGATATAATTTCCATATTAACAGAAGGCCTATCCACTTAAGTGCCCCAGAAGCACAGAACAAACTGGAAAGCTTTGTTAGCTAACCCTGGTTATCCATACTTTCTCTCCATTCTTCCATTTATTCATACCCAAGTCAAACTGCCATATTTCTCCTCTGCCCACACCAGTACAGGCAAAACTACTCTGTAGAAGCTCAAATAGCTGAACTTTTCCATAAATGTCAACATGCACTCATGCCCTCTACTCCTTAAGCACAGCTACTTCTTCCCATGGGCAATTTATAACCAGCCATGGCCTTGTTCTGTCTGTTGGTTTTCCCTATTTATTTAGGCTCTTTCTAGGGAGTAGTCACTGTATTTCCTCTCCTCTGTGAAGCTAGTCCCTGTCTTTCATGAAAACCCTAGATAAGATTTACCACCATCCTTTCATTCCTAATGTTTCCAGGTTAAACTGAAGGAAGCACAACTGCAGCCCAAATCCTTTTTCCCCACGGTTACCCAGGATACATGACTTAAACTGGAGGATCATCCCACCTGCCTCCTAAACAGAGTGTTGCTTTAGATTCCATCATGGTCTATCATCATTAATTGCTCTGTACCCTCCTCTCATGGATGTGCAGGTCAAGAGATTGACAAAGATTTTTGTTTCTCTGTCTTTACTCTCCTCTGAGGATTACATTGTCTGATAAAGGGTGAGCTTCTCAGCCCTTCTGTCTACAAGAGGGTCTGTTCTCCTAAGTCTTGAAGGAATTTCCACTGTTCTGTTAAAGGGGGTTGAAATTGAGCAAGTTCAGATCTTGTTATAGAGAGTCAGATACAAGTACATGCACACAGAGTAGGACTACATAGATCCTATTCCTTTCAAAAATCTAGGTATAAAAAAACAGGATCTGAAAATAAAACATACCTTTGGAGAAAGAGTGAGAAAATTATAAGGAAAAACACAATATCTTGGTTCTGGGAAAAGAAAACATTAAATAAAAAGAAAAAAAACACCAACAAAACAAAACCAAACAAACAAACACAACCAAACCAAACAAACAAAACAAAAAAAACCAAACCCAAACCACAACAAGAAAAAACAAAAACAAACCAGGAGCAACCATTCTTCTCTCCAAAGTAACTTTGACCCTGCTGTGACAGTCTGGTAAAAGAGAGATTACTACATCTATTGAAGGCTAATGTGCCTTAAACTACACTTTACTTAAGAGTCTGATAAGCAAACTGAGGAGAAGGGAATGGGGAATTTACAGTACCCTTCGGGGTTTCCGTTACCTGGAAGGACTTTGCTAAGTTTTGCTTTCAAAACTTTTGCTAAGTTTTGAAATAATGAAAGTTCTCAAAGGCTATCAAGTAATGCAAGTATTTATTGTATGCTGTATGTGCTATTGAGTATGTTCCTTAGTAATAAAGATAATGATAGCAAAAAGCATCTCTTACCATGACAGGCATTCATGAAATGCAAAAAAAAAAAGGCAGCACTCTATCAGAATGCCAGATAGACAAATGTCTCATGTCCCACTATGATGCAAAGGGTCAGGGATGAACAGACGTCACAAAAGTTCTTGTTGCCTTTGTCAATTTAGTGGTAGGTGGTAAAGCAAATACAGAAAATAGTTTGGGGTGGGGTAATAAATACATATATATACAGTTGTATATCTAGCATGACACATCAAAATCTAACATTACATTTCTATTGCACTTTCTGAAGAAAAAATGTCTTTGAAATAAAAAACTGCTTGTGAGCAGCAGACAAAAAAAATGCTTATCTGATGAAATATAGTTTTAGGAAATGTGAATCAGGGCAATAATTCATCTTTCTTGCCATTGCTTTTACACATTAGTCACTGCCACAAGGTTTTCATGCCTGCAAATTACATCCCCCCAAATCACTACACTGAATTACAGATCTTTCTGATTAGCTGTTTTTATTTAGCTGCTCCATAATCATTTGATTCTCTCTATGCAAGTAAAAAACAAATTGGTGATCCATCTGGTAAGTTATAGACCATAAGTTACCATCTGGCACCCATGGACCAGAGGTAGTCCCCAGAGCACTCTCTGCCCGTCTACAGAGAGTTGGCTGCTCTTCTGGTGCTGCATTCTCCTCATCTCCAGCTGTTAAATCACATTAAAAGATGGGTTAAAAAAGCACAGAAGAAGAAAAAGTGAATAACATTATTTTTCCATGTAAACAATTGCTTTAGCTGCAAGAGGGATGTCACACAACTGTGAATGTGCGGGAAGGAACCTTGGAGGCACATGTCTTTCTCGGTGGCAGCTTTGCACACCCCGGGTCCCTGCCAGAGGCTGCAGCAAGGGCTGTGAACTGCTCCTCTGGAAACTCAGGGCCCATGTTCAAGTGTCACACCATTAACTGGTTCACTACTAATTGCTTCAACAGAAATATCTACCACTTTAGGGAAGAAGGAGCTGATTTCCCTTGGTTAGTCTGGATCAGTTGCCTTCCCCTCAGCTGTTCATCTGGTCCTGCACCTGAAGCACCAGTTCAGACCACGGCTGAGCAGTCTTGTGACAACTCTCCCATGTCCACGGTTTACAGCCTGGGGTAGGAAACATCATTTTTGTTTACTTCACTCTAGTAAACTGATGTAGTTCAGTAATTGCTACAGATTACACTCCTGGAGATGAGAAATTAGTGAGGCATTTTAGTCATCCCAGTTCACTCTGACCCCACACACAAGGTGACACCACCAAGTCCCTACCCCTCATTATGTCTGACAGCCCACAGTGGGGCTGCAGTGGCAGTGGTTTCTATCCCCTCCATCCTCTCACCCCACCTGCCCAAGGCTCCCAACCCTACTGGCACCACAGCTGAACATGCTCTCCAACGACATCACTCACAGCCCAGCATGCAAGTGAAAGTGCCATCAGTTCTGGTTTAAAATAGGTTGGGGGTCATTGCATCCCCAGTCCCCAAAAGATGATCCACCAGGATAACTTCTTCAGCTACCACATCAAAATCTGACTGAGATTCCAAAACCTATAATACAATCCCAAACTGTCTCACAGACATTTGAACCCATCAAAATGTCCTTAGCCAGCACCCACCAGGCACTGCACATAATATTGCCATTACAGTTCAGGCTGAAAACTGCAGATGCAAGAACAGCTTAACCAATCCATATTGAATTTCACATAGGAGTACCTGAAGGGAGGATAGGTGTGGCAGTGGATCTATTATCAAGTTTTACTCATATTTAACTCAGTGACATTTACCATTTCAACATTTGCCAAATACCTTAAGGAGTTCCTGTATATTGTACCAAAGAAACACAGACAAGAGCGGCATAGCGAAGGCAAGATTTAGGTGTTTGTGGAGTTGGTACATGATGTTTATTCTCACCTGCATAAGGGAGGTTGACACACACAGGTTACCACCCCAGAGCCCTCTGCCCATCTCAATCTATTTAGTACAGCAAATGTATGTCTGTGACCAACAGCACACCACAGAGTAGTATGGCTGGCATTCATCACGAGTTCTAACAGACCAGCACCAATTTCGTGCTGGTTCTGGTAGGACCCATCCTTACACAAACAACTGGGATAGGGCTTCAGTTCATACATGTTGATTAACACAGAAGTGGCTCTGCTGCCAGACCCCACAGCGTCAATATGTCTAAAAACAGGCTGATGTGGGGATACTCTGACACAAAATAAAATAACATCCTTACTTAACTAGGAAGATGAATATGTCTGTAGATGTCCAGAGCAGTAGATTCTTGGGGTCTGTTGTGCCAGGCTCAGGGTTCTTTAGTCTCTTCAAAGTCAGCATGTGTTTAAGCACTTTATACTGCTTAATTCTGGGCTTGTGGGAGCCCAGAACAGTCCACACACTAAATATGTTAAGCAATTGACAGCCAGTGCCCTCAGTGTCTCTCAGTTATTCATTTGGAACAAAAGGCTGTGCTCTTCCTGTACTTTATGCTTTGCTAGCCTGGAATTAGCTTTTTGCCAGCCCCTAAAGCCCAGATCTGATCTCATCCAAACTTTGGGAAGGATGGATCTGGCTCCAATCCCTGTAATTCAAGGCCATCTTTAATCCAGAGCTAGTAAAGGCTTGGGGTTTTTTATGCTAATTCCCCGCTTTCTCATCAACTAATGGAACAAAAAGAAGGAAAAACTATCTGGGTCCTAGGGATATTATCTTCCCTTTCTTTTGGAAATAGATGATGAACCAATCAGGCTGTGAATGATAAACAACTGCTTTAAATAGATAAGAAGCAAATAGGCAAAGAGACAATAAGGTTATTAAGGGATAATACTGGGAAACTGAGTGACAGATGATTATCTGAACTGCATTTAATTTCAAATTTAGCATTTATTTTACACTCACTCCTATAATTTTTCTTTCCCCTTTTGTTCACATTCAATCTCTGGGGAAAAAAATGTATATTAAAAATACAGAATTTGTCATCATCTAAAGCAAAAATTAAACAACTCACCAAGAAACTTAGTATTTTGCCACAGATCTCTAGGGTCACACACAGGGACCTTCATGCAGATTATTACCTCCATTCTCAGTTCTTGCTCTTCAGACAGAAGCTAGCACCAGCTGATACAAGAACAGTTTAGTGCAGTTGGTAAGTCCTGCCCTGCCTGACTGCTGTAGAGACCTGCTGCCCTGGAGCATGGACAGAGATGGTATGTGGCTTGTTATCCCAACAAGGCAGGCATCACTTCAGAAACTTTTGTTTGAGAACACAAACGTAAAGATAAATAGTATCAGCTTGATTTATCTTCTGTTAATTAATAAAATGAAACTAAATTGTGAGACATATCAGTTCATTTTGTTGTTCATTTCCCCCAGAACAAACAGGAAATTTGATTAACTGAGATAGTCTTAGCTTCATAGGCCTGATGAGTGATGTCCTTGTTTACCCATGAACATGGGAAGGGCTAAATGCTCTGCTGAATGGTCTTACTAGTTTCTGTTGCACCCAGGGAAATAGAGGGAGAGGACTGATTGTGCACCAGAATTCATGGAATAAGCAGCAATGCCTCTCCTGTAGAAGCTATCTATTTTAAAACTGCTGACCTGCAGCTCTGTACCCCTGTCATACTCTGCTCCCAATACAGCTGACACCAAACCTTCACGAAAAGGCACTCAGTTCCCACTCCTTTTTATTTGGAGCCCCACAAAACATCTGCCCTCCCAAATTACAGAGCACTCTTTGCTCTAAATCTTACCACCTTAATCAAAAAGAAATCCTCATTCTCTCATCTTTTCCTCTATCCTCACCTAATTTGATAACATTCGGCTATTCAGGGATGAGTAGCTTACATGCTCTTTGAATAAAGTATCAGCAATTTTCATATGCATGGTTTCATTCACTTGGCAGTTTTACAGCTGCTAATGCTACTGTGGACAGCAGCCTTTTAAATAATGCCTGAAAATAATGTCATTTTACCCTCAGAAAGTAGCAAAGTTATGTGGTTCTACAGGTTTGTACATGAACAGGCCATTCTTTAATCAAAAAGGGTCATTAACTTGTTTTGAATATTTTTTAATCCCTGCTAGAAGAAAAGTATTAAAAAATCCTGCTTTTATTCTAAATTAAAGCAAAGAGCTCCTGCAATAGTATCTCTGATTTTATGTGCATAGGGCATACAAAGTGAAATAATAAGCAGAACTTTAGTGCTGATACTTTTCATCAAAAGAATAATTCAGTATGGAATGACATCAGCATTCTAACTAAGATTTCTTCATTGGTTTTTGGCAAAACATCAAAGAAATGTTGTGAACTCATTTTTCATTATATTTAGCTGAGGTTCCCAAGAAACATCTTATGACTTTTCAGATCAAATATTAGCTAGTAGAAAATGTTAGATAGACATTGATAAACTAAATAGTAATTGACCAGTGCCATGGAAAACAACTTTTTCTTTATGGAAAATTCATACTACTAATATTCCTTAAAGGGATTCAGCCAACCAGGTTGTAAAGAATGTCAGCAGAGTTTTATTGAAATTAACCTAAAAACTTAATACATTTTAGTGGGGTTTTTCTGGGGGGGAGGCTGCTGCTTTTTACACATTCAGCCAAGATATTTTGCTAAATGTTATTTGCTTCTTTTTAACTGTGTAACTGTTCTCAAATTCAGCTAAATTCTACATGGCAAATAGTCCCTGTTGTAATACAGAAGAACATGGATAAAAGTAGGAGAGGAGGCCTTTAGGGAACACTGTTACAAATCAAGGAAATCCACGTAGCTTGCCATGAGTTAAACTCCATAAATTTATGTACTAAATGAATTCCAACACAATCACAGCTCTGCAGGTAAGAATATATTATAGATCCTTTATAGTCGCAAATTGCTTCAAACCAACATCTCTTGGGAGTAACAGTTATAAGAAAGTCCTCTAGCATTTATTTCATTGGAACAGCTCCACAAAGTTAGCTCATGGAAAATACAAAACAGGCTAAAAATACAACTTCATTTGCCTTCTGGAAAGTGTAGTAGTTGTTTTCTTTGGGGGACTTTTTCAATTTACACCAAATTCTTTGGAAATCAGGGCAATCAAAGTGGAACCATAGAATAGAACTGAATCTGGGTTTGAGCTTATATCTTTCTATAGTGAGGAGAACAGACTACCACCATGTGTTTCAGGACCCATTAAGAGGGATGGAGCACCAACATAAAGCAGAACAGCTGCTGCTGACAAACAGGAGCAAAGAAGTTCTGTTGTGAAGAGTAAACCTTAAAAAGTTCTGTTGTGAAGAGTAAAAAAAAACCAGAAAGCTGATGTGAACAGCCAGCCTGCTGTTCATTATCCTCTTGAGAAATATGTTCAGAGCATCATACTGCCAGAGATATTGAAGAATCAGTAATGCTTTGACATGTCTCTGCATTATGCTGCTTACAAAACAAGCATTGTTCTTGTTGCCAGTGAAGCTTGGAATTACATTTCCAATTATTCACTTTGCCTACCAGAGAACAATAAGGTAAAAGCTTATTAGTATAAAGCTTGTGCAGAACTAGTATCTAGTGTAAAACTAAATCATGTATCTACACTATTATTTGTGCTATGGTGCTACATCATCTAACTAGTACCGCTACAGTAATACAAGGAAAACCAACCAATCTACTCTCTATAGTTAATTTATGTAGCAAAAATGCTAATCTGCACATTTTGGTATGCATTTTACTTTTACCTAGAATGTCTTTGTAAAACAAGCATGCACAAGCTGATATGAAAAACCAGTTTGCATTAATTTGTGTTTGATAACTACGTTCCAAAGAGCAGAGCTGACGTGTGGAGCAGGTGCACTGCTCATACGCACATCAACGTGGCTGGAAGCAATGGGGATGATGGCAACAGTAGCATAGAGCAGAAGGAAGTTAACTGAGACACTTCTAGTTCAGAAAACCAACATTTCACAACGACATCTTATCTTCAGCTCCCACTGATTTCAAGGGCTCAGCCATCTAGAAATTCTGACTACAAGATTGCTGAGGTAGGGAGGCAATCAAGTTACTTTCTACAAAGGTACTAGAAAAATAATAATTATTTTCCCTAGATAAAGATTGTCACAAAATAGGAGTTTTTTCATCATGAATCTCTACAAACCTCAGGTGTTTTCTGGCTACCCTCCTTCAAAGAACATGTTGTGATCCTGCACATTGAGAGCCTTTCTCAAAACCATTCTCCAAGACTGATTCCTTTCTGTCAAAGGGGTGTCTAGGGAGCACAGAGGACTCCGCATGTCCAAGGCTATAAGAGAGATACAGTACTCAGATCAATGGAATTCATATCCTGCAAGGGTTTTGTTCAATACAAAGAGGCATTTATAAGCTTTCTGTATTTTTCATCTCTCAATAAATTCTATAAAGACTATTTTGTGTAGCCTTTAAATAACAAAAACTGTGCTTAAGATCTTTCAATTTGACAATTGTATAAAATGACTGTGTGGAGTATTAACTACTTGAAAAAAATCATAAATCCTCTTGTTTACAAAATAGCCATCAGCTACCTGGACATGGTATCAGTGAGTTAGCACAAAACAGATATGTCGAGGGGCTGGGGAGAAAGAAACAAGAGAAATAGTCAGGCTCAGTTATAATTTCTTCAGCATTAAAATAACTGCAAAGGAAAACAAGCATGAGTCATTTTCTTTGGGGCCAAATTTTTCTTACTTTTAGTCACGTTGAGCAGTATCGTGCTGCATGTGTGGTTCTGCAGCATCTATGCAATTCTCATCAAATATTATTCAGTGTTAATCAGAATACCTGCAACTGGCTTGTAGAGTTTGAGAGTGAATTTTGAAACCAGTTTGGGATGAAGAAATACATCATGGTATGGATAGAAGCCTTTTTTCCTTCCAGTGCTAGGATCGGAGGGTGTTGATATCCTGTTCTTGTCTCTGCCCTTGTTTTCTAAACTTGCAGATTATCTCCCAAGTTTTCACATGATTTAGATCATCTGTCATACAGAGCAATCCCTCCTCCTGCTCCCAGAAGGAGACTTTGACAACATGATTTTAAGAAATTAGGGGATAGGTGAAGTGTTGAAGGGGAACGTTAACCACTTTTTAAGGGAAAATTGAAATCTTTAGATTGTTGAGCATTTGGCAATCCCAAGAATGTTGGAGGGGAAAAAAAATACTGGTTATGTGATTTATCATAAGTATTTGTTGGAGTTCCTGTTTATGCTAGAGACAGGGGGACTATTTCTTCAGGTATGAGCTAAAGTAATTGCAGATTCAATAGAAAATCACATTGCATTTACCAATAGAAGAAAGTAGTTAACACTTGTCAATGTGACAAAAGAGTTATGTCAAAAAGGTCTGACTTCCTTCTTTAAGATAACACCACTGATAGAGATAAGTGCTGGAATGATGTGTTTACTTCCCTGTTCTCTGAAGGCATTAGGAAAATAGAGTCACTACAAGAACTGATTGAGAGTTTGAGAAAATCATTTACTGTGTGTGTTGGGTCTGGCTGAGATGGAGTTCCCCTGGGAGGGGACACAACCAGACCAGCTGACCCAAACTAACCAAAGGGATATTCCATACCATATGACATCAGCTCAGATGTAAAAGTTAAGGAAAGGAGGAAGAGTCCAGGGGGCATATGTTGTTTATAATGTTTGCCTTCTGAGCGACTGCTCCATGTGCTGGAGCCCTGCTTCCCGGGAAGTGGCCAGACATCGCTCACTAATGGGAAGTAGAGAATAAACCTTATTACTTTCCTCTTTGCTTATGCGTGCACAAACTTTCACTTGCTTTAGTAAACTGCCTTACCTCAACCTAAGAGTCATTTTCCATTTTATTCTATCTCCCCTGTCCAGCTGGCCTGGTTGTATCCCCTCCCAGGATTTTCCCCTCGATGGGAGGGTGGGGAGAAGGAATGTTGAGAGACAGTGCTGATGCTGTGCCAGCACTGCCCAGCAGTAGCCAAACCACTGGTATGTTATCAACACCTTTCTAGCTCACAAGGCAAACCACAGCACTGTGAGGGCTACTGTGGGGGAAATTATCTCAGCCAGAACCAATATACTGTGGCAGACTAGGCAAGAAAGATCATACTAGAACATTTGAAAAGGGACATTTAGAAAATATCTGATTATAGTGCGTAAATACTACCTTGGAAAGAAAATATCAGATAGGAAAGGCTGGGTAATCTGCAGAAGAAAGATTATGAAGGAATTATTAATTATGGGGAAAGAGTTTAATTACTGGAGAAAAAGCTATGAAAAGAATCTGAGCATTCTTCATCTCTGGATTCCTTTAGAATAACATGTTTCTTCTAAAGCCAAGATGTTGGCCTTATAACGGGGTAACTGAATGAAGTTTAATGACCTACGATAACAAGAAGATAAGACTAGCCTTAATAGTAAATTCTGGACTTAAAATCAGCAGAAAATGACATGAATAAATATTTAGAAAGCTGAAAAATGTGCTAAATAATTACTCTGCAGACTTGACGGAATCCCTGCTCACCCAGCGCAACTGCTGTTATTGGAGTACCACAGTACTTAGGAGCAAAGTCATAGCCTGAAGGGCAATCTGTTGTAGTAATGCAACTTAAGAAAAAAGCAAACTAAAATGTTTTGGTTATCTTGATGCTTGAAGAAAATGTAAACAAGTTCCCAAGTATTTTGAAGTGCTCACCTTCAGAATCACAAATTTAAAAATTAAATAACTTGTATCTTAGTTCTTTCAATGGATTGATGCATCTGACTGTACAGATGTACACAGAACTGTAAAGTACTTCAAATAAATATTTCAAATAGAATCTTAGTCTTTCTGAAACCAAAAGACTCGAAAGAGGAAATTTAAATAGATAGTCCACATATGACAAGATGCATCATGGAAAGAGGTTTTTAATGAAGTTGTGTCAAATTTCATTTTAACAACACAGCACATACGCACTATTTTCGTGGAATGTACTAAAGTGAAGTGGCTCAAGAAGATACTGATTAGACCTTGGCATTGAATTATATGATGATTATCTGAAAATAATACTTTCTATGTGCTTGGTAGTTTGAAATGCCATAAATGTGACCTTTTTATTATTCTTAAAATTAATTAATCCTTCCTGATATCTGTGGTAAGAGGACATTGGTTTTTTTTCTTCTTTTACTGCTATTATACCTCAATTAAAAAAAAAAAAATCAGTCATCTGACAACAAAAAATAGGATGCCTTTGCTTTTCAGAGTAGAAGAGAGAGGGATGGACTTAAAAGAGAAGCTAACAATTCTATTTGATATTTTGCAATGAAAAGGACTAATTGAGCACAGCTTTATCCCCATTTATTTACCAGCTGCAAAGGCTATGTCTCTTTAAAAGCCAGCTAGTATGAACTCATTCTTGGGTACATGGGATTCAAATAAAAACATAAGTACTAATTCCATCGTTTATTTCCTCGGTCATTATAAAAATAATGTTAAATATCTTTATGTATATTGAATAAAGATATTGATGGTAAAAAGCTTTAGGTGAACATGGGGAGGTATACATTGTTTCTTCAGGTTGTAGTACAGGACAGACAGCAACACAAGAGCACCACATCATCCATGTGAGGGAGGAAGTAATTGTAATGTCTGTAACATTACACAACATAGAACTGGATTGGAATTTCTGGTATATTTGACATAAACTTCTAAAATCTGTGAAAATTGAATATAAGTTGGATGAAACCTAAAATCTTCATGAATTAGAGATGCCAGAGATGCTCCTGAGCCATAGAACTCCTCAAAAGAACAATAATGACCATTCAAAATGCATTAATAGTGAGTGTTCCTGTACTCCCTTTGTGACTGCAAGCTGCTGTGCATAGATCAACATGGCTTGGGCACCATTTTCTTCTGAGATTCCTACTAAGTATCTTCTGCCATTTCAGCACTCCAACTTAGCAAAAAGGCTCCTTGTTGCTGTTTCATTATTTTGTTTCACTCAGCAGCCTGAGAGGGCTGGGGTTTTCGTAACATTGTCCATGTCTCATTTACTCCAGCACTTTTACATGCTAGGAGGACTGAAGAGCTTCTATCTTTCCTATGGCTTTAGATGAGACAGGCAGTGCAATGTTGCAGACTTCCAGGACTGCATTTTGTTTAAAGACCTACACATGATGAATAAACATAGACTCTTATCCCGTGAAAGTCACCTTTAAAATAAGAAAAATCAACATATTGCTGTGACTGAGATTTTTATTACTAGGCAAGACTTAGCAAGATAATGTGCTGCCGAACTGGCTATTGTCTCAGTTTGAAGTCAAGGTTACTTTCCAAAGGTTGGTTTCATATGGACCCATTTACTATAAAGAAAATTGCTTTTCAGTTTGAGGAATACATATAACAGGCTGTGATGTGCAATCTGAAATGGAGGAAGGCTATCCTTTGTGCAAGGAAACCTATCTGATCAAATTCTGTCTTGCAATAAACCAAGATGGATGGAGTGATGGATGAGAAATAATTTACTGCCAAGATAACCTTAGCCTGAGTGAGCCTTACTAGCTGCAACTCCAAATTATTTATCAGAGTTTACAGAGTTTGTCTTGGATTTGACAAATATATACATGTTAGGCAAAGCTCTGATTGCTTTAACTGAAATCTGTAATCATATATATTTATTTTTTACTTCATCTGTTTTGCATCCTGCTGCCTCTCTGCTGCTTCTGCTAAAATGAAAAACTTTGAAAATTGTGTTATAAAAAATTGATATTTTCTGTCTCCTGTACTTGAATAGCAAAAGACATCATTGTCTAATCAATGGAAATAAAATTTCATATCCATGATGCCACCAACATTTTTTTAAACATAGCTCTCTGGTATTCATAAACAATTCCTGTGACAGACAGTAAACATTTTCTGATCGTTATCTGCCATTAACTACATTTAGAAAACATGTTTACAGAATTGCTTTGGAAATTTCAAGAATTTGAACTAAGATTTTTCCCTATCAATACAATGCCGAGGAGTCATCTGTAAGAGAAGCAGTAAAGCTGCAGCGTGACAGTAAAACTTGAGCAAAAGAAGGCTATAGATGGCTTTAAAATAAATTTAAATACTTATATAAATATGAAGAATTGCTTTGCTTGTTTATATATATTATGAAAAATACACAACTGCAATTTAGCTGAATTAAAATTCAGCAGAATCTATAGCACATGTATTTTTATACAAGACAATAGAAGTCCTTGGAATCTGTACACATCAACACTTAGAAATGTGGTCACATAAACTGTGTTTTGTCAGCAAAGGAAATCGTTGTCTATTCTATAATGCTGTCTGAGATGCAGCAATGTAAATGTTAAATGGGAAATGTCATTCAAGAGGACACAGAAACAGGAATCACAAAGTTTTGATCTTCTCACTACTCATGCAGAACAGGTTCTGGTATAAATCTGAGATAACAAAGAAATGTCAAATTTTTGCAAATGTCATCCTTGAAAGGTTTAGCAATCTGAAGTCAGTCTTCAGGTGAGGATCACCTCCCCCATATTTTTAGAGGAGATTAGAGAAAAGTGACAAAGTAAAATCAGAAAGGTTCAAAGCATATAGGAACACACAAGGAGCAAATTAATGGCATATAAAGAAAATTATAAATAGGTTGATTAAGAAGGAGGCAATTCAGGTAACATGGCAACAGTAGGAAATTGCATAGGTGAGCACATTCATTCCTAAACCACATACAGAATACTGCCCTTGCAGGAATGAGACTGACTATATTGTTCAGTGAAAGTGCTTTGAAATGCTTGGATGGGAAGTGTATGGATAGAAAAACATGATCAAAATTGTACTGAATCTTAAAAGAAATGAAATATTTCTTGATTCTTTTAAGATAAGTTTGGCTTTGCCAATAGTAACAGAACTAAAAAGTTCTTCAAGAATTATCTTCAATATATAGATTTATGGGTTTATAGGTACATTCTTATTGAAACATACTGTGCATCAAAGCATAAAAATAAGAAGTGGAGTGACCTTTCCTAAACATCCTTACTGCACTGATATACTGTTCCCCACTGCATAATTAAATCAATTGGCTGAAACTAAACCAAGCAATAGGGGTGCCACAACTTACCTCATATGCAGTCTAATCTAAGCACTTCACTATGTTAAAATGTTTTCCTGAAAAGCACATCAGATGTTAGCTCAGTTTAATGTCAGTGCTCACTATTTTGCATCTATCTTCTTCCTTTCTGGCTGCTTTTCTTTATAATAAGGCAGTTATAAATCATTGTCTGAAATGGAATTAAATCAAATGATGCATAGCAAGTAAAAAGATCAGTGCCATAAAAACTGGCAGACTGGAAAAATATTAACATGAATACATGACACAGAGACAAGGAAAAGTAGTTTTGAACGTCATCTAGAATACACAATGTGGCATCACTGTAGCTACATGAATTTGGACCAGACAAGATATTGGCACTAATTTCTAAAGGGTGACACTTTTTACTCCTCAGTCATGAGAGATTCCTCATGGGACTGAAACATAGGATCTTAATTCTTAGGTGGAGTTTAAGTAAGATTAGGCAAGGAGTTTGCTCTGAACAGGCAAGGTAAGGCGGAGTACTGAAAATTTCTCATTGTTTCATGAGTTATTTTGCTAAAGAGTGAGTTAATGCTGGTATTTGGGGACTAATCAAGAAACCCAGCAAATTATCTGGAACCTTTTCCTCATGCTCAAAAAAAGTAGAACAAAAAGGAGTAACCTGGAGAGTAAATACTAGCAGGGGTACTAATGCCATGAGTTTCTTTTCTGTAACATATCGTAATTGCTATCTATTTTAATACGATGTTCAAGAAGCAATGATCCATAAAAGGAGCAGTTATTTAATACTTAGATCACTGCACTTCAGATACTATTCCCCCGCAATTTCCGTATGTTCTAATTTGTAACTCAGGTAACTGCACAATAGATATTAATCACAACTCAAACAAAGTGAAGAGTTTCTTCTCACAAGATCAAGGAGGAAGTACATGATTAAAACCAAACCTCCATTTTAAATCAGCTTTCAGGAGCTGAATATCATACAGCCACATATAAATTACCCATAAACCACTGCAAAAATTAAGTGAAGAGTTTTACAGCATCACATTAATTCTGTCATTGCAAAATATACTTGAAAATACCAGATTCAGTTTGATTATAATTTTCTTTCAGAGGAAAAAGTTTACAAGAAAGTTTTCATCCTGTAAAAATATATGCAGTACTCATTTCTGTGTGTGCATTGTGGACATTACTGGATCCTGCACATTCATAGTAGTAACTTTGTGAGGGTGCTCCAAGTTATAGTTTAATTAAACTGTTAATGGAAAACATTATTGAGAGGTAAAGTCACCATCTTTCTCTAAATTCATATCCCTCCATGCTACTTACATTTCACTTAGCATTTTATTGCCATATTTGATAAAATAAAACTAATTAATCCATATCTGATGAATTAAAAATGTACTTTAAAGTACAATTAAAATCATCCTTTAAAGAATGAAAATTTTCTCTTCATTATTCTCAACCCATTTTGTAAAGTATTTTGTAATGTTTCAAATTATAGTTCCCTTTATTGAGTGGATATGCAATAATACAATTCCTGTACTGTAGTACAAAATATTCTCATAAATCATACCTAAGCCATAGGTGTCAAAGACATTAACACTGAATTGCCCTGCCTCTTATTTTAATTTTCCTGCTTATTAGCTTACAGACCATGATAATGTAGGAAGGGTTTCCCAGTCATTAGTTTTCCATGAGCATTCTGTTGTCTAACTTTTTGATGGAAAACTTTGGGGGTGTAAAATAAAAAGTACATGCTCCTGTGAATGCTATCAGAGAAGGCAGGTAGCTTGTGGGAGAAAAGAAAGTGTGATTTGAACTCAAAACACTGAGATCCAGAAGCAAGTGCAGTTCATCACAGTTAAAGAGTCAAACCAGACTCAAAGCACACCCATTTCAAACATTGGTTATTTCCACACAGAGCACATTTTTATTAAAACCAATAGGTAATTATTTTCTTGGACTCAAGTGTACGTTCAGACTATGCAAAAAAGAAAGCAATCACTTGTCCCTTTCAAAGCGCCTTTCAACAGTCCATGAAAAGGATAACACAAACACGGATATCAGACTAAAACTCATGATGGATGGAAGATTTTTTACCGTAATATAACTGACAAGATTGAAAAACATGATGTGCCTTACACTTTCTCCTATCTCTGTTTTCTGTTGCTGCAGCTATGTTCTTCATAAGAACTAATCAGAGGAGATTTTCATTTGGCCATGGCACATCACACCACACTCCCTGGAGACAGGGAGCTCCACCTTGGACACAGAGGTCCTGGAGGCCATTAAACATCCAGGAGACCAAACCAGTCTGCAGACAAGATAAAGCAGAAATCACTGGAACTGTATCTGTCTAGCAGATCTCCACAGGCACTACATTTTGAAAAACTTGGAAATTACATTAATGAAGCATTTTGCCTGATAGTTTTCCTTATGAGCTCTAACTTTGAGCTTTGCATTTATTGTTACACTTTACTGATTCATAATTATGGTTTGCAGATTTATGGTTAGTTTACTTCAGAAATCCTTTCAGTAGCCTTACATGCATGCAAGTCATGTTGGGCATCCCATCTGCAACTCTCTTCTGTCTTCATGGTCTTCTTCTGGTCTTAACAGAAGAACCAGAAGCTCAACTGCTGAGTGCTGTCAGAGGCTCCATCATTCTTCTAACAAAAACAGAAATGTACCATGGAAAAAAACTTGACATTTCAGATATCATTAGAGGGCAACTGGGCTGCATATTCTGTCAGTGATAAAATCTGTTCCCCACACACACACACACACACATGCTCGAGAGCCCTCCACCTGCAGGTAAATCCTGTATGTTTCTGTGCTGCCTAAACAGGGGTAAAATCAATGGGCTAAGACTCAAGAACAGTCAGCTCTTACATACGGGATTTACTATATACATCCCGTCTCCAAAGGGAAGCAAAGCAGCTGTGTGACAACACGCAGCTCCATCGTCGAGTGCTGAAGTCAGGATCCTAAAACACAGATTAGTGACAGCGGTCAGCCTTGCCTAGAAGCTCCCTGGCCTCTTTGAAAACTTCCCACCTTCTCCTATTGGTTTGCAGTGGTATTTTTGATCAGTTGGCCAGCAACGCAGATGCCAACTATTTTTGCTGTAATTTGCTATCATTTTAAATACACTCATTAATAGTCTTCCAAATAACAAGCTCACTGCTTTTCAAAATTAAACTGACATTACGAGAACAGCAGGAAAACACCAACAAAGCAAACTACTCCAAATTCTGGCATCACACTATAGGCACACACATTATATCCACTTTTAGCATGAAGTATACAGCAAACCAATCCTGAATATTTTGGAAATTGCAGCCGAGCTTAATCATTAAAAAAACAAGATGATTAGAAAAATGAGTCATTTTACTTATTGGCTCAAGAAAATAGGAGAGCACGTTAGAGACCTTCATAGCACAGAAACTTTGCTGCTGCATTTTTGGAGAGTAGTCCTCACTTTAGTACATGCTTTATTTCTAGCCATCTTGTCACATGATAAAACTCCACCTCATCTTGAAGATATGGGTGAGGCTCTCAGAACCAGGATGCTCTCAGAACCAGGCGGAGTGTCTGCCTCAGCCACTGATCAGCACTGTTGCCTGCAGAGAAGTGGGGAATGCACACCAGGCAGCAACAAAAGAGAGGAAGAAAATCAGCTTGAGGGATGACATAAACTATCTTAATCCCATAAAAACTTCACAACTGTGACCTTTGCCATTGTACCTCATCCTGGACTCCAATATTTTTCTCTGAATTTCTGCTTATGGTAGTCTCTGTCTTTACTCAAGGTGCTGATGCACTTGAACACGAAGTACAACTTCTTACTGCTTAAAATATATTAGTATTCTAGTATTGTGAAAGCTGTATTATTTTATATTCTATGTGGGTTTTTTTCAGAAATCTTAGCACACATCAGTCTCTTTACCTTAGATGTGTTTGAACACATCAGTTGATTAAATCCTAAGGTACCACTGCAGACAAGGGAGAGTTCCAAGAAAGTTCAAATCACTAAGCTAAAAGTCTGAAATACCTAATTTTTTTAGCCCTGTCTTAGAGGTAAAAATACTATACCACATACTTTGAATTAACTCAGTCAGAGGCTATGAAATGGCCTCAATTGCTTTCTCTAGCAAAATGCTGTCAAAGCCACTCATCATCAGATCGTAGCAGTTACATTACATTAGAGGAAAATGATGAATTCAGCACTTTGAGGTGGCACAGAAAGCTTTTGCCAGGATAGACAGTGCTGGTTAGCTGTGTGACAATGTTATTCCGACCACTTTTATATTAAAATAAATCCTTGTAATAAATCCACTTTAGGAGTGGTTGCCATCCTGATTTTACAAGCTTTCAAACTGAAAAAGGAAAATCTAGGTATTGTGATAACAAGGCCATATAACAACCAAAATGCAAGATGTACCTTTGCAAGTTGGGAAAGGAGTCAACCACAAGGCAATGTCCTCCAGCACATTTATGTCATATGAAAATAATCAAAACATCATATCACATCTGTTGTTTTCCTTTCCTGTGCACTGTCACTGCATCTACATTTTCACTCAAGGTGGTAACTCTTCTGCTTCCAAAATCATTCAGGAACTTCTCAGCTTCTCCATAAATTCAACCTTCAGACTAAACCTGGACCACAGCCAAATTCAGAGCTTCAATCTTCATGAAATATTTTCACCAGTTCTCTACAGTAAAAGCAATAAGGGCTCAGCTGGCTGAGGTCGCTTTTTAGTTTTCGAAGTGTTCAATTATGCAGCAGGAGAAATGAAATTACTTTCAACTATAAAGCAAGCAGCTTTGAAGAAAAGGAATGTAAACTGAGAAGGGAAAGGTCAGAGTTCAGTTTTCAGGTTTTCTAATAGAAATACAAAGTCCAAAGAGGTAGAAACAACGGCCAGTGGAACACGTCAAATATGTGTAAAAGGAAGGAATGATATTATAATATTTCTTATATATATATTTCTTATTTCATTATCAAATGCTCTTAGGATTTTTTTAATGTCAGCATCTTCTTCCCTGTCCTAGCTAGATGACTTGATTAAACCTTTCCTTCCATATGGAAAACACCTTCTGGAACATAACTGAGGTCTCAATTCACATAAAGCAACTAAAAATCATTGACATTGAAAGAAAAATTATGGACCTTTGAAGTGGTGCTTTTGAAAACCCTCTGTTTTATGCACCTTTCCCACTCCATTTTTTGTGTGAACATTATCTGTTTAGTATTTTTAATTCCACAGGGATTACAACTGTGGCTGCAGCTAGTCTAGAGGGAACTCTACAATAATTGAGCATAAAGTTGTTCTGGAGCTGAGGAATTTAGCCCACCGTTAGTCCAAGTGGTGTAAGAGCACAAGAGGCTCCATGCTGCTTGTACAGCCACAGCAGGCTAAAAGGCAGACAGATTCCCAGCGTGGATGAGGGAATTTCCAGCAGAGGTGTAACAAAATGAAGCATGACCCTCACTGCTATCCAAATCACCCCTGGGGGATCCTTCTAGCAAGAGAGGTAGAGCACACACAGCCCTTTGCTGCTCCCTTCATGGCCCGGAGATGGCATGAGAGGGGTCATGCTCAGGCCATGGTGTGAGTGGAAAGGACAGAGCTCAGTGCTCAGCTGAAAAACACTCCCTGTTGCACTGCTGGAAATCGCAGGAACAATCATTTAAAGATACATTTCTGAAGCACCCAATACACGGCAGTTTCAAGTCACCTCTACCCGCCCTGCTACACCGAGCTGTGCCCAACAAGGACGAACCCAGCCAGTTGTCACCCTTCCTGCATGTAATGCGTCAGGCTCTCCTTACAGCTCCAGTCTGCAAAAACAACTTGGTTTGGATACTGTGCTAAAGTGTGAACATAGCACTCCCCAACTGGGCAATAAAATACTAGCAATGAAAATGTGAGGCTGGAACTGGGGAAGAAGCTCCAAAATTCTGCTGCCTTAATGTGAATAATGTGAAAATAATTGAAACTTGTGCTCCAGATACATTATTTAGACTCTGTTTGTTTGTTTTTCTTAATATGACTGAAGTGATCAAAATCTCTCATTTACGATTTTTAGCTAATCTTTCCACATATGCATTAGACACTGTAATACTTCTTATAGATGGAGTCTAATACTTCCTTTGTAATTCACAGATGAGTTTTCTTAACTAAAAAAATGAGGATAAATCACTCTACTCATGTGGAGTAGTTATTGTCTTAAATAATAATCACTGCGTCTGGATTCCATCACAATTTATTCTGCTACTGAGCACCCTGACTTCTTATTATTTTATTGGAAATACTCCTCTCATGGCCTCTGTGAAAATGAGCAATATAATGCTTTTATAACAAATACAGATTTTTTTTTACAGTTTGTTATATTCATTCTGCAGCACATTCTACTTACTGCAGTTCATCCTGATCTCAGAAATCTGCGTGCACATATTTGTGTGTCTCTGAGAAACAAAGCAGCACGTAATAAAGTGAATGTCCATGCATCTCCACAGAATGATATAAAACTCTTTGTTTCATTCCTACCTTGTCTGATACAATCACAGGTAAACAAATGTTGCATGCTCATACTGAATGCACATCACACTCTTTATTTCACTCAGAGAAAGTAGCATGAAACCTTCCTTCCCATTAGAAAGCTGCATGGCATCAACCGTTAGAAAGGGACAGTAGCTGTCAGTGTTCTTTCAATAAAAATATCATTTTATCACCACCAGATCAGATCATGGGTTTGCCTTCTAAAAAAAGGTGATTTGTTCAAAGGTAAAAATATTATTAATAAGAACAAGCTTTATCTGAGATGGAAAGTTTAGCATTCCAGTTTAATAACTCATGTCTCTTAATGCCTTTGATTATGTTTGGTATAGGAGAATTGACCTACAACACCTTTCTCAGCTCTGATACCAGTTATATATGTTCCCACTAAAAATTAAGCCCATTTAGGCTGAGCTAAATGGAACCTGACTGTCTGATCTTAAGAAATGCTGTGACCTTTTATACTGAGCTGAAGAAAATAATCAACATGCAGTTTTACATTCCCTATTCCTCAATTCTATCAAAAAGGCTCTGTGTTGTGAGGAGGATTGCTTGGGGTGCTAACAGCATGTTTATTTCATATTTGTGTAAATCCATCTTCACTTAATGATTCTGTAGCAGCTTGGTTAGCATGATGAGTATAGTTTGGAAAGGAAAGCTGGTCCTGCAGAAAACATACTGATGTGAATTATGACAGAGATTTAGTTTCTAACTTGGCTGCTCATTTTTGGCAACACTACGCAAAGTCATTCAAGTTGTTTGTTCGATCAGTAAAATGAAGATGATTTCATCTTGGTTCACCTCTTTCTACCTTAGTCTGGGAGTTAGACAATCCATAGGACAATGGGACCCTTGGGGCTGCAAGCACTACTGTCATACAAATAGGTTTCTTTTGGTTGGTATATTTTGATGACAGATAAAAAGCTGATGGTGTCTGCAGGAATTCTGTATTACACAAATGCAAAAGTTTTTATCAACACCGGGACATTTTTATTATGAAGTTAGTAGCAAGCAATAAGCCATTGTCTTTACTGCTGTGAAAATGTACCCTTTCTTTTTTGCCTCCCTGTTTCTTTGTTTCTCAGTTCACCATTGCTGAGGAAATATTACCTTCCACGCCTACAGTGAGTAATTTTCCTTATGTAGTTTCTGTTTTGTAGTATTTTGGCAAAATTTTCTAAATTCTCTCCTGCTTTTTATCCTCTCTCTGCAAAGAATACTTTCCTTGTACAAAACTGAGCTCAGTCTAGGAATTACAGAGCTTTCCTCTCCTGACACTGGGAAAAGCGAGCTCTTCAAGAAAGACTTCCTTCATTACTCCTTTCTTGTATCACATCCTCTGTGAATATTAGCATCTTTCAGGAGAAAGGAAAGGACTCTGTGCAGCAGGCACTGTGTGAAAGAAGTAAAAAGGGCATCCAGCTCTCACTCTCTACCCTGCCAGGCCCTGGGGACCCTTGTACAATCTCCATAAGGATGCAGGATGAGGACCAGTGACAGAGAGGAATCAGCTAAAGATGCAAATGACAGATAGACACGGAGAACTAGATGAACCAAAGAGTCAGGGATAACTGTAGTACTTGCAACAGACACAGCTAGATTTCTTCTGCCCAGTGCTGGCTGTCCACAAATACCTCTCCTCTCTCTCTTACTTGTTGCAGGAGCCCTTGTAGCCGTGCATTTCACACTTGATCTCTTCCCATCATTTCCTCTTCCCTGTTTGCCACTAGCAGTCGTAAGACTTACCCACTGAAAAACAACCCTCTCCATTACTCTGCTTCTACAGAGAATTTGCATGCCTTTTATTTGATCCTTTTATATGCTTTACTCCATCCTTCATCTTTTCCTGTTATACCCTGTATTTTACCTACAGGGATTATCTACACCTCTGTACACAGTGAGATTCTAACACTGGCTGGTTTTCATCACGAGCAGATTAAGCACAATAAGTGACATTAAACAGAGTACTGAAGGACTTGGCAGGCTGAGGAGCTGAGTGAGCAGGCTGAGCATGGACACTCGTGCGGAATGACGAAAGCAACAGCCATTCAGCCCAGAGACATGGGATGTATGCTGCTGGAGGAAAATCAGGACACTGCTGGGCTATCTGTCTCATCAGGCCATGCTGACTATTAGAGTGCAAGCCAATAAAATGATGGCAGAACTGAAAATCAGTAAGTGACCCACAGGACTAATTTGATGGTCTCCATCACAAAAAGCTCTGTTTGTAGTGAGCAACTTTACAGCAAAAGAGACACCAAATGTGTCACCTCTAGAGTTAGTCAGTGCTTCCCTAACCAACTTAAGAACAAACCTGAGAGCAACCCTGCTGAGTCAGTAGCATAGGAATTTGCTAATTGTTCCAAATGCATATTCCTCCCAGGTTAACAGAAATATATCCACTGGGATGATTTTTTAAATGTCTACCTCTTCTCTTCAGGGTTCACTCACAAAGTCAGCTGATATTACTGCATAAACAGAGACCCCAATTCTCTTCTCACATACAGTGATTATAGGCAAGAGTGATGTCTTTGGCTTGAATGAAAATTCAGGCATACATTTGAGCATCCTTAACCTGAGTCTGACAGCTGGTGTAAAGACTGGTGGCAAAAAGCACAATTTCCATACAATAATAGTACTGAATTTTCTGTTAGTTCTGAAGAATAAAGAACTGGCTGTATCTCAGTGAGTGTGTGACATCAATGTACTGCAGCACTAGGAAAGGCGAATGAGATCCAAAGAGGTATAAATTGAGGTGTCTTCTTCCTCCAGGGAGCATAATTACACATTACTGTCCTAATGAAATTTCAACTGACATATTGTATTCTGTTCCCATCACTCATGCCCAGAAATTATGAACTCCAAGTATAGCAAACGGAGAGCAGAACATTCACATGAAAATGGCCTGTCTTGGGACAGATTGCTGAAGTGTACAGCTTGTTCACTTCAGCAAAATGAGAACTAGGGAGAATATAAACACACCAGAAAGGGAGAAAATGCTCTTTAAAGTGAAGGTCAACCTTGAAACAAGATCAAGTAAACACAGACCAGCTAGAAAAAAATTGGGGCTGGAAATAAACGGTGGAGTCTGACAGTCAAAGAAAAACAGCTTAGCATGGCTGGGGCAGAGCCCTCTACAAAACAGAGGCATCAGGAATCAGTGTTATCTCTCTACGCCTGTTCCCCAAGATGTCAAACGGAGCAGAGCAGTGAGCAGCCCTAGCTGCTGGGCTTGAGAACCTTGCAGAAGTAGCTTGGGGGTTTGCCTCTATCTGGTTCTTTCTAATTTGTGTTTTTCCTGGCCACTAAAATTGTGAAAACAATGCAAATCCACCCATACTTGTGAAATCCAAAGTTTCAAATCAACCCCCTTGTCTTCTTGCTCGCTCTAGTAAAATCTGCTTCCCCCAAACACTGTTTTACACCTCAGGCCCAGGGAGGAGCCAGAAAGGCATGTAGCACGGACCTTCAGCACCAGCGGCTTTGGGTTTTGGCAGGGTGGCAGAGAGGAAAGAAAAAAAGAAATAAGAAAGGAGAGAAAAACAACAACAAAAACAAAACAAACAAACAAACAAAAAACCAATCCCGCTTCACGGCGCTGTGCGAGGCTCCGCCGGGAATCTGCGTCTGCCGCCTCGGAGAGGAGGGCTACCATGAGCCCCGGGGTGCCTTTCCCCGTCCCTCACTCTCACCCCCCGCATGAATCACGCGATGTCTCATTCCCCGCCCGCCCCCGGTGAAAACTTCCCCCGATAACTTTCCCGGTGCCGGTCCCCCGCTTCCCCCCCGACGGGAGGGCCACACACACAGAGACCCGTCGAGCCCCGCTGGAGTCACTGCTGGCGGGGCGGCAGTGCCGGGGGGAGATGTCGTAGTCGCTGCGTCAGCGGGAGCCCGACGGCGATTGGGGGAGGCCGCTCTCTGCCCGCGGTCACGAATTATAAAGTGCCGCCGCCTCCGCCCCTACCTGCTCTGCTCCGCTCGACAGCGGCGCGCCCGGCCCCGGCAGCGGGCGCTCGGCTCGGCGCCCCCCGGCTGTGCTGCCTCCCCCGGGGTTCCTCCAGAGGCTGCTCGGCCTCGCTACAAATAATAGCGGCTCCGACGCGGACGCTTCAGCAAGGCTCAGCTTCTTCCTCCAGCAACTCCCGGGACCCCCGAGGGAAGCCTGTGTGTGAGCGAACTGCTCGGCTCGCGGTGGGGGCCGAGGGAGGGCCGGGCGGCTCTGCCAGGGCTGGTGACCGTCGTCGGGGCGTCCCTGGTGGGAAACCTTTCCCAGGAGGGGCTGGGGTCCCGTCCGTGCCGCTCCGCGGTGCGTCTCTTCTCCCCCTGTGACGCCGGCTTTGCGGGTAGGAAGGGATAAAATGTTTGGGGACGAACACTTTTACCGGACGGGAGCTTCTGGGCGCTTCATCTTTCTGGTCCTCTTCTGCTCCGGACGGAGGTCCGTTGCCTTGCAGTTGTCAAGCGTCTGCTTTCCTTAAGCTCCCGCTTACCTCGCAAGTGCAACCACCCCGGCTCCACAAAGCGTGTGAGTTACCGGAGTTGGTTTGAACTCTTTCGTGCCGCCTTTTTCTACTCCGAGGCTGCAGGAGGCAGTGCCGGGGGTGGGGGCGGGGGGGAGGCGGCTGCCGGCTGATCTCTCCTTTTTGCAGTCCCATGGCGTTGCTCCTGAGACTCGGCTGCTCGCTGCTAGCCCTCAGCACCTGCCTGCTTCCGAGGGCGAGGGCCGACTGCGGCCGCGACTGCGCCGCCTGCGCCTACCGCCTGGGACCGCGCTCTGGCATCCACCCCCTGGTAAGCGGGAGCGGGGCCGCCCGGCCGCTGCAGCGTCCCGGCCACCCCTCGGCAGGGACTGGCCCCCGCTTCGCCCTTAACTTTGCGAGGGAGGAAAAGGGGAGGGGGGACAAAGCAGCGAGATAACAAAAATAAATAGTGAGGGAAGTGGCCTGGGTCGCTTGGAAGACCTTTTTCTGAAGGAGGGAGGGAGACAGGACCGAGCTTCGGGGCGCTGGGGAGAGGCCGAGGCGGGGGCAGGAGGGCGCCGACACAAACACAGCGCGCCCCGAGGAGACCCTCCCCGGCCCGCCCGTCCCTCCCGCTGCCCGACAGCGAGCGGCGGCTTTCGGGGATGGGAACGAACGACGCCAGGCGCCGAGCAGTCCCACGGGGAGCAAGGAAAAAGCCGAGTGAAAACCTTAGGAGGAAGGAAAATCCGAATGGAGAGGGCATTTCTGCAGGAGAGGGAGAGGGGAAGCCATGAGGGACGGGAGTGGGGGTCCTGACCCTCCGACCCTCGGATGAGGGCTCCGCCATAAGATGAGCGCTCTCCCGGCAGGATGGCCGTCCAGCTGAAAAGCAGCGGATCTGCCTAAAATCTCAGAAGAAAAAAAAAACAACAAAAAAACAGACAAAAAAGTGGGGTTAAAGCCTAATTTGAGTAGCAGTACCTCCCGCTGATCTTCTCTGCACGGTGCTGCACAGCCTTAGGAACATGCTTGTGAAAGATCCCTTTGACAGTGGCTTCTAAGACAAATCTCGCTAACTCCAGAATGCAAGGGGAGTTTATTTTTGTGATGTTAAAATTATTTCGAAGTATAGTCACAGAGGCAACTCAACTTGTAATTTAAGGATTGGGGTCAGTGAAATTCTGGGGTCCCTCACTCTCCCTGAAGAAGGTGGGCTCTCTGGCTACGGAGTACTTTGCCAGTGGCATCTGTGGTTCTGATCTCACATACATGCACATTGAGGCACATCTTGGCACATCTAAATGATCTGAAAAGTTTTGTTCCTGTCATGTCACTGGTTATTTGGGAGCATGCAAAAGGAAGGATTCTAGTCTAAACAGAATTGGGAACCACTGAATACTTCAGCTTACTCCAAATCCTCAAGAACGCTTAACCGCAGCAGGTTCATAAGGGCAATATTCTTTGAGTGGCTGGCAAAATAGTTCCTATGCTTTTTTTTGCTTACATTAGACTTCAGTCAAATTTTACCTTTAATGTCAACTGGGGGGGGAAGTGGTAGTTAGCCCTTTGGGAGGGAAGGATATGTGCTTATTGGAATGTTCTGTAATCAAAGTCTCTCTTGCACACCTTCAGTAATCATTCAAGAAAGAATCAAAGTGCCATTCAGTAACGACAATTATTAGCTAAATAGGTAAAGAACCAATGTACAATATCTTGTATTTGTTAAACATGTATGAACAATTTTTAGAAACTAATGTTTCTAGATGCTAGCATGTAGTAACATGATAAGTGGTTTTATCACATTGTATCTGTTTAAGATACAAGATTTTTTCACTCTGTGCCTGGTCATTCACACCTATGAGATAGAGTATGTTCATCTGGCAACAGGACATTATTAAAACTAATTGAGAAGGTGAAAGACCTATTCTTGCTTTGATTTAGAGCAAAACTCCAAAATCAAACTGAAGGTGAGATTTTATTTTCTTTACAGCATGACTATAATATATAGCAATAAGCATGTAGTGCCAGTTAAATTATTGTGTTGCAAAATACATCCCTTTGATTTTCTTGGGATCATTCCAAAAAATCATATTTAAGTGAGGCTCAAGAGACGGGTAAGGCCAGAGATGAACAATGGGCTAGTAGAAAGAACTGTGCTGGGGTTTAATTCCACATTTTAAAGCATACTGAGATCCTTAGAAAACATCATCTATAGTTGGAATAAGTATTTCTCTTATTGAAAATATTAATGATTTTTTTCTTTACTTGTTGTGGTATGAAAACCATGGACAAGAGCAAAAAACCACTAGATTCACCTTTTTTTGCAACTGAAGAATATTACTCCACAAGAAGTAAATTCCCCTGACACAATATACAATATGTATGTTATTATCTTCACAGGACAGGTTATGAGATATGCATGCGGGTACCGAAAAATTTTTTTATAATGTAGTCTGAACGTTTTTCACTACAGTCAGAAACAACACAGCTTAGGATTTTTTCCTTCTTTTCAATAGTCACTACTTTCCGACTAGCAAAACGAGAGCTTTGATCCTGCCCAAAAGAGCCTGTATTTCTACATTTCTATTAGTACATGTTTGAAAGATCTGTTCCATGAAGAGAAACTAATGACAACACACAGAAATACAGCCTTTAAAGCTATGCAGTGTATTGAAGATACTGAACAGTACAGTATAGCTGTCTTCTTTGCAATGACCATGCTGTGCAACTTCTTTTCTAAAATTTCCAAATGTTATTTTTAATTATGAAGATTGAATACATTTCTACACTTGCATTATGAAGCAAACCACAATTGGTTTTTAGCTTTCCAATAGTAAATTTAAAAGAAAAATTCATAATGCACATGAGTGTAAGGGAAATACAGGAACTATACATGTGGCTTCCTTTGAAACAGAAACTTAGGGGCAGCCTTGACATACAGGACCCACAATCCACCTTGTCTAGTATTCTGTCTCTTAGAGTGGAGATTACCACATCCTTCAGGGAGGGATATGAAGAACTTCAGAACAGACAGGTACCAAGTCAGCTGTTCACAAAGAACAGTCCTTCCAAGCCACTCACAAAGAGAGGCTTGCTCATGGCTTTTATAATCAAGTAAACCTAAGATAAGGTGGCAGTGAGGTGATTGTTACTATCAAATCATTCTCAGTAAACTGCATCAACTTTTCAGGCATGTACACTAGAATGTGAAGGAAAACTGCCTTCTGCCAAAGCCTGGGAGACCTGCAAGGAGCTCCTGCAACTGACAAAACTGGATCTTTCTGAGGATGGCAACACTGCTCCAGGAGACAAGAAAGAGCTGGATGAAAACCATTTGCTTGCAAAGAAATACGGAGGCTTCATGAAAAGATATGGGGGGTTCATGAAGAAAATGGATGAGCTCTATCGGGCAGAACCAGAGGATGAAGCTAATGGAGGAGAAATCCTGGCTAAGAGGTATGGAGGGTTTATGAAGAAAGACTCAGATGACGATGCCCTTGCTAACTCCTCTGATCTGCTGAAGGAGCTTCTAGGAACAGAGGATAACCCTGAAGCAGCACATTATCGAGAGATAAATGAAAACGACGGGGATGTCAGCAAAAGGTATGGAGGCTTCATGAGAAGCATTAAGCGCAGCACTGAATTGGAAGACGAAGCCAAAGAGCTGCAAAAGAGATACGGTGGTTTCATGAGAAGAGTGGGCAGGCCAGAATGGTGGCTGGATTACCAGAAACGATATGGTGGGTTTCTTAAGCGGTTCGCCGACTCCATTCTCCCTTCAGAAGAAGATAGGGAAACTTATTCCAAAGAAGTCCCAGAGATGGAAAAGAGATATGGTGGATTTATGAGATTTTAATACCTTTCCCTTCATCCCTTTTGTCCTAAATGAGAAAGACTGCCTTATTGGTCATAACTTATTGTAACGTGTTGCTTGTACTGTACAGTTTTTTACTGTCCTAGGTTAATGATGCAACCTGCAATTTGTTGTTTCAGGTTCTGTGTTCTTTCAAAACAAATAACTAATTTCTGGATTAGTCAAGTTTCAGTCTGTATTGTAGTTTCCATGCTAGAACTATTTTGAATACTGTATTCATTTTCTTTAAAGAGGAAGTACATCTACAGTAGAGCTGCTTAACTGTATATACAATAAATTCTTCATCCTAACTGCAAAAGTTCTGAAATGTTATTTATTCTTCTCTCAGTCATTTAATCAAATATCATCTCAATTTTTCTTTAAGCAATCAGAGCAATGCCAACCTTTTTTCTGTAACTACAGAATTTGTACTGCATACACAACAGCTGAAACACATTTTTGTCTTTTCTTAATTTCTTAAGATGCTAGAAAAATAAACAACTCTAAAGCAAATATAACCACATTTGCTCTAGCTGCTTATATTTTAATCAGTTAATAGAATAAATATGTAAAGCCTAAATTTATAATTCATAGTGTTCAGCCAGTTCACATGAAAAAAAAAGAAAATCACAAGTGTGTTTGACTTAAAGCACTAAAAACATTTCTCCAGTGCACAACACAATGTGTTTGATTAGTTACACCTTTTTTATACATCCAATATAGGATTGTACACTTGGCCTTAAAGTAATAAACACTAATTTAAAAGTGGTAAGATGGTTTGTGCAAAATAAACATGACCCAAAACTGCATAAAAAACCCTTCAAAATCCTAATTTTGCAGGGCACCTGATGAATGGCTTGCCGTGGCACAACTCTGTGTTTGATTCATCAGCTGCTATAAGTCACTTTGGCACTACTGAAATATAGGAAGCTGCTGGTCAGTCTTTTCTGTTTCAAACAAAGGCAGTATAAGTAAATCTGAGAACAAACAGAAAAACCCAACACTAATACTGTAGATCCTTTGGCATTTACACAGATGGCACTTATATCAAAGGCCAGATCCCATCCGGTGTACACTTCGTTCCAGAATTCTGATTGTCCCCTGTAGAACCTAGTTTGTGAGCACTTTTCCCCCACCTACTACTACTAGTTACTGGTTACTTCTCACCTAAATTAACGTCATGAAAATTGCCTTAACCACTGGCACTGCCTAAAACAATCTGTGACTCTGCGTTTAGTATCTGTATTTCAGTTTACACAGTACTACCTATTTACATAAAGGGCAAATTAATGGTCTGACTGTTCTTTAATTTCAGGTCAGCAGGGTCATCTAGGTACTCAGGACTTCTAAAAACTAAAATGTCTTTCAATATTCACTTAAAAGGCTCATCACATACAATTAGTTGTGATGATTTTAGGCCTGGCCCTTAGAGAGTAATATAGGTGCTCTGAAGTGGCCAAAATCCTGGTGAAGACTTAATACGCTGTAAGGCATTCTTTTTTCCTGCGATAAAAAAGAGGGCACCTTCTACAGGTGCCTGTAGAAGATCCATGGTGTTTTCAGGAATCAGTTGTGTTCCCTATCACCTTCCTATAGAGTTCTTCAAGATGCCACCAGCCACAGGAAAAGTCTTCTTCGCATTCTTTCCTCCATTGCACCTGCCTGTAGTGGCTGGAGAACATCAGTCAGGCTTCTGAAACACATCACCTGAGTGGTTTCATCCACCAGAACCTTGGGCTCTGCACACTGAGCCTGCCCTGGAGCACAACCCATGCATTGGATGTAGGCATCACCAACACATTTGCTTCAAACATACACTATAGAACTAAAATTACATCCTTAATCTTTCACTTCCACATTTATTCACTTCTTTTCCCTAAAAACTTACTTACCTCTAATTTAGCCAAAGAGATGCCCTCACCAGCCTTCAAAGTAAACCAAGCATTTATGTACGTGATATTGCAAAGGGTTAACCAGTTATTGTTACCCATCCTTCACAGCTAACAAAAACTTGGTAATATAACAAGGAATAAAACTTTCAAAGTTCTAGAGACCTAGTATGTGTATTGAAGAATGAAGTGTTTTGATCTATTAAACCTTTAAATTTATTTTAACTTGACACCTTTGACACCATCTTCCATGGCATACTCTTAGAGAAGCTGGCAGCCCATGGCTTGGACAGGTGCATTCCTTGCTGGATTAAGAACTGGCTGGATGGCTGGGCCCAGAGAGTGGTGGTGAATGGTGCTGCATCCAGTTGGTGTCCACTCACAAGTACTGTCCGCCAGTCCTTATTAATATCTTTTTTGATGAGGAGATTGAGTCTACTGTTAGCTAATTTGTGGACAACACCATGTTAGGTGGTAGTGTCGATCTGCTGGAGGGTAGGAAAGCTTCGGAGAGGTCTGGACAGGCTGGATAGAAGGGATGAGACCAACAGTATGAGGGTCAGCAAGGCCAAGTGCTGGGTCCTGCACTTTGGCCACAATAACCCCATGCAGCGCTACAGGCTGGGGGGAAGAGCGGTTGGAAGGCTGCCCAGCAGAAAAGGACCTGGAGGTACTGGTTGACAGCGGCTGAACATGAGCCAGTAGTGTGCCTAGGTGGCCAAGAAAGCCAATAGCACCATGTCTTGACTCAGAAATAGCATGTCCAGCAGGACTGGGGAAGTCATTATCCCCCTGTACTCAGCACTGGTGAGGCTACACCTCAAGCGCCATGTCCAGTTCTGGGCCCCTCAATTCAGGAAGGACGTTGAGATACTTGAGCAACTCTGGAGAAGGGCAACAAAGCTGGTGAAGGGTCTGGAGCACAAGTCTTTGATAAGTGGCTGAGGGAGCTGGGGTTATTTGGTCTGAAGAGGAGGAGGCTCAGGGAGACCTTTTTGCTCTCTAGAACTACCTGAAAGGAGTTTGTAACCAGGTGGGGGTTGGCCTCTTCCCCTAGGCAACTAGTGACAGGACGAGAGGACATAGTGTTAAGCTGTGCCAGGGGAAGTTTAGGTTGGACATTAGGAAGAATTTCTTCACGGACAGGATGATTAGACATTGGAATGGACTGCCCAGGATGGTGGTGCAGTCACCATCTCTGGAGGTGTTTGAGGAAAGACTGGACGTGGCACTTAGTGCCACGGTCTAGTTGATGTGGTGCTGTCCAGTCACAGGCTGAACTGAATCTTAGAGGTCTTCTCCAACCTAATTGATCCTGTGATTTTGTGACTTTATACAGCAAAAAACAAAGTACTTGTTACAAACATCTAACTGGGATATATGCATGCAATCCAAAACAGGAGTAAGGGCAACCAAAGTGGAGGAGTAAGTCTGTTCCAAGGTTGAACAGGCAGGTGGCAAAGGGGGATGTGACTTTGATACTCTGAATGAAATAGCAAAGCTGAATAGTCCTCATTCCCTCCATTATAATTGAAAATATCCCCAGTCAGACACTTTCTTGCTTTAATAATTATAATTTAAAAGATGTGAAATTAGAATAAGATCTAATTTCTTCTGTTGATGTGGAATTTCTTATTTTATGACTTTCAGTTATGCCATCATTCAGGCGCTCTTTAACACTAAAGTGTTCTCACATTTTCAGTAATTAACAATTCAGATTAAATCAACTAAATATGTGCCAGTGAATCAACCAAGATTTTCTGAATCACTCATCAAAACTAATGTTGAAGATAAGGTGTGCTGGGCTGGGAGATGAAAAAGGGCATCTCCCCTCTTGGTCTTAGTTCTGAAAGGCTCCCCTAATTTTCCTCTTACTATACATTCCTAGAACTATCACTTTATCAGACGATTATTGAAATAGCTGTATTGCTTTGTATAAATAAGAGCAGAAAGGAAGAAAGCCTGATGTCTAGAAAGAAAACTAATTACAAGAGTATTCTGAAGGAAGAAATTGTAGCAGTGAATCTACCTTGTATGGGAAGCTGTGGTTTGAATGTGTTTCAAAATGGCTTTTTGTGGTCCCTGTGCTTTCTTCTTCCCAAAATCCCCCATGGCCAGTTCTTATCTCTGTTTTAGGAATGTCCTGAGAAGATATCAAGAAGTCTTCTCATTGGTCTCTTGTTAACCCCTTCCTTATTTGGCTGTTCCCTGCCTGATTGGTGTTTTGTAAGACCCCTTACCTTACATGGTCCCTTTTGACCCTCCCAAGAGCTTTATAAACCCCTAACCACAATAAACTCCCTCTCTCGCCTCCTCTCCACGAGCTGTGTGCTGTCTCTCCGGCTGCCATGGGACCATGTGGATGGGGGGAGGGGTGAGCACCTAACCCCTCCATGCGTCCAGGACCCTGAAGAAACCCCTGGAGCTGGAGTAACCCCTTCCCTATCCACCTCAAGCCATCGGAAATGGTTCCTCAGATGGAAATGGAACTAGGACTGGTGCTGCCCCACATCATGGGAGGGGAGAGAGATCCAGAAGAAATGTCATCCTGAGGCCAAAAAAAAGATTCTACATTTGCTTTCCCTGGCTTTTCTCATTGTTCCAGAATATGATCTATACAACATCATTGGTCTGAATACTGAGTATGTATTAAGAAAAATTAATATGAACAATAAATGCTGGAAGGGTTTTGACTGGTCAAAGAGATTAGTGCCTCTGCATTAGGAACGAAAGGAAGAAAAAGATAGTCTAATGGACGTTAGACAAGGATGACTTGGACTTTTTAATAGGAACTAATTACAGGAGGGAACAAAAAAAAATTAAAAAGGAGTTCCTGCACTAAATGGAGTTCATATACAAGAGCAGATCATGAGGGAGAGAGAAGCTGATTAATACAATGATTTCTGAATACCAAACTGCTTGCAGCTGAAGCTCTGCCTGGAAACCTAACCTTAAATCTTGAGATAATGAGGAAAGGTCATAAATCCGTTCCCACATTTCAGATTAACTTGGCATATTCTATGAGCTAAAATATGCAGAGTATAACTTTGAATTTCCTGTTTGTTTTTTTTCCTGGTAAATTAATACATAGTATGATATCTAATAAATATAAATAGCTACAAAATTATTATTACAATCATTATTTTGTAATTATTTTTAAATAATTACAATAATTTACTTTATAATTGTTTATAATTATATCATAAATATAAGTAATTATAACATCTAATGTTGTTAGCTATTTCAGATAATGTTTCCCAAGATAGAACCTTTAGAAGAACAGAAACATGTTCTAATTTAATATACTGAAATAAGTATTATTATAGTGTGCTCAACACAGACTCTAAATATGCACTGGCTCATTTTAATTCTGAAGGGAACTTAATTAACAAGAACCTAAATTTTCAGTGTGTGGTATATAAGGGCCTCTCTGTCATTAAAGGTAGTTTTGGAGGCCTATAAGGCAAAAAATGACAAATTCATAGCACAGCTCTGTAATTTATGTTTATATCTCAGTGCCTCAGAAGGTTTTCCTTACAGCTTTCTTCTTCAAGCACTACAGAGCTCAGCTGGCCAGAAACAGCAAAATTCCTTTTTATACCAACAGGAGCATCCTAGAATTTGCAACTTAAAAAAGGCAAATGAACATTAAAGTCATCTGACCCTAGGTTGCTCTGAGAACAAAGAAATTCCTGGTACAGGTTAGCTGGCCTTGAAACCCGTGACACCCCAAGGAGCATACTGTATTTTTGGTCTTTTAAAGCACTGAAGTGGGATCTAAAATGTTACACAGAGAACAGAATAACCACTTCCCCACCTGAGGCTTAAAACTTTCATGCTTCTCTTCAGTTCCCAACAAGATGAGTGATGCAAGCATCACCAATGAGATCCCTCTACCTGACTAAACTTTGCAGTCTGGTCTCTTTCTCCAATAGCAGACACTTTGACGGTGTACAGGCTTCATCTCTTCCACTCCCTTTGCAGTCCTGCCACCTCTCGTGGAAATCCCTTTGTCAGCCTCAACTCACAGCTTTGGGTATAATTTCACCACCCACCACACTGAGGTTTGCTTTCCAACTCAAACCATAAAAGACATTTATGCATTTAATTGGAGAATGACAGAGACTTCCAGTTCCAAGTCCTAACTGTGAAGATTAGGTGGTTGTTTTTAGACTTTTTGCTTTTAACACTTTGATCATAATCCCTTGCTCCCCACAGTATTAAAAATAGTTCTACGTGTCAGAATGCACTGGTTACATCAAACCTGTATCATAACTGTATTTCATACCATCATAACTATATGGCAGTCATAGACCACTATGTCATCCACCTGATAAGGATAGGGAGCTATCATGAACATACCTGTGAGCAAGGAACAGGGCAGCAAAGCCAGCTGTAAATCATTAATCCAAGCATTCAATTACTAATCCCATCAGCCCCATTTAAAGCATTTAAACTGACAGTTGCATATCCAATTAACTGTTGCTATAGAAAATGAAAATGCTTAGAGGTATTTGACAGACAAATCTTTACTGGCCCAGCAGGGATTTAGACTGAATTTGTTTAATTAGATTGTGACTACCTAAACTGAGCATTTACTTTAATCCTTGCTGAAACCATGGAATGAAATCTTTCAAAGTTGAATAGTGATCACAACAACACATCTAAAAGATGTGCTTTTACACTCTGCTAAAAGCTTTGTTAAAAGCATTGCACTGCACTGCACTCCTTCCTCAAGGAGAAGGCTGGCATGTCCTTATACACAGATTATGAATGCTAACCCTCTTCATAGCTATCCAAGTCTGTAGGGGCATACCTGACTTTTGTCTCTTGCAATTCTGGCATTACTCTTTCTCAACAAGTCTTCTCCAGCCCATGTGACCGCTTGCAAAAGATCCTACCAATCCTGTACTTTCCTACTAAGTTTAAATGTACGTACTGACTTGCACTCCAAGTGCAGTGAGATCTGTGTGCATACGTCTGATATGAGCTCATCTCGATTCCAATCCATATAAAATTACAGGACTCTGAGTTATGAAAACTGCTCCAATCGGAATCTGCATCTTAATTCTTGGACTTAATGCCCTGGAAAATATTCTAAAACACTTATTCAGGTAACGCTTTTTTTCCCTCTCATGAGAGGAGACAATGGCAGCAGCAGCACAAATAACTGCCTCATAAAAGCAGTTGAGGCAGACAAGCCACATAAGCCTCTCTTGGAACATATACACTGGCATTTTTCAATCATGACCTGCAGTATAAAAGGGTTTTACAGTAGGACTTTCACATTTTTCTACATTTCCTCTTCATCTCCTCAACAACTAGCTGACAAGGGCAGGGAATAGGGCTGAAATTTCAACTGCATCACATTTCTCCATCTAGAAAAGTATTACACAGAAAAATACCTTTTTTATTTTATTTTTTTGTTAATACAGCATAGCTGTCATGCTATGACAGCGAATGAAACAGTTAATGTGGCAAAGTCATTCTTTGCCCATCAGCCAGAAAAAAAAAAGCTGTCAGCTTCCATCTGAGCAGAAGCAGTGGAAACTAGTTAAAGCAAAGAACTTCTATGGAAGCCTGTGCACGCTTAAACTTTGCTTACCAAGCTGTGGATCAGCAGACCGAAGATAGGAGAGGTGCTTTACTCCCAGGTATCCATCATACTGAGTTTCTCTGCAGTAACTGAGACAAAAATTCTGAAATGAGGTTCTCAGACTAGACTAAGAGGATCAGAAGTAGTAGCTTCTCCCTTTGAATTCTTGAGATCCCTTGGACTCAAGGAGTTTCACCATAACTGCATAAATGAATCTGTTCACAACATCATGACCATTCAGAACGTGGTGCCTGCAAATGCCTTTTAAATTTCCTAACTTCACTGTCCCAGCACCAGTCCTTGCAGGCCCTTGAAAGGCTAAGGTCACTGGTGAAGTCTGATCAAAAACATGGCAGCATGATGACAAATCTGCTCTACCTTCTTTGTGTAAATGTGAATACCATCATCATTCAGTTTCTCAGTATCTTAATGAAAAGAGTAATTAAATCACTAACTGACCTTAACATGAGACAAAATAAATAGGCATAGCGTTAGGTAAAGGTAAATTCCTAGAGAAGATCCTTTTCTGAATAATATCGCTCATTACTGAAGACACCTTCCCCTTCAATTCTTGCACAGCTTTGAGGTCTTCTGTGGTTTGCTGGCGCTGCTGGTATACTCCAGCTGTTCTGGAGTCCTGATGGCAGTTCTTCCTAGCATGATTATTCTCTGGTGATTTTCAGATTATTTGATTATTCAGTAGAAGCACTGAGTCACACCTTGAGAAAGCTCCAGCTACTATAAAACAGCAGTTTGTCAGCCTACATGCCCAGACTTCCATCACCATATCCCCTTTGCCTTCTGCTCCATACTGTTGCAGTTCAGAGTCCCTAATCCAGCCCAGTCTGTGATCGCAGAAAGTGTTCTCAGAAAAGAGATCCTTCCTGAGCAGGAATACCATCTTTTCTTCCACTTACTATTAGGCTCCCCACCACTGCTATTACAGCCCCATCACTATTAGACTCTTCTGCAGCACAGTGACACTGCTTAGTCAGGCTAAAAAAGATTGGGTAATCCATTTCTGTAGTCCTCAGCAATACCACCACTCAAATAAGTGCTCATTTTTTCAATATACAAGAAAATTATTTATGAGTACATTCAAGTGCCATTATGCCCACCTGCAAATAAAGAACCCCTCCTAGTAAATTAGTCCAATTGCATGTCATTCAAGCTGAAAAGGGTTAAAGAGATAAAAGAAAATATAGTTGCTGAGTCATAAATAATTTCAGCCTTTCAATTAATTGGGAGGCAGGGAATACCATTTGACAGGAAGAACTGGTCAGACTACATACAAAAAGACTTTGTATGTCTGACTAACTTACGGAAGACATCATTCTCCTTCCTGGCTTCTTTTGGGGAATATAATATTTCAACCTGGGAAGCAAAGCCAGTTTTCTACATGCAAGAGAAAACTTTATAGTTTTGTCCTCTACTATTTGCCTAAAATTGTCTCCAAGGTATCATTTTTTTCCTCATGAAGAGCACAGTCAGTAGCAGCTTTTCCCAAATGACACCCATTTCCAGGGATGTGAGGTTCTGCACTTTAAATTCTTAAGTGTCTTTAGGCACAAAAATGACAGGCTCCGTGTTTTGTGCCCTCTTCCTAAGGAATGGTACTATCAGCTGTGTGTTTTAATTGGAATGAAGCAGCAGACAAGCACTGGTGCCCCTACACCAGGTATGACTGTACTCTCACAGATACCCGCCAGTTCACAAGGGATACAAAGGTGGTGCTGGTGAGGCACATACTCCAAGCACCTTCTCAGTCACAGGGTAGAGTTGCCCTTTGACTGACATTGTAATTACCAATTTGCAGAACACTAAGCACCTGCAGATGTGGATGCAGATAAGCAACACCTTCGAAAATAGGTGTGGCATGCACAGAGGGATCCCTACGCATCTGCACAGCTATAGGGATCTGAGCTGAAATGTCTCTGCAGGATGTCTCTATAGGATGGCTTAAGTTCAATAGCTAAGGATTTTCTTTACAGTACTTTCTCAAATACCTGTGAGAAGTACAAACTATCCTGTAGCCAAAATGGCCTATAGTTATTTCCAGGATTATGCCCCAGCAGTATTACAACAGCTATCTGATACAGCAACTCCTAATTTTCAGTTCAATGGAGGTTAAATTAGTTTGGCTGACTGTGTGATGAAGTATATTGAACCAATTAGAAGGAAAAAAAAAACAGGAAAAGAGGTTCTCCCTGCTCCCTGCTATTCCTCGGAAAGCAAGAAACTCATGGTTTGATTCAGGACACAAGATCCAAGTTTTGTGAGCTGAAACTCTGTTTCTTCTTCATTTATAATGTGTACAAGCACTTCCCATGTATCACTGATGAACTTCATCTTGAGGTAGGATGTAAGGTTCACTGCAGAGTGCATTGCCTTTTGGGTGCTCTGTTGTAGTTCTGAGTTTTGGCCAAAGCTTTTAGAAAGAATATGCACAGATCCAAGGGATACATTAAGTTTGCACTGAGGATTTTATTTCCTTCTGGTGAATTAATAAAAATACTACTTTGATTTCATTTAGCATAAGTCATAGCTGTCTGGTGAGATTTCAGGCTGATGCCTTTGACTTCTACAGGTCAGAAGCATGTTTTGACACATTTAGGAAAAAATAGGAGCTTTTCCTGACCTTCTGGAAGTTAAAATTATTAAGTCTAGAGAGTTAAGGCTGTCGCATACGCTGTGTAATAAGGGATTCCCACTTTTAATCTTGTGTACTATATCGGATTACTCTTAAAATTAAATCACATGACTAAATTCACTATCGTAGACAGGCTATATGCTTCTTGTTTGGATCCTTATAAACCCGGACATTTTATTTTAATAATATCAATTCACTAACTTCAACAGATCTAGTGGCCTGCAGAGAGTTGCTTTTCCTCACCAGTCCTTATCAGTGCTAAACAGTTCACTTTTTGAGGAATTAGGTATACTTGTGGGGTTTTTTATGTTTTGTTTCTCCAAATATATAAATGCAAATAGCCTCATGATCTGCACAACTACATTAATTTTCAGAACTGATATGATATCAAACCATTTTGAATGACAAATAAAATTCTTCCACAAATTCAACAGAGATCTAAAGAATTGTTAGAGTCTGCAAAAATTAGTTTTGTCAGAAAATGTTAAAATATCACTTAATTTGTCTGTATTTATCAAAGCATTTTTTGTCACATCTGTTTGCAGCATGTGAATGGCTTATATTAAGTTTTAAAATACAAACACAAGGCATTCAGTTGCCCAGTAAAATAATTATTCATCAAGCATTTCATAAAGTAATCTCATTCTACTAAGTCCATATTTTTCTTTTTGATGGTAGTTTTACATACTGATAGTACACAACCTCTGTGTGCTCCGAAGCTCCCCTCTCTACTCCCACGAGGGCACAGTACTCGCCAGCGAGGCTCCCCCTCTCCATTCTCCCGCTGCGGACATGCTCGGGGGCTGGCTGCGGACGTGCGGCGGCTTCTGGGTCACCATCACTTTCTATAAGAAGGAAGGAATTAAATCAGACTGTTCAAATTACCGTGGTATTACTCTGCCCTCCATTGCTGGCAAAATCCTGGCAAGAATACTCTTGAACAGACTAATACCCGCTATAGCAGAAGGAATTCTACCTGAAAGCCAATGTGGTTGCAGAGCCAACAGGAGTACCACAGACATGGTATTTGTTCTCAGACAACTGCAAGAGAAGTGTAGGGAACAGAACAAAGGTCTCTATGTAACCTTTGTTGACCTCACCAAGGCTTTCGATACTGTGAGCAGAAAAGGTCCATGGCAGATTTTGGAACAATTAGGTTGTCCCCCCAAGTTCCTTAAAATGATTATCTCACTCCATGAGGATCAGCACGGCCAAGTCAGATATGGCAATGCACTTTCTGAGCCCTTTCTAGTGTGAAATGGTGTGAAACAAGGCTGCATTCTTGCACCAACCCTATTCACAGTCTTCTTCAGCATGATGCTCCAAAGGGCCATGGCAGACCTCGATGATCAGGACGGTATCTACATTCGATATCATACTGATGGAAGCCTGTTCAACCTAAGGCGACTGAAGGCCCATATTAAGATCTTAAATCATCTTGTCCGGGAGCTGCTTTATGCTGATGATGCCACCCTTGTCGCCCACACAGAAGCAGCCCTGCAGCGTTTAACATCCTGCTTTGCAGAGGCTGCTGAGCTTTTTGGGCTGGAAGTCAGCTTAAAGAAGACAGAAGTTCTCTATCAACCTGCACCTCAGGAAGTCCCCCATCATCCCCATATCACCATTGGCCAATCAGAGCTCAAATCAGTTCAGCAGTTTAATTACCTAGGCAGCCTCATCTCCTCGGATGGTAAGATTGACGGGGAGATAGACAACAGGTTAGCAAAGGCATATAGTGCTTTTGGAAAACTCCATAAAAGAGTTTGGCGAAATAAACACTTGAAGAATACAAAGATCAGTGTTTACAGAGCCATTGTGCTGTCTACTCTCTTATATGGATCCGAATCATGGGTCATCTACCGCCACCACCTGTGACTCCTCGAACACTTCCATCAACACTGTCTTCGTACAATCCTAAATATCCACTGGTCAGATTATGTAACCAGTACATCTGTTCTAGAACAAGCAGCAGTCACAAGTATTGAGGCCATGTTGCTGAGAACACAGCTGCGCTGGGTAGGACACATCTCCAGGATGAAGGACCACCGCCTCCCTAAGATCCTGCTTTATGGTGAACTTGCCACCGGCTGCCGCATGAGAGGAGCCCTGAAGAGAAGATACAAGGACTCCCTGAAACAACATCTCAGCCTTGGCCACATTGATCAACATAACTGGTCTACTCTGGCCTCCAACCGGGAGGTCTGGAGACACACTGTCTATAACGCTGCTGATGCTTTTGAGAAAGCACGCAGGATCACTCTTGAGGAGAAAAGACAATGCAGAAAAAATCCAGCCTTGCAGAATATACCTCCTAAGGAGTCTTTCTGCTGTGCCTTTTGCAACCGAACGTGGCCTTTTTAGCCACCAACGCACTTGTAACAAACATGGGTAGAGCCCTTCCCAAATCTTCGTTCATGAAGCCCAGCCATGATGATGATGATGATGATAAGTACACAAATGTCTTATTAATATATTGATAAATACTTAATAACTATTTATAAAAAGCTGTAGGATATAGTAATTATTAGTAATTAATAACATATATTTTAATCACCTATTGCAGCTCAGCAGTGAAGATGCTTCTCAATATCATTCACCTCAGCACCTTGCAAGTAAGCATCTTCACATTCTCAGCAATCAATTGGTCAATGTGTAATCCACCAGAAATATTCAAAAGGTCCAGATGGCTTGAGAATAGAAGGTAATTCTCTAACTCTAATCTTTACTACCAATCAAAAGGCTAATAAAATTAGTTATACTTACATTTACTATGCAAGGTCTGCAGCAGTTTTGATAATTCCATGTATCACAACAAGCATATACTGAAATACTGTCACCTTGACAATTGTAAGTGTGCCAGAGGATTTACACCACGAGAAAACCTCAGCCAAATCCCTCTCTACGTGGATAGATTTTAGCACGTGTTTAACCGATTCTTATGCACAGAAATAAAGGATAGTGATTTATTGTAATAGACTTGATAGGCTTAATTTGATATGCCTCTGTGCTGGTTCTACCTGGGGTAGAGTTAATTTTCATCACAGTGGCTAGTACGGAGCTCTGTTTTGGATTTGTGCTGAACACAATGATTACATATAGAGATGTTTTTATTGTTTTTGTTATTTCTGAGTAGTGCTTACACAGAGCCAAGGCCTTTTCTGCTTTTCATACTGCCACTCTGGTGAGGATGCTGGGGGTGCATGGTAAATTGGGAGAAGACACAGCTGGGACAGCTGCCCCCACCTGACCACAGGGGTATTCCATACCATATGACATTATGCTCAGTATATAAAGCCAGGGGAGGAAGGAAGAAGAGGGTATGTTTGGAATGATGGCATTTGTCTTCCCAAGTAACTGTTACGTGTGATGGGGCCCTGCTCTCCTGGAGATGGCTGAACACCTGCCTGCCCATGAGAAGCAATGAATTAATTCCTTGTTTTGCTTTGCTTGTGTGCACAGCTTTTGCTTTATCTGTTAAACTGTCTTTATTTCAATCCATGAGTCTTCTAGTTTTTACACTCCCAATTCTCTCCCTGATCCCACTGGTGGGGGAGTGAGAGGGTGGCTGTGTGGGGCTTGGTTGCTCTCTGGGGTTAAACCATGACAGCCTCCTATGACTTGTCTTAAGTTCTCATAACATGGAGTATGTACAAAATGTTCGGTGGTACATAAAGATGCTGGTTTACTGTGATCTTTAGGCATTCTCGGCTGTGTGGTTATTTGTGTTCTTGACCTTGTTAGTGGTGAACCTAAATTTATTTATTTGTGCATTTGCTCTGTGTCGTATGTTTAATAGCTTTGTTATGATTAAAACAAATGCCAGACATGAAGGTTTGTTACTGGAAGGTCAATAATAAAAATACCACTCATGGGGCTGTTTTCATGGCTTTTTTTTTTTCCAGTGCAGTCAAACATTGTGGAAAATTTCATTCCTGTGCTTTTAATATCATTTGGAAATGGAGCTTCTGGTACAAATTTGAAGTTAATTGTGGAGAAAGATAAGTTTGGGGCTAGAGACAAGTTGTGGTGCATACATCAACCAGGAAAAGAAGTTTCTGTTTGACGACAAAATTCAGTGTTATGAAACACTGGGACAAAACTAAGACAAAAAGCCACACAGATATTTAATCTCCAAATGCTAAACAAGTCTCTAAAGGTGTCATCAAATCTAGCTATTGGTGAGCAGAATGTAACTTATCCAAAATCACTGTGTGTCCCCCAAGTCCCTTGTCACTTACTACATCCACTCTTTACCTAAAGCTAGCAATAAGCTGTAATACTTCACTACCACACTGAAGCCTCTAATCTAGGTATACAAATTTTTAATCGTCGCTGTCATTGTCACTACGTACAGAATGATAGCTAGCTGCTTCTTAGGTCAATTCAGCGTAAGAGCAGGGAAGTGATGTGTTCTCATACTTGCATAACCACGTGCTTTGGAAACAGGCTTCTCCTGTTAACTTACAGCTTGCAAAGTTCTGGTTGCAACACTGTTCCTCACCAATGTTGTTCACCTTGAAGTGTCATCATAATAAACAAGCATCTCCTCTGGTTTGTTTCATAACCAGGAATTCATTGCTGAATCATTTCAGCTTCCCCTCACCATAGTCTGCTGATTTTGCCATATAATTACCGATTACAGTGAGACACTTGGAGTTACCTTACCCACCTATTTTGCATTGCTTGGTGCCTTGTTTGGAACCACAGCTCACTGAGGCTTTTAGATCTGCCTTCAGCCTCAGTGCGTGTATTTCAGCTTCCCCTTTTGCTGGCACCTAAACAGAATATTCAACAGTTAATCGTGTATGAAAGCACATCCCTTCCATATAACTATTCACACTGACAGCCTAGAATTTTCCACCATATTTCTTGGTGTAAATTACATCAAATTATGTGAACTATAATTTCATTTCAGCTTACCTGAAAAATACCCTGTTAATCCCCGTGAAGTCTAATCTGAATTGTGTGGATCAGAGCATACTGTGACTTTTTTCAAATAATTTCCCTCTATGACTTGCTGATAAAAAAGACTTTCAGTATCACTTATTCAAAATTCAAAGTACAGCAAATAAAGTAGTGCTCTCTTTATTGCCTTTTTATGTAAACAGGGTGGAAGATGTCAAGGTGATCGAGACAAGCAGATAACACCACAGGAAAAGCACATTCTTAAGGACCTAGGTAGGAGCGTGGCTTTCTATTCAAACTTGGGGAAAATACAGTGATGCCTCAGTGGTGCAGAACTGTGGTTTTAAGGTTGGATAAGGCATGTGTGGAAAACTGAGGACCCACAAGAAACAATGATAATCGTGGGGTTTCACTGTTTTAGGGAGACACGTCTATGATCAGCTATGATTTGCTCTCATCCCGGCAAGTCGGTGAACAGTAATTTATGATGTAAAGTAAGAAGTTTTTAACTTGGTAACTGCTACGAAGTAGCAGCAGGGGGAGGAGAGATCCCTTGCTATCCAAGCCCTTGGCCAGGTGGTTCTCCAAGCGGGATGGAGCCTGCGGTGCCTTCCCGATGGCCGGGCCAGCCAGGCGCGGGAGGGCCGCCGATGTGGCAGCAGCAGCAGCGGGATATGTCGACCCGGTAGCGGCGGCTGCCACCCGATAGGTGCCCTCGGCAAGGCTTGGTACCCTCTGCCGCAGAGCCGGGCGGCCCCGCCGGCATCCGGCATCCCGCACCCGCCCAGCCGGGAAGCGCCGCCTGCCCCAGCCCCGGCCCCGCATCCTGCACCTCCTCGGGCCGCCTCCGCCCCCGCAAGGAGCCCAACCTTCGGGGCGGGCCGGGCCGGGCCGGGCAGGGTAATACCAGCCCTGGGCCGCGGCAGGCGGGCAGTGCGGGGCAGGCAGGAGCCGGCGGTGAGCGCGGGGGCCCGACGGGGCCGGGACCCGACGGGGGTATGGAGCGGGAGGAGCGAGGGGCGCTCAGCCCCGCTGAGGCAGGGCCAGGGCTGGTGGGGAAGGGGCGAGGGGGCCGCAGCCGCGGGGAGATTGGAGCCTCCCCCCCCGGGACACAGCCCGGCGGCGGGACGGGCCCGGCGTGTCGGTGACGGGCGCTCCTTCTCCTGAGCTTCGCTCTTCCCGTAAAGGAAGCGGTACGGTCTAATGTAGGGTGAAAATCAAGGCTCCTAACTGCTAGGCTTTTGCCTGTGACTGGCAATTTGCTCACAAATGGGAATACGTGGTGTGATTACGGCCGTACGGCACTGGAAAATACACACAGTGTGGGAACGTTCCGATTGCCTGCCTCCCGAAATAGCAGGTAACGTTTGCTGCTAAGGAGGACACCTTCCTTCCTAAGGTTGATACCACACCAGTGTGTTCAGTACCTTTTTGTTCAGCTAACATCACCTCGCTGTGAAAACGAAGTGCTCTGTAGGTATTGACTCAACATACCTGTTTTAAATGTATGTGAGTTAATCTTTTCAAAAAAGGAGATGGAAGCTGAGGACCCCAGGATGAAACAGAAGGTCTATAGGATCTAGCAGAAGATATTTGCTTTAATTCTACTAGTGAGGATCCGGTATATTTCACAAAGCAAATCTTTAATAATGTATTTTGTACATGCAGAAAAGAACAATGCAAAAGAAATGGCTGTTTGAAGGTCAACCTCTTTTTTTAGTCAATATCTCAGTGTCATAATGTATTTTATTTCTGGATTTGAATTACAGAAGAGTGGTGCTTGTACCTGAAAAATCATGTTAAACTTCAGATGCATCCGGAAGTTACTACAGTACCTGAAATTTTTCTTTTATTTATTTATTGAGAATCTCATCTGTATATGTCCTCTACGCAAAAAATCTTTTGCTGGTGAAATAGTTCTTATTACTGGTTCTGCAAATGGGATTGGAAGGCAGATTGCCTTAAAATTTGCTCCTTTGGGAGTGACTTTGGTTCTTTGGGACATCGATGACAAAGGTAACAAGGAAACATGCAGATTAGCCCAAGAAAAAGGAGCTAACCAGGTGTTTGTCTATCATTGTGACTGCAGCAGTAGAGAGGATATCTATGAAAAGGCAGACAAGGTAAGATTTGACTTCTTACTTCTGATTTTTCTTGCTTCTTTTTAATAGTATATGCTATGGATTCTTTTTCTTTTTTTTTTCTTTTTAGAAACTGTTTCTATTCACTAAAGATAAGAAATCATGTAGGGCAATGACTTTGTCTTTTCAACAAGTCACTTCTAGATGGACCTTAGTTAAACTATGTTCTCAATAAAGTAACTGGATTTAAGAGGTTCTGTTGAGATTTATCCATTTTTAGTCTTCATTGTGAGACAGTAACTTCTTCTATATTAAGAGTATGGTAAAACACGCAGCAGAGGTTATCTTCATATATTTGTTTAGGCTTTGAAATTTCTTCAAGATATCAAGAAATTAAAAAAAAAAAAAGAAAAAAATCAGTATATGTTGTAAGAGGGGAGTTCTTTCCCTTGCCCATTTGTATAGAAAACTGTAATTCTTTGAGGGTATAATGTTTTCAGAAATGTCATCAGGGTCTCCAGTCAAAATGATGATTCAGCTTCATTTTATTTTTTGGTCAATATAGCTGGGAAGTAAGGTAGGAAAGACCTCCATTTTAAATTAAAGTCTTTTGCTGGGCTGACCTACATTCTTTAATTATTATTTTTTTTACTTTTATTATTGTCAGAGTCTAGAAATTGGACATTCACATTGTTACTTTTTACTTGTCCTTAAACTGCCTGAAAATATTTCCCAGTATAGCCTTACTTATAATCCAGTTAGCCACTCTGACATTTTATCCAAGGATAAATTCTTCTGTTATATAAGAACATACACTGTTCAGTGTCTGAAGGCATATATCAGAGAAATTAGCTAAAACATTTCATGACGTGATTGTTGATAGATTGTTTCAGAATGGCCTTGAAATGTAACATTAATTTTCTATGAAAATTGTAAGGGGGGGCTCTTTGTTTCATGGTTGTTGCTTTTAATTTTAACCAAAACAAATTAATTCCTTCTAAGCATGGCTATGAAAGTTTGAAACATTTTTTTTCCCTCAAGAAATGTTCCCAATGCAAAGTTCTTCTAAAAGGTAAGTTGGATTCAGGATCTGTAAGTATCTGAAACTGCAATTCTCACATTTGCAGTCAACAAGGTATTATTTTACCCACCCTTGTTAGCACCATTAGGGACACAGACAGCTGACTGTGCACAGAAAAAATTCCGCTTAGAGCCATTGGTCCTAAATGTTAAGAACCACAGGTGGTACCACGGTAATCCTTGGGCAGTGGTGTATTTATTGTACCATAACAGCATGTAAGTGCAGATGAGCAAGTTGTTGAGTGGTCTGTCCTGTGCTGACACAATATGCAGTGTTCAAGGAGGATTATCTTTGCCAATGACTTGGTCAGGAGAGATGATGTGATCCTGACACCTGTGTGAGACATTGATAATGACTGCAACAATTTTGGAGTAGCAATCACAGTGATTTCAGCAATCTTCATATCTGTTATCACTTCCAAGCAAGATGAAAACTTTTTCTGAGCAATTTGTGGTCAGTACTTCATATATGACATTTGATCTTTATTTGAAATGATACTATAAAAAACCAACAGTTCTTCTCAAATCTTATTTTTTGCAAGTAAAAATAAAAACTTACCTTAGAATTTGCCAAGATCAAATCTCTTTAAAAGATAACATTTCAAATTGGCATTAAAGTCCACTTCCCATAAAGGCTGTCTGCTTCTTGCAAAGACATGCACCAAAAGGTGTAATTTAGGCTTATGCAGTTAATTTCTTTGTTGGACTTCAATGTCCATGCTGAACATTTTTAAATTATTTGTTTACTTTTAGTTTAACACAGTCTCAAAAGGTTTTTTCTGTGCCCTCCAGTAATTTTCAATCTCCAAATACATTAACCAAATGAGCCGCAGGGCTCCAGCCTGCAGAATTTGCTGTGCACATATCAGCAAACACTATACTGCAGGGCGCAGACTGACCTACCAACAGAAGTTTGAAGAGTTGTTTAAAATTCAAAAATTGCTGTTAAGGTGTTAAATTATTGTTAACAATATCAACATCTTCATAGATATTTGCATGTATTGAACTGTCATGATGAAGCGAGAAATTTTCTTAGTTTAAGGGTCTTTCATCTAGATGCCTCCTCTACTCTTGAAAATACCTTCAACTTTTTGATTGGTAATCTGAGAAGTCTTGAGCTTAGACCCAGAAGATAAAGCAATAGCAAAAAAGCTAAATTAATTGTTTTTATTTGATATACTCACTGCAGAAAAACCTAGGTATTTTCCGATAATGAGAGCTTTCTTTATGGGAAGCAAATCAAACAACCAAAGTCCCTAAAGAAGAGGTTTTAAAAATAAACTGGTGAAGTGAACAGCAACTAATTTTCAGGATCAGGCAGTATCCACTTGGGAATTTTGAAGGAAATCAGATATGGATCTGATGGGCTGGAAATGTGGGGGGTGTGTTTTGCTACAACATGTGACCAGAAACAAAGAGTAGCAAATATTCCAGTTTTAAAGTGCACTTGAGAGGCCACAAACTACGATCTTGTCTTAGAGAAAATTGGTAGAAATTATAATAAAGAGAGGAAGTAATAGACACCTCACAAAATACGTAATGTATAATAATCAGGTTGACTTTTTGCAAATGGAAGCCAAGCTTCACATGTATTTTGTAGTAGTGAGCAAACAGGTCAAATGAAGCCAGGTTAAATAAAATGCTGGCTGGTGAAGCTGTGTTGTCAAGTGAAGAAAAACAGGATCATCACATGGACTGACACAGCAGTTAAAAGATATAAGTGGGAAGAAAGCACAGATACAGCCCACGAAGGAAGAATTGAGTATTCCTGCCATACTCAGTAGTGTCTAGATTTGCATTCATTTGTGCAGGTGGAATGGTGCTAATATCTGAACGCTGTTTTTCTATGACAAGCATTAAACCTGACACAGCTGAAGGAGTATCAAGCAAGTCTTCACTGAATGCTAAGGTTCCCTGAGAGAGCCAAAGGAAGGTCAGATGTTGGGGTATCAGATTGAAGTACCTGTTTCCAAATTGCCAGACAGCAGCATGTATGGGACTTTTATGCTTTTGTATTCATACTATAATTTTTGAGACACTGGATAACCACTCACCTCTAGCACAGGAATCTCTGCAGTGAGACTGATTCTTAATACTATGAATAAATCTTGGCCATCTGCTTTGATATAAATCCAAATCTTGGGACAAAATCTTTTATAATAAACCAAAATCTTTTTATAATAGAGCTAACGGTGATTTTGGCCTTCTTTCCAAGTGATGTTATCTATCTACTTCATGGTATGTCCTCAGAGGATTGGTATCCCCAGAAATCTGCGTTGAATTCTTTCCAGTTCAGGAGAAATTATATAGAAAAGGGGTTAAACAGGCTTGTCTGAGGAATGCAGTCTCTCACAATACCAAAAATATGGGACAAGAAATGTTCCGATTGGAGCTAAAGCACACTCACGGTGCACACTAAAGCTTTGTAACTTATTGCCTTATATTCCTGTGGAAGCCAAAAGTATTCTGGAGTTCAGGGAGCTATTAGACAAATTCAGGGAGTGAGATGGGGTGGAGAATCACTGGGATATATTCAATACAAAGATACTGATACCTTATGTCTCTCAGGAAGCTCTGAAGTTGCAGCACGTGAAAAGTTAAGTACACTGGAGACCTTAGAGCCCTCGTCCTTTTTTTATTGCTTTCAACCATGAGACAAGGGCTAGGAGGCTTAGATGGACCTTTGATCTGAAGCAATATAACAGTTCTTAAGTAGTTATGTTTTCAGTAGATATATCAAATACTGCAAATATCACTAAACATTTTCATAAATGAAGCGCAAGAGGCAAGGATACCTTCTAAAACTTTATGGTTTTTTTATTCAGGTTAGAAAAGAAGTTGGAGATGTTACTATTCTAATCAATAATGCTGGCATACTGATTGGGAAGAAGTTCTGTGACATTCCAGATGCAGATTTTGAAAAGACCTTCAGAATCAACTTCTTCTCTCAAGTCTGGGTAAAGTTTTGTGGTTTGTTGTTTTTTTTTTTCTGGGTGACCAAAAGGTTGAGTCAAGTGTTTTGGTGTGAAAATCACCATGGTGGTGTCTACCTCAAAACCCCGATTTGGAATAGGGATGTGAAGGGCCTCGACTGGGGGAGAATATGTTTTCATAATCATCCTGTAATTGGAAACACACCAAATTGACACTCTCCCCATTATGTTTCAGTAGTAATAACACAAACCTGCCTGAGCACTCTGGTAAATCAAAAGTTTGTGCAACTGTACCATGAAACATGCTCTACCTGTAACAGCTGTGGCTGAAGTTAGTGCTGACATGATGGCATGTGTCTTCCCTGTTTGCTGGCATTAGAAGTCTTTGTCTAAGGGACTTGTAGCATTCAGGGAGACACAACCATAACTTAGTGGTTGACTTGCAGTGTTAGGTTTACAGTTGGATTCAGTGATCTTAAAGTTCTTTTCCAACCTAAATTGTTCTATTCCAATCATTTTTTGCTGCACATTTTGGTGTCAGTCTTCAGGCTGTGCTTTCATTCCTAACCACCACCTGATTAAAGTACATAGAAAAGTAATGTGGATAGGAAGTATTATCTTTGTTTTATTTTCTTACCTCTGAAGGAATTTGTTGTTATTTGGGCTCTCATTTGACCTTTAGAAGGTTTTGTTGTGAGGGAGTGTTACTCTTGCCCCCTCTTGCATTTTTTGTTTATGTGCCTGAGTGAACAGCTTGCATCAGGGAACAATATAGCATTGCAACTCCCTTGTTAAAAGGCGGTTCTCCATGGAAAATCCTTGCAGGTAAGAGTCCTCTAAGCATTCCTCAGCCACACTGCATCATTCTTCCAAATACTTGAGGCAAACGGACTGAGAGAGATGTTCCCCCTGACAGGTCTGAAGAAACACTGGGCAGGAGGATAGTGATATACTAGGTACTCACATTTGGAGTCAAATAGGACATCTCAGCTATTGAAAAAAAATTGTTGTTGTTTGTCTCTTTTTTTTATCTAACCCTTCATAAAACACTAGCATTCTCCTCAGTTAGTGTCACCCACAGTGGTGGTCTGGGATGCTGGGGTTGTCTGGAAATTCAGTCTGTAAAAAAAAGGGCCCACAGGCAGCTGAACTTCCCTTGATGTGTTGACTTCTAGCTCCCTCTTGTGTACCAAACCTTTGGCAATACTCTCAAACAGACTCAAATCGTGAGGAACCAGGAGGCAGAGAAAATAGAAACTTTGCTGCTTTTAATAAGACAATTTTAATGCTGTTAGATCATCAAATAGAGGGCAGTCATTCAAGGAAATTTTGTCTATCATTTAAAAATTGTTACAGAGATAAAATGTCAGTTGGGCTTCTTGTATAATGAAGCCCCAGAAAGCCTAATTTTGAAATGCAACTTTTTTGACATGTCTATTTATAAAGGGTTTTTTTTAATATATGTATATTCTCTTAGACTTGCAAGGCTTTTCTTCCAGCCATGATGGCCCGTAACCGTGGGCACCTGGTTAGCACAGCCAGTGCAAGCGGATTACTGGGACTCTACAGACTGACAGGTTAGTATTGTCAACTGCCATTACAAATTAGATCTACATAAAATGACTTTTCTCTGAGACCTAACAAATGCTTGGCTTAAGCAACCTATACTGACAAGAACCTGTGGATGCCAAGGGTGATGTTGTACCAACGAGTGTGACAGTGTCACGTTGCCTAAGTGGTACTGGGAGCTCACTGCAGATTTTACTGTCTGATTACACACTGTCTTATCTCGGCAGAATAAGGACAATACAGCTCGTATGTGTGCAGTGGGAAGAAACTGCATACAGGTTGTCTAACTCTTTCTCACACCAGGTTTTCTTCAGAGTCCTGAGACACGGATTATATCTGGAACTATATATTTAGCTGGAAAATGATTTTCAGGTCCAGAAGGCATTTTGGCAGAATTTTCAATAAAATTATTTTGATTAAAGTTTTAAGCTATGTAAAAACTCAATATTCTCAGCTGTATCCCTCAGGAGAGCAGTCTGCTATAGTCCTGCCTATTTCATCAGTCTGGGTCTGCTGCCCAGTCTTTCCTCAAGCCTGTCTTACATGTTGATTGTATCTCCGAGGACACTCCTTAAGAATCTGAACTTTGGTGTAATAAGTGTCTCTTGTTTCTTCTTCTGATTGATGGTGTTACTGTAGTGTTCATTTGTGACCTGTTATCATTGGGTCATATTTGGTATTGATAATATAGGTTATGTTCAGGTTTCATCATATAACTGTAAGACTTATGGGAGTGTATCTGAGCATCCATGTTTTAACCTTTTACACCTTAGCTATTTATTTTTAGGCTGTGTGGTTCCATTATTCACTGGGGGTGAAGTCCTGAAGAATAGCAAACTAACTTTGATGCCAGTCTTTGAAGTCACTCTTTTAGCAAAATTGGATTTCATTGTATCTAACAACTATTTACACAAAGATTTGAAAAAACTTTAGGAAACCACATGTAAATCACTATATTAGTTTCTTACAGCTGTAAAATTGTAGAATAATTTGGTTGGAAGCAATCTCTGAAGGTCATTTGGTCCACATATCCAAATAAAAGCAAGCCCAACTTAGATCAGGTTTCACAGGGTTGTGTGAGGGCAAGTTTTGATTATCACCAAGGATGGAGTTCCGTACATTCATCAAAAATAAAATTCTGACCAGATTCCATCTTCCTGGGAAAACAAAACAAAAAGTTGCAGGGTAAATCAGAAGCAATAGGCTAAAGCAGCATTTATAAGTAGGGTATTTATATTTTACCACTAGAAACAGTTCTTTCTGAAATGTAACCTGTGATATTGAAGGGTGAAGACATTCTGAACTGAAAGAATGTCTGCTTCGTACATGAGTATCTGGAAATGCACATAAAAGGTTGAATAAGTTCATCTTCCTATATCACTCTATAGTGCACTGAAAAAAACTGCTCTGGAAAGGATTAATCTTATCCTTAGACAAGTGTGCATCAACCACAGGAAGAGTCATTAACCTTCAGAGTTAGCATCACCAATATGCTTAAAATACTAATTAAAAGACTGCTAATTAAAGAACTAAATAATATAATGGATTAAATATTATTACAAAGAGTTAAATTCTGTATATAGCATTTACTGTGGCGCTTTTGAGATTTTGAATATTTCTTCTTTATTCATTTTTCAGATTATGCTGCAAGCAAGTATGCAATCATTGGAATGATGGAAGGCATAAATTCAGAACTGTATCATGCAGGAAAACATGGCATTAAAACCACAATCATTTGCCCTTATTTTGTTCACACTAAATTAAGTAAAGGTTTCCAAAGCGCGTAAGTAAAAGAGATTGTGTACTATTTCATATGTAAAAAATAATCACTACTCACAAGATATACCATATTCAGTCTCTAGCTGGTTGATTTGATTTTCAGTTCAGTGGTTTTGCCCTATTGGCACATAAAACTATGTCTTTTGATCTAAAGAAATGCAAGTCTTGCATACAGTTAATAACTGGTGTGCAACAGGGACTGTAATAACCTCACAGTCAAGGAATGGTTTGGGATGCACAGCAGTATTTAAGGGTTAAAGGGAGCCTTAATTGTCAGTAGAATGGACACTGCTGATGTTCGCTGCCGCAAGTAATTTTGGCAGTGTGATTACAGTTATGGCTGTCAGGATACCTATGACCTGTCATTATCAACTGTGCCCCATGGGCTGTATTAGCAGGTACTGTACTTCTCTGAGAGGGAATAGCTGTGGTGACAGTATCTGGTGGGAGACTATGGGTGCAGTAATTGGAGAGGCTGCAAGCACTGAATTAGCCGTTGTAGTAGCACGGTAGCAGTGTTGTTGGTTTGTCAGTGCTCTGCTCCTGCTTCCACCATTCATCATCCTGCAGGAGCATATGTTATGCAGAGCACAGCCTTTCTCCTGGCTGGAGACAGACCTGGTTCTGATCTACTTAGCTGTCACCTCAGCATCCACAGTAGAAAAGGAGGAGGTGCGCAGAAGGCAGAACTTTATGCGTAGAAGAGAATATAGTATGGCTAAGCTTGGAAGTTTTCAAATGCTGCAATCATTGTGGGCATTAACTTCATTATGCTCTGCTTGCTCTAAATTCATTAAGATTCAAAACATCATCAAAGTGTTTTCAATTTATTCTGATGATAGCAGGAACAAAGAAATCTGGAGATTCCTCTTCAAGGCTACTTGAGGGGAAGGAGAAAAATTCATAAGTTAGTTAATTACATATGTGTTAGAATACATCTCAAAAGCAAAGTTTTATAATTCCATAACAATTTTTTCTTGTTTCACAGAAAACCCCTTTTGCTTCCTGTTTATGATCCAGAGTATGTAGCCTGCAAGATCTTGAATGCAATTAAAAAGGAAAAGTTTTATCTAATCATGCCTCCAACTTTACGCTTATTGGGTTTGAAAACGTAAGCATGTGTCTTGTCTTCTAGCATTGCCTTCTTTCCTTTGCCATATGCCTGTAAAATCAGCAGAAATGTTTAGTAAAAGCAGTCCTTTAGTTAATATTCCTGCAGTCAATCCAGTTATAGGTACCCAACTTTGAAGAAACAGTGGTTTTAATTTTTTAATAGTGTAAGGTGAATAGCATTCCTCTGGCCCCTTCTGTCTCTAATATATGTCTTAAGCTACAGTTGAGTATAGAAATTTCAAGAATTTTCATGATATGGTACACTGGGAGTAATGCCTGGGCTAGAACTGTCTGCTTCCAGTCACCGCCTCCACTGCTGGCTGGGCTTTTGCAAAATGGCTTGGCCTGTCATTCGTTTCCCTCACTTATAACATGGGGGAAACACCAAATGTGTTATTGCCAGACATTAGAATTACTGAGCAAATATAATAAATTTACAATTTCTTTATTTATAGAGTACATTTTTCTAAAAAAAACAAACCTAACTCTGTGTTTGTCTCATCAGTTTCCTTCCTAGAAAAGCAATACTATGCTTTGAATCATGCATCAAGTTCCCTGAGAGCATGGATAAAGCCTATGGTCAGAAGGAAAAGGATTGAAACAAAAATATTCTGAAGACTTCAAGTGCCATCAAATTGAATATTTTCAGTAAAAAATAAGTTTAATTCATGTTTATTCTTTGACAGACAATTTACTTCTTGTATGATATTTGACATTGGTCAACATGCAATTTAATTCTTCATTACTGTCTTTTATGTCTTTGTGTTTGGTAATTTTCCGAGTAACCTTTGAAAAATCACTGAAATTTAAAATTACATAGGTATTATGTTAAGTTACTAAGCAACAACTTGGCATGGACTGTATTGTCTTCAGACTGAAATTTCAATGACATAGCCTGAAATGACTGATTTTTAGTCACAACCCAGTCTCATTTTATGATGGCATGCTGCTTTTATCTGAGGTCTCAATAAAAGACCAGGCAGGGATGTTT